>NW_024424453.1:37774280-37953363 GCF_017311325.1 Ursus maritimus
TCTTTCTTTCTTTCTTTCTTTCTTTCTTTCTTTCTTTCTTTTTCTTGTCGGTGTGGAAAATATTTAGTCCTACCTGGCTTATCAGGAGCATGACAAACTTTCTGAGTTTGCCACAAATTGGAAGCAATTGTGATTGAAGGTGATGTGAAGAACCACTCTAATCAAGTAATAATCACTCTGAATCATTTCCAGGAAAATCTACAAAGTAGTTTGGATTTAAGTGCCGTGGCTCAGTCTGAGCTCCTTATGAATCTGAGCTCAATCTGAGCTCAGTCCCAACCCAGCTCAGCGATAGTGGCAGTGCCATGAAGCCAGCCTACCACTACTTTATTTTCTGACACACAACATTTGGCCAGGGATTTTGATAGCATAATAGATACTAGAACCACATTCATAAAACCATGGATAATGAGAGAATGTTTTAAATGTAAAGTTTCATTCAAGCATTTAATTACAATTATTTCAATGGCTCACAAAAGAAGAAATACATTTCTTTTCAATTCTAACTCTCCATCTTTCTCTTGAACATTTCTCAGCTGGATTTATGCTTTCCATGGCTATTTTAGCAAAATTCCTTTCCAGTCCTTGATTTTCACATAGGACTAAATGCTCCTTTTTGTTGACCTTTGTCCATTCTTAAGCATTTTACCTGCCACAGCTGAAATGGTTTAGCTTGTATGTTAACAACACCTTCATCGCTACCAGAAAACATTAATTAAAAAAACACATAGAGGAACAAACTGAGGGCTTCAGAGGGGAGGGGGGTAGGGGAATGGGATAGGCTGGTGATGGGTAGTAAGGAGGGCACGTATTACATGGTGCACTGGGTGTTATACACAACTAATGAATCATCAAACTTTACATCAAAAACCAGGGATGTACTGTATGGTGACTAACATAATATAATAAAAAAAAAAAATTAAAAAAAAAAACACATAGAGGGGAGCCTGGGTGGCTCAGTCATTAAGTGTCTGCCTTAAGTTCAGGTCATGATCCCAAGGTCCTGGGATCAAGCCCTGCATCCAGCTCCTTGTTCAGTGGGGAGTCTGCTTCTCCCTCTCCCACTCCCCCTGCTTGTGC
Source organism: Ursus maritimus (assembly GCF_017311325.1). Lineage (NCBI taxonomy): Eukaryota > Metazoa > Chordata > Mammalia > Carnivora > Ursidae > Ursus > Ursus maritimus. The sequence continues at coordinate 37,775,361 of NW_024424453.1, forward strand.
TCTCTCTCATGCGCACGCTGTCTGTCAAATAGATAAATAAAATCTTTAAAAAATAAAAAAAAATTAAAAATTAAAAACCTCACAGAAAAATCTGCCAAAGGAAACTCAACTGACAAGTAAGAACCATACTCTGAACCACAGTGATGAACTCCAAAGATACATTTTCTCTCACTCCAAACCTAGAACTGACTTTGTTATAAAACTAACTGAAATGCACTACAGGGTAGTTAACTTTATGACATAAAATTTGAGGTTAGTATCTCAATTGCCTGACATGCACACTAAATCATTCAAACAAAAAGAAAGCTTTCAGTAGCTTTCATTTTCATAATATATGATCAAAGGGGGAAAAGATTATTACATTTTTTAATCTGATGATGAAGATAGGAAAAAAAGAAAATCTTTTCAGAAATGACTTTCTGACAGACTCTACCAATTCTCTCATTCTGTTTTAAATACTTCTATTCTCAAGCTTTTTTTTTTTTTTCACTTTTTCTGATAAACCATAACTGTGCTTCCTTCAACATCCTGTGATTCTAATTATCAGGGTTAACTTATGTTTTCCAGAACTGACAGCCTCTGTTTATATATATTTGCAGCATACGTCATTGCAACTTTTTGTCAATCATATGAATATACACAACACTCACACTATTCAATTAATACACACTCAGTTCAGTCTATTCACATACACACATAATTTCATTTATATACTCACCAAGTTTTATTTATATTTTTTCATTTGTCCTTTCTGTTAGATTTTGAATTGCTGGGTATCAGGAAGTAGAACTGTATTGGTTATTTTATTCAATTACCTTGGGTCACAAAAATGCAGCTTTATTTCCCATTTTCTTTGTCCTTCAGAGTGCTGATTATTTAACATATTAAGGTACTGATTAGTAGAATAAAATAATTTTTAGCTAATTATAAAACTAGAAACATTTTTTCCTTAAGTCTAAAATTTAAGTGAAAGTTAGGAGAAAGTGTGCATGTTTAGCATGGAAATATAATAAGCTTTACAACAATATTTTTAGATCACACAAAAAATTGTTGATGATGACTAATTTAAGCTCCATATAATCTACACCAACAATTATGTCAATGAAAAATATGAGATATTAAAAAATGCATATGTTGATGAAGATTTGTCAGAAATGTTTTGGGAATCAGAATTATTCTTGAAAATCACACAAATTACTCTTACTTGATATATTTTCCAATATTTAACAGATTGCTATTTATTTGCCAAAATTTTCACAATTTTCTAATATGACAGTTTGCAAGGCAGTCTTCCCATGGATTCTAGAGTATATGTATAAAAAACAAGAATTTTACTGTATACTCTATAAAAATAAGCTCACTTAAAGCATGAGTTTTAAGTCTACAAAAAAGTGACAAAATCGTTTCACAGTCCTCTGTCAAGCTGATGCTATGGTTCACTAATTATACAAACTTGCTCTCTGAAGATTCTGTTTCCTGGAATCATGGAAATCTCAACATACAGCATCCCAAGGTAATCAAGGTTATTCTAGTCAAATCATTCATTGTGTAATGGGAGAGAAATCCAACAATTGCCAGTTATATACAAGGGACATAATGACCACATGGGCTGTACAGGACCACACAGCTGTATGGAAAGACAAGTGAAGCTTTATCCAAGCTTGATGATACTGAATTTCCATTCCTTCATTCATTCAACAAATATTTATTGAGCTCCTAATATGTGGTTTGGAAATATAAGGGAGAAGATAAACATACTCCTCAACCTTTCATGAAGTGTTAAAGGGGGAAGACAGAACATTTTTAAAAATCACACAATTATATGTGTACAATTAAGATCACCATTATGAAAAGTAATAGAAACTGAGCCTCCTTCAACTGGCATTACTTTTTTGGAGGCACAGGATTTTGGATTTGAATTCTGGTGCTGTCATTTACTTGCTCTGTGAACTTGGGCAAATTTTTCAACCTCCTTTAGTCTCCTCTTCCTTAACCCAGCAGGAATTAATTTCTACTTGTGGACATTTTAAAGGGGGACTGCAAAGTCTTTTCCGTGCCTCCCATGAAAGCTGAAGAGTGGAGCTGGTGGCATCACAATGCTCTTTACAGGTACTCCTTCCTTTGTTATGGCTGGGGTTTCAGGCATCTGAAGCTTCAGTGCTGGTCTAAGTAATGGTGACCTGGATACCACTTAGGAAAGCTTTGAACTCCAAGGACAGTATGCTGGAGACAACTGCAGTGTAGATTTTACAATTTAAAATGGAATTTGGGGCAGGGAGAGGGAATGAAAACAATAAAATTATGAGTAGTTATGTATCCTCACTTGAACCTCTGCAGTGACTGCTGTGCCCTGTACAGCAGGTAGAAGTAGAAGTGATACTCTACTCTTCAGGTGAGGTCAGTAAGGTTACCTGTCTCTCTTAGATGCTTTCTCTTGGAAGGCGTCTGCCAGGCTGAGAGAAGCCCACGCCACTGGGAGAGGTCGTCTGTAAATTCTCTGGTAGACACTCCAACCTAGCCACCCTTCATATGAGTAGAGAAGTCATTTAGAAGTAGACACTCCAGAAACTTAGTTCGATGTAATCCCACATGTTTATTTTTGCTTTCATTGTCTATGCTTTTAGTTTCATGTCCCTCAAAAAAATCATCCCTAGGAGTCTGATAGTTTCAGGTCTCATATTTAACTCTCTAATCCATTTCAAGTTAGTTTTTGTTTATGGTATAAGATAAGGATCCAATTTCATTCTTTTACATGTGGATATGCAATCTTCCCAGCAACATTTATTGAAGACACTGTCATTTCCCCATTGTGGATTCTTTTACTTTTTTTTTTTTTTTTTTTTTGAGTACAGTTGGCACACAATGTTATATTAGTGTCAGGTGTACAACATAGTGATTCAATAACTCTATATATGTTGCGCTATGCTCACCACAACTGTAGCTACCATCTGTCACCATACAACGTTATTATAATACCAATGACTATATTCCCTGCAATGTGCCTTTTATCTCTGTGACTTATTCATCCCATAACTGGAAGTCTCTATCTCCCACTCCCCTTCACCCATTTTGCCCATCCCCCAGTTCCCCTTCCCTCTGGCAACCATCAGTTTGTTCTCTGTGTCCTTAAGTCTGATTCACCTTTTTCTTTGTTTATGCATTGTTTTGTTTCCTAGATTCCACATGTGAGTAAACTAATAAAACATCTGTCTTTCTCAGTCTTATTTCATTTAGCATCATACCACTATGTTCACCCACTTTTTCACAAATGACAAGGCATGAGGTCAGCAGGATGATTTGTTATGCTGGGAATTACTAAGGTTGGAGATAAATCCATAAATAACTGAAGAGCAACAGCAACAGTTTTTGACAAACCCTTTCAAAGCTCTGAGAAATGTGCAAATGTGCATTATTCAAAATTACGCTGATCCTCAATTTCTAAATGGCAGAAGCTAAAATAGTGTTGCCTCTATTTATACCTAGGTCCAGCAGAGTACACCTGAAACAAGAGAGGGATGTATATGCCATGTCAGCTTTTCCCCTCTGCAAAAAAGCCTCTCTATCACATAGTCTATAAGGATATTGATCACCCCTTCTAAGCTAACTGGGTACCATATTTTCTCTCAGGGGGATATTATCCAAATTATCTAGAGTAAGTACATAGGATGGAAACTAACTTCTGCCAAAAAACAAATCTCAATGTTCATATTGCACAAATTTCTATATGTTTACAAATATTCACTCCCAAATTTATAATTTTGGAAAGAACAAGCCAAGGATGTAATAAACTTATTTTCACCAAATTATATTTATATGTAACAAAATATAGACTTGTACAATCATATGATACAATTTAAAAAAGAAGAAAATATCTTTATAAAATAACTTATTATATTCCCTGAGTGGGTTGTATCATGTATGATATTTTTTTAATTGCAAAAGGTTTTTAATTTTTTTTAATTCTTATTTTAATAAGGGTACTAAAACAGATTTATCGATTTAGATTTTAACATACATGGAGTGTACAGATAACTTTTTGCAGGCAGGTATATTCCTAATTACTGCCCTCTCTAGGCTACCCCTCTCTTCTCCCTTTGTTTTTTTTTCTTGGAAAAAAGTAAATGTCATTTATTCAAATTGGAATGACTTTTCTTTTAATTGATCCTTTAGAAGTGTATGGGAATATTGTCCCCAATACTCTGAATGTTCAACTTGATAGTATGTAATCAAAATGTACTTGCTGTACAGAACCAGCTATAAAATATGGGAACCCAAGACAAAATGAAAATGTGGGCCCTTTGGTTCAAAAGTTAAGAATTTCAAGATATTGGGAAAAGAGGATTAAACAAAGCATGGGGTGGGGCCTTCAAAGCACATGGCCCTTTGCCACTGCTTCATACACAGGAAGCCATCCCTGGCTGCAAAGTATTTAAAGAATATTGCAAAAACAGAACAGTGACCAAGTGAGCAAAAGGCAAAATGTTCTGTCAGTGGAAAGTTCCAGTGTGAATTTGTGGGTGCCTAGTCATTTTAAAGTTGAATCCTTCTTGCCAAGAAAACCTTAATTCATGGAATCTAAAAACCCAAAGAACTTTACTAATTACATCTTGAAAAACTACCAACCTCTTCAGTAAAATGGGTTTCCATACCAATTTACCCATTTTAAGACCCTTAATGCATAAGTCTGGGGATCAGAGCAAAGGCCACGCAATCGCTTTTGCTTCAGCAAAATGAAAATGTCAAACCCAAAAATGTGTTCAACTACTGAGCCACATGCAATTTCAATATGAATTCAGGTTAAGAAAATCTCTACACCAAATTCAAAAAATTTCACTGATATCCATTTGTTAAAATAATCAAGATCACAATTAATGAGCCTTGAAAATCTGATATTTTAAAGTACATATGTAAAACTAAATATTCCTTCTTAAATATCATCTTCACACAAACGTCAACTGTAATTATTCTTCACTGAACAATTTAAGAAATTCTCTTAAGTTCTATAAGAGAAATAAGCACAATAGCATCATATTTCCATGATAACATTCGTCTTCCACAAAAATAAACATATATTACTATATATTATGTAAAATTCAGTACCATATACTGCAAGGCTTGATTGGTACAACCCCTTCCTCACACATTTCTCTATGTGGGAATTTTCTGAGGGGGTCTCCATACTTTAAGGTTTTCTTCCTTTACCTTAAACCAGGGTTTCTCAACTTTAGTACTATTGATTTGGAACAGATAATACTTTTTTTAGAGAGCTGTCTTAGGCTCTATCTTGGGCCAGGATCTCTGCCCTCTACCCACTAACTGTCAGCAGGACCCCTACCCTCAGTTGTATGAACCAAAAACGTGTCCAGATATTGTCAAATACCCTCTGAAAGGCAAAATCACCATCCATCTCCATTGAGAACTACTATCATAGACCTAACCCTATAAATAAAGAATTGAATAGAACAATAGTTCAGAGTTTGTGCCCAGCATCCTAGAGATACTATTTTTAGTTCCCTGTCTGTTACTCAGATGTTGTATGAACTGGGGAAATTCACACAGTGTCTTTAAAGTTCAATTTCCTCCTTTGTAAAATGGAGCGTATGAGATTTACGTCACAGGACTGCAGTCAAGATGGAATGCATAACGTTTGTAAAGTGCTTAGCTTAGTACCTGGCACATGTTAACCATTCAATAAAAGTTATTTAAAAAACTGCAACTGAAACACAACTTAATTCAAATTGGTAAAATGAGATTAAAGAATTCAGGGAAAAAAAGAGAAAGAGAGTGATATATTTCTGAAACTAAAGACTTTTCTTCCATTTGGATGTGAACTTTAGACTGTGATATTATACTATTTGGCTTCAAAATTTCAAAATACTGACTTAGGAAGGTTTAAACAATTGTATGCATTCTTAGCAGGTGTTTCAGTCCTCGTAAAGGTAAATTGAAGGGAAGAATACTGTTAATTAGATTTTATACCAATTCCTCCATTGGAAATTTATTTGCTATTAATCTTTTTAATCAGAAAAGAGGAAGGGGTCACTGAGCTGTGGGGAAATAAATCCAACAGAAAGAAGCCTAAGATGCAGCTCATGCCTTTATAAATCCTAGTCAAGGTGGATGGATATGTTTAGGAGTATCATTATATATCAAAGTAAGTGATATGAAAAGGTATAAACAGAATCCATGGGAGCAAAAAAAGGAAAAAAAAAACTACTGTTATTAAAAGTGATGCCCATTTATTCAGGGATTATTAGGTGCTGAGGTTTCTGCTGAGTATTTAACATATCATCTCATTTTACTAACACTATCTGGGTAGCTGAGGAAGGCAGTGAAAGCTTGTCCTGGATATTGAAGGATTATTCAGGGCATCCAAGAGATTTTTTTAAAATGGAGAAGAGCATTACAGGAAAAAGAAATCACGTTTGCACACAGGGACTTGAGTAAGCTTAATGAGTTTGGTGTGACTGAAGCACAGGTGTTATTTCTGAGTTGACAACATAGAAATGAAAACCAAGAGGCACACTGGCCAAGACCATAAAACTGCCTCTTACTTCAGGCTAAAGAGTATTTTTTACTCCATAGAAATCAGGAAATAACAAACAATTAAGTCCCAGCATGAAACAGTAAAATCTGTTCGAAAGAAGATGATTGTTGTGTCACAGTGTGAACCTAAATTGAAGAGCAAGGGGATTTGATAAGTGATGAGATGTTGGAAGACAAGGAAGGAAATGTTCTGGACAAATATCCATCTTCCACCCTAAGTAAATGGATAGACTATGGTAACGGTAACTGACATAAAGAATACTCATGTAAAAAAGTCACATTAGAGGTCAGGAAAATGTTAAATGTTAAATTTTGGTGTTTGGGGAACATCTATGCTGTCCAGTAGGTTGCTGGAAACAATTGTTAAATCTTGGTGGTAGACTGGGAAAGAGTTAGGACTAAGACAGTGATGTAAAAACTTACAGAATTTATTGTAATTAAAACCATAAGGTTAGTTATAATCAAGAGAGCATTTGACAGGTTCATAGGTTTTGATGTTCAACTTTGACTTCAAATTCTTAGCAATTATAAGTTATAAAAGCATTTTTCTCATTTGCCAGTCAAATCTTCAGGTATAAAGATTAGAGAATTTTCCAGTGTGGACTCCTCAAAAAATTAAAAATAGTATTACCATATGAGCCAATAATTCCATTACTGGTTATTTACCTAAAGAATATGAAAACACTACTTTGAAAAGATACATGTACCCCTGTGTTTATTGAAGCATTATTTACAATAACCAAATTATGGAAGCAACCCAGGTATCCATCAATAGATGAACGGATAAGATATGATATATACACACAATGAAATATTACCCATAAAAAAGAATGAAATAGACTTTCCAAGATGGCAAAGGAGTAGGAGACCTTAGTTTTGTCTGGTCCCAGGAATTCAGCTAGATATCTATCAAGTCATTCTGAACACCTGTGAACTCAACCTGAGATCTAAGAAAAGAATTGCTGCAGTTCTACAAATAGAAAAGCGACCACTTTCTGCAAAGTAGGAGCTATGGTGAAGTGAATCCAAGGTGATATATTGGAAGACAAAGCACAGGGGGTGGGAGCCTCTGAAAGCCAGCTACTGGAATGTAATATAGCAACGGAGTGCAAAATCAGAACTTTTAGAGGACTGCTCTGGTGAGGGATGTCCTGCCTGAAAGGTGTTCACGCGGTGAAGCAGGCCAAATCCTAGGTGGGACAGTGTGGTCTCAGGATCCCCAGGATTACAGGAAGACCGGGGTTGCTTGAGTGCAGCAGAGATTCCAGGCATCAGAGAAGGGAAACCAGCTGCGATCAGTGAGCCCAAGGGTGGGCATTGAGCTTGGTGTGGCCATAAACCTCAACCACGGCAGGGTCAGGTGACTGCTCCCAAGCAGGAGCCCAGGAAGCAGCAGAACTGTGGGGAGATCTCCCTGTCTAACATGGGAAGAGCTGCACGGGTTCGCACAACGGGAATCTGCAGGGTTTGGAGACTTGAAACAGGGTCATGTAAATGAGATAAAAATGCCCAGTCACAGGCTGGGAGAGCACAGAGTGCAGACAGACACCAGAGAGACAGGAGTGAGTTACTGTTTTTCACTAAGGTGCACTGCCATTTCATTCCTATACTTTAAAGGAGCCAGAAAGCCTTCAGGGAACAAAAGCCACAAACAGTAATCCCAAACTGCTTACTTAGCTGGCCCCCTGGCAAGGGTGGTGCAATTCTGCCCAGGGCAAAGACACCTGAGAATCAATGCAACAGGCCCCTCCCCCAGAAGATCAGCAAGAACATCCAGCTAAGACCAAGTTTACCTATCACATAGAACTGCAAAACTCCAGTGCTAGGGGAATACAGCATATAGAATTTATGGCATTTCCCCCCATGATTCTTTAATCTTTCAATTTTAATTTTTTTCTTTCCTTTTCAAACAGTTTCTTATTTTATCGACTCTTTTGCAGTCTTTTTGAATTTTCATCATTATAGTTACATTCTATCCTTTTACTATATTTAATTTTATTTTTGTATATATATATATATATATATATTTCTTTCTTTACAACAGACCCATCCACAGAGACCTGGCAGGCCAGAAAGGACTGGCATGATACATTCAGGCTGCTAATTGAGAAAAATATGCAGGCGAGAATACTTTATCCAACAAGGCTGTCATTCAGAATTGAAGGAGAGATAAAAAGCTTCCAGGACAAACAGAAACGAAAAGAATTTGTGATCATTAAAACAGCCCTGCAAGAAATATTAAAGGGGATTCTTTAAGCAAAGAGAGAGACCAAAAGTAACACAGACCAGAAAGGAACAGAGAAAATATACAGAAACAGTGACTTTACAGGTAATATAGTGACAGTAAATTTATATCTTTCAATAACTACTCTGAATGTAAATGGGCTAAATGCCCCAGTTAAAAGACATAGCATATCAGATTGGATAAAAAGCAAGACCCATCAATATGCTGTCTGCAAGAGACTCATTTTAGACCCAAAGACACCTCCAGATTGAAAGGGAGGGGGTGGAAAACCATTTATCATGCTAATGGACATCAAAAGAAAGCTGGGTAGCAATCCTTATAGCAAACAAAGTAAATTTTAAACCAAAGACTGTAATAAGAGATGAGGAAGGATGCTATATCATAATTAAACAGTCTATCCAACAAGAAGATCTAACAATTGTAAAATATTTATGGCCCTAATATGGGAGCAGCCAATTACATAAACCAATTAATAACAAAATTAAAGAAACACATTGATAATAATACTATAATACTAGGGGACTTTAACACCCCACTCACTGTAATAGATCATCTAAGCAGAAGATAAACAAGAAAACAAGGGCTTTGAATGACACTGAACCAGATGGACTTCACAAACATATTTAGAGCATTCCATCCTAAAGCAACAGAATACACATCCTCCTCGAGTGCACACGGAACATTCACCAGAATAGATCAATACTGGGTCACAAATTAGGTCTCAACTGGTACCCAAAGATTGGGATCATTACCTGCAAATTTTCAGATCACCGTGCTTTGAAACTTGAACTCCATCACAAGAGGAAATTTGGAAAAAACTCAAATACTTTAAAGAGCATGCTATTAAAGAATGAATGGGTCAACCAGGAAATTAAAGAATTTTAAAAAATCATGAAAACAAACGAAAATGAAAACACAGCTGTTAAAAACCTTTGGGATGCAGCAAAGGTGGTCCTAAGAGGGAAGTATATAGTAATACAAGCCTGTCTCAAGAAATAAGAAAGGTCTCAAATATACAACCTAACCTTACACCTAAAGCAGCTAGAGAAAGAATAGCAAATAAAGCCTAAACCCAGCAGGAGAACAGAATTAATAAAGATTAGAGCAGAAATCAATGAAATAGAAACCAAAAGAACAGTAGAACAGATCAACGAAACTAGGAGCTGGTTCTTTGAAAGATATAATAAGATCAATAAAACCCTGACAGACTTATCAAAAAGAAAACAGAAAGGACCCAAATAAATAAAATCATGAATGAAAGAGGAGAGATCACAACCAACACAGAACAAATACAAACAATTATAAGAACATATTATGAGCAACTATATGCCAACAAATTAGGCACTCTGGAAGAAATGGATGCATTCCTAAAACTATAGGTTACCCATAGCCAGCATACATACGACAAGCAAGGAAATTGAAGTGGTAATCAAAAATCTCCCAAAAAACAAGAGTCCAGGGCTGGATGGCTGCCCAGGAGAATTCTACCAAACATTTAAAGAAAAATTAATACCTATACTTCTGAAGCTGTTTCAAAAAACAGAATGGGAAGGAAAACATCCAAATTCATTATATGAGGCCACCATTACCTTGGTCCCAAAACCAGACAAAGACTCCACCAAAAAGGAGAATTACAGACTAATATTCCTGATGAACATGGATGCAAAAAATTCTTATCAAGATACTAGCCAACAGGATCGAACAGTACATCAAAAGGATTATTCACCACGACCACGTGGGATTTATTTCTCGGCTGCAAGCATGGTTCAACATCTGCAAATCAATCAATGTGATACACTACATTAATAAAAGAAAGGACAAGAACCATTCGATCCTCTCAATAGATGCAGAAAAACATCTGACAAAGTACAGCATCCTTTCTTGACAAAAACTCTTCACAGTGTAGGGACAGAGGGAACATACCTCAATATCATAAAAGCCATCTATGAAAAGCCCACAGTGAATACCATTCGTTAGGGAGAAAAACTGAGAGCTTTTCCCCTAAGCTCAGGAACACGGAAGGGATGCCCACTAACACCACTGTTCAACATAGTACCAGAAGTCCTAGCCTCAGCAATCAGACAACCAAAAGAAATAAATGACATCCGAATTGGCAAGGAAGAAGTCAAACTCTCACTCTTCACATTGACCTGATACTCTAGGTGGAAAATCCAAAATTGCTAGAACTCCTATAGGAATTCATCAATGTGGCAGGATATAAAATCAATGCACAGAAATCAGTTCCATTTCTATAAACTAACAATGAGACAGAAGAAAGAGAAACTAAGGAGTAGATCTCATTTACAATAGCACCAAAAACTATAACATACCTAGGAATAAACTTAACCAAAGAAGTAAAGGATCTGTACTCTGAAAAATACAGATACTCATGCAAGAAATTGAGGAAGACACAAAGAAATGGAAAAACGTTCCATGCTCATGGATTGGAAGAAAAAATATTGTTAAAATGCTATGCTACCTAGAGCATTCTACGTATTCAATGCAATCCCTATCAAAATACCATCAACTGTTTTCACAGAGTTGGAACAAATAATCCTAAAATTTGTATGGAACCAGAAAAGACCCCAAATAGCCAAAGGAATGTTGAAAAAGAAAACCAAAGCTAGTGGCATCACAATTCTGAACTTCAAGCTCGATCACAAAGCTGTAATCATCAAGACAGTATGATACTGGCACAAAAACAGACACATATATCAATGGAACAGAACAGAGAGCCCAGAAATGGGCTCTCAACTCTATGGTCAACTAATCTTCAACAAAGCAGGAAAGAGGATCCAATGGAAAAAAGACAGTCTCTTCAACAAATGGTATTGGGAAATTTGGACACCACATGCAGAATGAAACTGGACCATTATCTGACACCATACACAAAGATAGACTCAAAATGGATGAAACATCTAAATGTGAGACAAGAATCCATCAAAATCCTGGAGGAAAACACAGGCAGCAGCAACCTCTGTGACCTCAGTTGCAGCAACTTCTTGCTAGACACGTCTCCAAAGGCAAGGGAAACAAAGGCAAAAATGAACTATTGGGACTTCATCAAGATAAAAAGCTTTTGCACAGCAAAGGAAACACATAACAAAGCCAAAAGACAACCTACAGAATGAGAGGAGGTGTTTGCAAATGTCTTATCAAATAAAGGGCTAGTATCCAAAATCTACAAAGAACCTATCAAACTCAACACCCAAAGAACAAATAATCCAATCAAGAAATGCACAGAAGACTTGAATAGACAGTTCTCCAAAGAAGGCATACAAATGGCCAACAGACACATGAAAAAATGGTCAACATCACTTGGCATCAAGCAAATACAAATCAAAATCACAATGAGATACCATCCCACACCAGTCAGAATGGCTAAAATTAACAACACAGGCAACAACAGATGTTGGCAAGGATGCACAGAAAGGGGAACCCTCTTACACTGTTGGTGGGAATGCAAGGTGGTACAGCCACTCTGGAAAACAGTATGGAGTTTCCTCAAAAAGTTGAAAATAGAGCTACCCTACGACCAGCAGTTGCACTACTATTTACCCAAAGATACAAATGTAGTGATCTGAAGGGGCACGTGCACCCCTATGTTTACAGCAGCAATGTCCACAATAGCCAAACTATGGAAAGAGCTCAGATGTGCATCAGTAGATGAATGGATAGAGATGTGGCATGCATATACAATAGAATACTACTCAGCCATAAAAAAAAAAAGAAATCTTGCCATTTGCAACAATGTGGATGGAACTAGAGTGTATTATACTAAGTGAAATAAGTCAATCAGAGAAAGACAATTATTATCATATGATCACACTCATATGTGGAAGTTAAGAAACAAAACAGAAGATCACAGGGGAAGAGAGGAAAAAAGTAAAACAAGATGAAATCAGAGAGGGAGACAAACCAAAAGAGACTCTTAATAATCGGAAACAAACTGAGGGTTGCTGGAGGGGAGGGGCTTAGGGGGATGGGGTCACTTGGTGGTGGACATTAAGGAAGGCACCTGATGGAATGAGCACTGGGTGTTACATACAACTGATGAATCACTGAACTCTACCTCTGAAACTAATAATACACCATATGTTAATTAATTAAATTTAAGGAAAAAAGGGGAAAAAAAGAATGAAATCTTGCAACAACACAGATACATCCAGAAGGGTATAATGCTAAATAAAATAAGTCAGACAGAGAAAGACAATATTCTATGATTTCACTCTTGTGTAGAATTTAAGAGACAAAACAAATAAAGAACAAAAAAGGCACACAAACCAGACTGTTAACTATAGAGAAAAAACTAATGGTTACCAGAGGGGAGGTGGTTGGGAGGATGGGTGAAATGGGGGATGGGGATTAAGAGCACACCTATCATGATGAGCACTGTGTAATGAATGTATGGAATTGCTGAATCACTATATTGTATACTTGAAAGTAATATAACACTGAATGTTAATTATACTGGAATTAAAAAAAAAGATTAGAAAGTTTGCAACCAATATAATAATTGTAATAGCTTCCCTTTTAATAATGCTAAGAATGATAAATAAAAATCTGCTTAATGGTAAAACATATATATTACCATAATATAGGGAGGCTCACCAATAATAAGATCCCAATTTTCTTATATTAAATTTTATAGTTTAATGCAATTTAATATGAAATCTCAAATGAGGTTACTTTGGGATTTTTGTCATTCATTCCAAGTTTGATCTGGAAGAATAATTAGACAATAACAATCTAGAAAATATTACATAAGCAATCACATTAGAAAATATAATTACTAAAACAGTGTAGCTCTGGCACAAGAATGACTGAACAGATTGTCAGAACAAGAGAGAAAATCCAGAAACAAGCATAAATATGAGCAGAGAAGCATTTCAAATCAGTAGGAAAATAAAACATTATCCATTTGTGCTGGTTTAACTATTAGGAAATTAAAGTAAAATTAGATTTGCCCCATCCAAACATACTAAATTTAAAAAAAAAAGCTTTCCTAAGCACAAAAAGGTAGGAATTTTGTAGTTATGACTACTTAAAAGTTAATTTTTTTTCTGTATGTTAATGAAAACACCATAAACAAATTTAAAAGCACATAATTAACTGGGGGAAATATTTACAATACCGATAATCTACAAAGCATCAATGACCTTAATGTATACAGTTCTCTTATGATCACTTAGAAAGAGAACCCAAGAGTCTCTTGTAGAAACAAAAGCAAGAAGAGACATGCCTAAACAATTTATAAAAGAAGGAATGGAAAGGAGTAATAAACATTTCAAAACTTTCAAATCTTACTAGCAAGCCTAATAGTGCAAATTAAAGAAGTAATATATAACGTGCTTATTCAACTGGCAAATGTATATTGTACATATTTAATTTTATTTCCCCACGTAAACAGTGTCCCCTCCACTGACAGCAGCCTTCTGAAGTATTTGACAATCTCTATCAGGAGTATTAGGTCTGTGAGTTTTCTTTGACCTAGCAAGCCTCTTCTGTGCTTATACTAAGGTTATTTATTTTTCTACTTCTTCACACCTTTTATTATAGAATATATAGCATTTCCTAATTACACAAGTAAACTTTATCATATAAGCAAAAACACAATAAGCAAAAACAAATTTTGTAATCACATTGTCTTACTGTAAGGTATATTTCATCCTGTAGATATTTAATAATTTAAATACCTCATTGACTTCGCATTTGTAGCATTTTTTTCTTTTTTTTCTATTCTTTGTAAGGCTACATCAATATTACTGAAATGTATCTCTTTGTAAAACTTTATTTAAAAAAAATCTTAGGGGCACCTGGGTGGCACAGCGGTTAAGCGTCTGCCTTCGGCTCAGGGTGTGATCCCGGCATTACGGGATCGAGCCCCACATCAGGCTCCTCCGCAATGAGCCTGCTTCTTCCTCTCCCACTCCCTCTGCTTGTGTTCCCTCTCTCACTGGCTGTCTCTATCTCTGTCGAATAAATAAATAAAATCTTTTAAAAAATAAATAAATAAATAAAAATTAAAAACATCTTAGCAAAATTGTTTTGTCAAAGGGTTTTGGATGCATATTGCCAATTAGTTGCCAAAATGGTGATACCACTTTACGCTCCTACATGCCTATCTTCAGTCTTTAAAAATACTCTAACATCACACTTAACAAAACAAAACAAAAAAGAAAACCATTCTGATAAGAAAAGTTGATATTTCCTTATCCATTTAATGTTCATTCCCTCGAGAAGTCGTAAGATTTTATATGCATGTTTACTACTAGTTTCTATTTATTTTCCTGAGAGTTTTAATTTCATATCCTTCACTCGGTTGTTTTTTTGTTTTTTGTTTTTTTTCCTAATTGGGACTCATGTTTACCTTATTGATCAGCAGAAATGCTTCCATTATTAATAAAAGTCTTCCCAGTATATCACAACTGGTTTTTATGCTTTATCAGTTACATCTGAACTTTGTTAATGGGGAAGCTTTTGATTATTTCCACAGGTAATGATTAATAATCATAAAATAAGAATTTATCAATCTTTGTTTTGAGTTTCTGTTCACAGGGTCAGATTGCAGATAATTATTCCCCAACTATATACTTCTATATTTTCTTTGATTTAGAATCTATGTGGGTGTAAGTCATGTGGTAGCAATATGATATATATAATATAATTTATAATATAATTTCTTTCTTTCTACAAATGAGATGGTGATATTACACTGCCTGTCATATAACCTTTACTGTTATTATTGTTTGTAGTGTGGTAGTTGTCTTGATAAGCGATTAGCCTATTGTCTTTTAAGACCATATTTCTATAACCAAAATTTCCAGTTGCCATCTTTATATATGTATTCATTCCACTAATATTTAATGACTATCTTCTGTAACATCAATTTCTGTCACTAATCTTGGACTTATGTGATCAATCAAAAACAGTGCCGTCTTCATGGGGTTTACATTTCCTTAGTGAAGACAGACTTAACACAAGTAAATGTCAATGGCACATTTTGTGATCCGGAAGAGTTAAAGAATGGGTTCATGAGGACAAAGAATATTATTCAGGTTAAATAAGATTTCTTTGAGAAAAAGTTATCCATGACCTGAGACCTCAGGTGTTTTCTTTTTTTTTTTTCTTTTAAAGATTTTTATTTATTTATTTGACAGAGAGAGACAGCCAGAGAGAGAGGGAACACAAGCAGAGGGAGTGGGCGAGGAAGAAGCAGGCTCCCAGCAGAGGAGCCTGATGCGGGGCTCGATCCCAGGACCCCGGGATCAACGTCCTGAGCCTAAGGCAGACACTTAACAACTGAGCCACCCAGGTGCTTTCCCAGTCAGAAGAAGAATAAAATTCCTGAGGAAGCAGAAACAGTGATGTATTTCAAGACCACACATAAGAGTCATGAGATTCAAATGCCATGACCTCAGTAAGCTTCCTCCCAGTTTCCAAGGGCAATTTCCAGATAACAGTCAATAGGTTCTTAGCACCACCAGAGGAAAACCTGTGTCTATATTTTCAATCTCTTTTGACAAACTTCTTAGCTCAGTTTCTATCTGTGCTCATGCCTTCTGTCCTTTAACAGAATCTTTCAATTCTACACTCAAAATATGAACATCTTCCATTCCTTTACATTTCTCAAATTAAAGCACCACCAGATATTACCACTCTCAGAAATGTTACAAAGCTACCAATATCTTTCAGTCATCACAGCAGACCTCTCTGTATTTTGTCCAATTGCCCAATATGTCTTAAATTTTCTTGTCCCTTAACTAGAATTGTATTGTCATTTTCCCTTCTAGCTCCCTGGTGATTTCTCCTCTCTCTCCTCTACTCCATGACCTTCTATTGTGCTCTTGCTTTCAATGTAGGTTTTTTCTAGGATGTGCAGTTCTTATCTATGTGCAGTCTATGTATTCTAAGAGGCTCATATATGTTGGAGATGAAGGAAGATAAAGAACACTTCCACCCTGCCCAGCATCTGAGAAAAGGATGTGAAGATGGAGTCCTGTCAATCTCCCCTCCAAAACCCCTTTTAAATCTATTTCACCCTTTTCACTCATACTGCTACTTTCTCAGTTCAGACTGTCTTCCTCTGCACTCTGACTACTGCAGCCATTTCCTCCTCCAGTCTTCTTTTCTGTAGCGCTAACTTCAAATTTCTCAGTCACTCCTCTCTTTAAACTCTTCTATAACTTACATGTACTTGCAGGATAAAGTCAAACTCTTCCCTAATCTGGTCTTTCTCTGCTTCTCAGCCCTATTTCTCGTCCAAGCCTCATTCAGTAACTGATGCTTCATTAATATAGAGGAACCTGTGGATCAACATGTAAAGATATCGGTTCATATTTCTAAGATCTCTACAAATGTTATTTCTCTGAATAAAATATCCACACTATATGTATTTTCCTCCCAAATTTCTATTCATCTTTCTAGATGATGCTAAGATATAGCATCTTCAGTGAAGGCATTCCAAATAGCCCTCCAATACCCAAAAGAATAAATCACTTGTCCTTTGTGCTATATCAGAGTTTTGCACACAATTTATATATTGCATTAATCACTATGTGCATGCATATTTATAATCACGTATCTATGTAAATTTGTCTTCTCTTCTAGACAGTGAATCCTGTAAAGACTGAAACATATATCTCCTAGTAAAGTAAATGAGTAGACAATAGAAGTGTTGTTACACTGACTCTAATTCTTCCCAGGTTTGAATCAGAGAACTGATGTGAAATGCTAAAGAAATATAAAATTCCCAGTGGTCATCTCAAGATCACATACTTTTGTACCAAGTCACTTTCTATTGATGTTTGCAAAAGAAAAATCAGGTCAGCAAATACTACAAAATATTTTACATTATATTTAATCTTTTATTAGCTGAGTCTATATAGCACTATTTAAGAATAAAATAGTTCTCTTATGAAGGAGAGGTGTTAGAGAGACTCAATGCTAAATGTTTCCTGTAGAAGTAAAATAGGATATCAAATAAACTGATGAGTTTGCAATTCAGGGTGGGAGAAAGGTTTACTCTTTATAACTAAAGCAGATTATTTTTAGTCTGTCTAGGAAAAACTCTGCCAAAGAAAGTTAATTAGAATAATTTGCTTTGCAAGCCTTGGGATCTACTACTGTGAACAAGCTATAAATGTTAGAGGTAACATTTGCTCTAAAAGGGAGGGGGCATATGAAAAGAAAAAAAAGAAATTGCTGATGCGGCTACATTTATGTAACACTCAATGAGGAAGAGTAAGAGAAAAAAGAATACTGCTCAATTTTCTCAAGTCAGGATTTGTGAATGTTTAAATGGAGCTTGGTTCAAAAGTAAGTTGTGAAACAAATATTTTTCTTGCTATTTTGGAAGAGATTCACAATATACTCTGTATAGTATCATGAAAAATATTTTGCTTTCACAACTAAATTTGTTCTTTTAGAAGAATGACAAAAAAAAAAAAAAAAAGGTTTCTCCGGACAGAACTCAAAATATTCCCCCACCAAAAAGGCATCTAAGAACAGACTTTAACTACTTTGGCCGACTGTAGAAGTTCTCCAGCTTTTTGGTCTTAAGACTCCTTTACACTCTTAAAAATTGTTGAAAATCTCTTGAGGAGCCTGGCTGGCTCAGTCAGTGGAACATGAAACTCTTAATCTCGGGGTTGTGAGTTTGAGCCCCACGTTGGGTGTAAAGATTACTTTAAAAAAATCTTTAAAAAAATTATTGAAAATCCCAAAGAGGTTTTATTTATATGAGTCATGTCTATTGTTACTTGCCATATCAGAAATGAAAATGTAGAGAAATTATTTAAACATATATTAATTCATTTTAAAATAACAATTATAATCCCATTGCATGTTAAAATACATAACATGTTATATGAAAAATACCTATATTTACCAAAACAAAAATAAAATCAGGGAGAAGAGTGGCATTGTTTTATAATTATGCCAGTCTCTTTGCTTTGGTACTCAATCTGTTACAATGTATTGCTCTGATTAAAGTATACAAAGAAAAGCCTGTCTATTGAAGGCATATAGTTAGACAAGGAAGGAGCCTTTAAAGTCTTCTTCCAAAGAATGGTGGATATTGATACTACAATAAAGCTCAATATGGATAGTTTGTAAAGCTTAGTTGCTATATGCTTTCTGAAATATTATCAATAAAGTATTATAAATAGTCTATCTTACACTTTGGTAAATCTCTCATGAGTGATTTTATAACATGCATAGCTCATTTAGAGAATATCGGTTTACTGAGTTATATTGATCTTCCAAATTTTGCTGCATTTCACTGTGTAATGTGTGTGTGTGTGTGTGTGTGTGTGTGTGTGTATTTAAACACCATTTGTTAAAATTAAAACTGAGCTCATCAGAAAAATCATTAAGAATTGGGAAACTGTCTAACTTGTGGTGGCAGATTCAAGTATGGCAAAATTCTAATTTTCCCTTGAAATAAAGCTTGAATTTTATCATTGGCAGAAAATACTGAGAGTTAGTTTCCTTGAAATGATAAGTTCACTTCATTCAGACAATTACCAATGTATGAATAATCATAGTTTGTCAGTTGTTCTTTCAAGTACAATTGACACTCCATGAAAAAAGCTGCTAGGTTAGCCTGCAATTCAAACAGTCACTTTTTCTCCAGACTTTTTCTGGAGATAACTGTCATATTACAGCATGTAGAAATATTTTATATGTACTTCCTGTTTTTGTCACTAGAATATTAAAAGATGAGTATAGTCATTATTTGAGATTTAATAAAACAAATGTTTTACTGCTCATAGGAAAATTTCTTAAATAAAACTAGAGGATTTTTTGGACATTAAAAATACTCTGTATGACACCATAATGATGGATCATGTCCTTCATCATACACTTTTCCAAACCAATAGCATATATACCACCGAAAGTGAACAATAATGCAAACTATGGACTTTGGGTAATTAGGATGCGTCAGTGTAGGTTCACCAATTGTAACGAATGTACCATTCTGTTGGCAGATGTTGATAATGGGGGAGTCTATGCATATGTGGGGGCAGGAGGTATATGGAAAAATCTCTGAACCTTCCCCTCTATGAACCCAAAACTGCTCTAAAAATTAAAGTCTAAACAATATTGTTTTTTAAAAATGTCTGCACATAACATGAAGAGCCCAAGATCACTAATACAGTTGGTGCCACTGTCTTGATTTGCACTAAGTGCCATCATTTTTACCACTGTTGCTTTGTTCACCACCAGTGGAAGCATCAACACAGTGAAAAAAGGCAAATAAGAATCATGACTTTATTATGAAAATAGTTTTTCCCTCTCATGCTCTCTGAATGACAATTATCAACCTTGTACTTCTCTACTTTCGGACCTCAAAATCCACATAAAAGAGAGAAAGGCTGTTGTGACAAAAAAGGGTAATAAAGGAAACAAATTCAATGTGTGAAAGAGATAAGCACCTAGTATGTACAATTAATCATGTAAAGACACAATTAATCAGGTTATTTTCAATGTGCTACACTCTAAGTAGTAAGTTATTCAAATACATTTCGTTCAGGCTTTCTGTGCTAATATAGACTTTAATGGAAAATTAAATTATATTCTAATTAAAAGTTGTGATTATTGTATCCAATAAGTGAAAATTACATTAGAATTGATTTTGATAGGTTATAAATCATTTTGTAATCTCTTGCATCAATTTGAAAGTTAGATATTTTAGGATTTCTATTTAATACTGAACAAGGTTTCATTAGCAAAATGGTTATAAATCTGTTTGTTGTCAAAAAGGAAGCATTTTTACCTAACATAATAAATATCTTCTTATTTTATCCTATATAAAAATGCTAATTCAACTATCAATTTTTGGTTATGGTTTTAATTTTAAATGTTGAATATGATATACCTACTATTTATCAAATTCAAAACTATAGCCAGATTTTTAATTCTGAAGAAATGTGTTTTTACCAATTTTTCTGTGGAAATAATTTTTAGTGAAGCAATATGTTTAATAAAGCTAGTTATTATGCTATTAATTTAAAATTAAATTAAAACATATTTATTATGGAATCCTTCAGAAATTCAAGAAATTAAAATGGCATTTTAATATGATTTCAATAAGGGTAATTATTTGATTAGTATGCATAAGAAATAAACTGCAATTACTTTAAACAATAGTCTTTCTCCCAGAAATATCTATTTATCTATTTCTACATCTACCTCCCTACGTTCCTACCTGTATATTTCTATTACCCACCACTTCCTGCACTTCCACACCCCTCTAACAGCAAAGGGGTAAGAACAGACCTTGGAAATATTTAAGTAATTGGAGACTAGAGAGAGAAATGGCTAGAGAGGCTGACACATCATAGTTAAAGACTAGGTAGAAACCGGTACAGTATAATATTAGGAAAACAATTTAGGACATGGATTTACAGTGCAAAGTGGTATGCAAACACACTGGGTGATATCTGGTTTGATAAGAGGTGGTGAATTAGCTCAGTAAGGCCTGTGCAGTAAGCATTCAAAATAGTTTCAGAGGAACAGATGAGGATGTATGAGGTATACCAGAAGCTAGTATTATTAAAAATAAGAATTAATAATTGAGTCAATGAGTGTGCTTGATTTGCCCCTCCAGAAACTTTCACCCTTCCTCACTCTTTTCTATGCCTGGGAATCTGACATCTACGGTCTGCCCTAATGGGACTCTTGTTTTCTGACTGGACTGAGCAAATGTGTGTGTGGAGGGACGGTTGTCAAGGAGACCTGAGGGTGGGGGAATGTGAGGCTGAAATCTTCAATTGCCCCTGCCATGTTGCTTCAACTTTGCTGTGTTCATCTACCAAAAGCTATAGTATATGTCTGTGGGCATCTTCCAACAGGGTTGTTCCTTTAAGTTTCTGAAACTTATCCCTCCAGTTCCCTATCAAGTCTAAAGTTGGCAATATCCTTCAAGCCCTGTGGTGTGTCCCATCCCCTGTAGATTTATTCCTTGTTCTTTTCATTAAACTCTCCTTAATCTTCCTATTTGAGTGTGTCACATATACAAACTCTGAAGAATAGATTGATCCATTTTATTTTTTAAAATTCCATTTTATTTTATTTTAAGGATTTTATTTTATTATTTATTTGACAGAGATTGAGACAGCCAGCGAAAGAGGGAACACAAGCAGGGGGAGTGGGAGAGGAAGAAGCAGGCTCATAGCAGAGGAGCCTGATGTGGGGCTCGATCCCAGAACGCCGGGATCACGCCCTGAACCAAAGGCAGACGCTTAACAGCTGTGCCACCCAGGCGCACGTAAAATTCCATTTTATTTTTAAAAATTCCAATTTTATTTTAAATTCCAGTATTTAAAAATAATATTCTGAACTGGCAAGTTAGCAACGTGGAAAGATCCTGAACTCACATCCTCTCACAGAGGAGTCTACAGGTACAAATGGAACAATTTTCTCAAAATAACCTAAAGGCTGGTCATGTGACAACTACACATTGGATAAACAAAAAGAAACCAACATCAAAGCAGGTAGAAGCTTGGATACATTCTCACCATATACCCTACCTCAAATGCAATGACCCACAACCTAGTGGGAACTCAAAACCAGGAGCTTCCTACATGAGAAGTGAAGGGTTCAAACCTAACATGACACATCCCAACGTTTAAGACATACACTTGAGAGATGAGCACCCAAAATACCTAATTTTGAAAACCAATGAGATTCACATCTCAAAACCCAAGACTCTACAGATCTGAGAAACTGTTCTTAAAGGGCTCATGCATTTAGCACCAGGTGTTATATGGAAGTGTTGAATCACTATATTGTACATCTATAACACTGTATGTTAACTAATTGGAGTTAAAATAAAAACTTCAAAAGTGTTTCATCTTCCCTCCCCCATCAATAAAAAAAAGGTCTCATACCCTTAAACTCACCCACCCCAGGGCCCATCTCAGAAAGAGGTGATCACACCCATGTTTAAAGTGAATAAGGCTCTCCTACTTGCTTTAAAGCATCAGTCTGAAGGACAGGCATGTAATTTAACACACGCACCCAAGAGTTTGCTACAACACTCTCCAGGGACAAAGACTGGTGGGTGCCATCTTTTCATGCTTTGCTAGCTGTACTCCAGAGCACTAGTGTTACCTGGAAGGGAACTTTTGTGTGAGTCTGATGCCCCAATTTTTACAGCTGCCACCTAGAATATGCCTCTTGATCACCTGTAACTGGTAGCTAGCAGGCTTAATCTTTCATCCTACCAAACTATACATATTTGCATACATTTATTTTTTTATATTTGCATACTTTTAAAAGCTACTAATTGAGGATATGGCTTCCAGTGAGCCTTAATCTAGGAGCTGAGATCCTCCCTGTTGGGATACTGACAAGTTTTGGCACATCCTCAACTACTTGGAACTCTTAAAAACAGAATAGGATGCTTGGACCATGCACAAAGCTTTGAGAGATAACTAAGAGTGTAGGAGGGTTTGAACAACAAGGTTCACCTCCTACACAAGGCCATTACTTCAAGACTTGAGAGAGGTGGTTTTATCTATTGTATAGAAACTAGCACAGAGCATTAGGTAGAATGAAGAAACAAGGGGTATGTTCCCAATGAAAGAACAAAATAAAACTTCAGAAAAAACCTAATACAATGGAGATAAGTAATTTACCTGATAAGAGTTTAAAGTAATGTTCATAAAGGTGCTCACCAAACTGGGGAGAAGAATGTAGGAACAAAACGAAAATTTCAACAAAGAGATAGAACATGTAGGAAAACACCAAGTATAAGTCACAGAGCTAAAGAATACAATAACTGAACTGAAAAATACACTAGAGAGATTCAAAAACAAACTAGATGAAGCAGGATTTAAGATCAGTAAACTCAAAAGACAAGACAGTAGAACTCACCCAATCAGAGCAGCAAAAAGAAAGAAAAAATGAAAAAAAGGATAGTTTAAAAAACTATGGACATTAGACAGACTAACATTTGCATCATAAAGCTTTGCATCAGAAGAAGAGAGAGAGAAAGGAGTAAACATTTTATTTGAGGAAATAATAACTGAAAACTTCCCTAACCTGGAGAAGGAAATGGACATCCAGATCCAAGAAGCAAAGAGAGTTCCAAATAAAAGGAACCCAAAGAGACCCACACCAAGACACATTATAATTAAAATGTCAAAAGTTAAAGACAAGGAGAGAATCTTAAAAGCATCAAGAGAAAAGCAACTCGTTACATACAGAGAAACCACCATAAGACTAACAGCAAGTTTTTCAGCATAAATATGTAGGCCAGACAGGAGTGGTAAGATATAGTCAAAGTGCTGAATGAAAAACACTTCCAAGAATATTCTACCCGGCAAAATTATCATTCAGAAGTGAAGAAAAGATAAATTTTCCAGACAAGCTAAAGCTAAAGAAGTTCTTCACCATTAAATTCGCCTGACAGGAAAGAAAGGGTGCTAATTAGTTATAAAAATACATATGAAAAAATATATCTGACTACAAAGGTAAATATGTAGAAAAGGTAGTGGATTAATCACTTATAAAGCTAGCATAAAGGTTAAAAGACAAAAGTAGTGAAAATATGATTTTTTTAAAAGATTTTATTTATTCATTTGAGAGAGAGAGAGAATCACGAGTAGGGATAGAGGCAGAGGGAGAATCAGACTCCCTGCTGACCCAGGAGTATGACATGGGGCTCGATCCCAGGACCGGAGATCATGACCTGAGCTGAAGGCAGACGCTTAACGGACTGAGCCACCAGGTACCCCTAAAAGTATGATTACAATGATCAGTGAAGGGATACACAAGATAAAAGATGTAAATGTGACATCAAAAACAAAACATGGCAGGGGAAAAATAAGGTTGAGTTTTAGGATGGGATGAAACTTAAGATGCTATCAACTTCAAATAGACTGTTATAGAGATGTTGTTATATGTAAGCTTCACAGTAATTGCAAAGCAAAAACCTATAGCAAACACACAAAAGAAAAAGAGAAAGGAAAGTAAGCACACCACTAAAGAAAGTCATCACCACAAAAGAAGCAAGCAAGAGAAGAAGGGAACAGAGAGGAACTACAAAAACAACAAGAAAATATTAACAAAATGGCAAAAAGCACATACCTATCAATAATTACTTTAAATCTAATGCTCCAATCAAAAGACATAAGGTGGCTGAATGAATATAAAGTAAAACTCATCTATATACCGCTTACAAGAGACTCACTTTAAATACAAGGACACACACAACTGAAAATGAAAAGATGGAAAAAGATATTACATGCAAGTGGAAACCACTTTTATTAATACTACAAATACTGCACACTAACTATGAGGTGGACATCTATAAAAATCTTCCAAGGGATGTATGGAATTATGCACATTGATGAATGGATAAGAAAAAAGACCAGGACCCAAAACCAGTCTTTGGAGGAAGTTGGTCATATTGTGTTGTGATACATCCAATCACTCATGTATTTTTTTTTCATAATTTCATCCTTCATTGTAATAATAATAGAGATAAAGAGAAATATAAGTGCTTAGAGACATGTATTTTCAGTTTGGACTTGCACTTACTTTTTATTTGTTGCAAAGTATAACAGAAAATGCTTCCTGTTTTTGAATTTTAACATAAAAACATCAGAAAATCACTGGCAGCATTAATTAAGGGTACTCCTTCAGAGTCTCAATTTAGAGTCTGAATTTTTGTGTGCAAATCCTGCCTTACCGAAGATTTCTGAGCTTTAGTTTCCTCATTTAAAAGAAAAAAAAAAAAAGTTGCACCAACTACTATATACACTTCTGTCTTGAGGGGACAGAAAAAAACAGATAATCTAAGTACAAGTAATTACTTACACTCACCATCACCACAAACTGCCATTTCATGTTTAAAATATGCAAAATGAAGGTCTTAATCACACCCAGCCTGCTCCTCTCCTGGTCTTGTCCATCTCAGAAAATGGCAGAAATAGTCACCTAGGGTCACATGTCTACAAATCAGCCTTGGGCCTTTTTTTTTTCCCCTCACCTACATCAACATCCAATCCAACAGCAGGCACAGCAGGCCTTCCTTCAAAAGACATCTCTTACTACAATGGCATCTTAACACCTCCAGCATCATCACCCCAGTTCTAGCCTTGATCTTCTCTCACTCACCCTAACTCAAACTCCTAATGGATCTCCTCGATCCCATTCTTGGCTCCCTTACTACTGTCAGTTCTATCCAGAACAGCCAGAGTGTCCCTTCCTGATTAAAAATCCAATTCCATTATTGCTCAGCTCAATGCTTTCCAGTGACTTCTCATCATACCCAGGACCATCACGCTGACCCAGTTGCTCTTCCCTCAGTTCTAACTACATAGGTCATCTTGCTACATCTCTATCACCACAAGTTTGTTCCCTCTCAGGAACTTTGTTTCTTTCTTTCTGCAATCACTCTGTCCATAATCTTCACAAAGCTATCAACTTCCCTTCATTTCTGTCTCTGCTCAAAAGCTATCTTCTCAGAAAGATTTTAACTACTCCCTCTGAAATGGTGTTCTACCTCCTCACTTTCTTTTAATTCATCGTGTGTTTCATGAATTGTTATTATATTGTTTATTTTTTATATTTTCCTTCTATAAAAATGTGAGCTCTATAAGGGCAAAGGTTTTATCTGCATTTATTACAGTGGTATTCCCAATGCCTTGAACAGCTCTGACACCAAGTATGTGCTCAGTAAATATTTATTGAATGAGTAGAAGAATGAATAAATGTATGTGTGAAACATACCTTGGTTACTTGAAAGCATATTTGGTTCTCAACTGGGGAAATTTTGACCCCAGAGAATATTTAGTAACGTTTAGATACATTTTTTTAAAGATTTTATTTATTTATTTGACAGAGAGAGAAACAGCGAGAGAGTGGGGAGTGGGAAAAGGAGAAGCAGGCTTCCCGCTGAGCAGGGAGCTCAATGAGGGGCTGGAGCCCAATGCGGGCCTCGATCCTAGGACTCTGGGATCATGACCTGAACTGAAGGCAAACGCTTAATGACTGAGCCACCCAAGTGCCCCTAGACACATTTTTTGTTTTTGCAACTGGGAGAGAGATTCTAAACCTCCTACAATGTACAGGGCTGTTCCCGCAGCAAAAAATTATCTGACATAAAATATCAATAGT
Source organism: Ursus maritimus (assembly GCF_017311325.1). NCBI lineage: Eukaryota > Metazoa > Chordata > Mammalia > Carnivora > Ursidae > Ursus > Ursus maritimus. Next base: position 37,802,284 of record NW_024424453.1, read on the forward strand.
GTTGAGGATGAGAAACTCTGATCAGAAAAGTTAAAAAATGTAAATATGGGGGCTTCTGGGTGGCTCAGTCGTTAAGCATCTGCCTTCGGCTCAGGGCGTGATCCCAGGGTCCTGGGGCGAACCCTACATCGGGCTCCCTGCTCTGCCGGGAGCCTGCTTCTTCCTCTCCCACTCCCCCTGCTTGTGTTCCCTCTCTCGCTGGCTGTCTCTCTCTCTCTGTCAAATAAATAAATAAAATCTTAAAAAAAAAACAAAAAACAAAAAACTTAGGGGCACCTGCGTGGCACAGCAGTTAAGCGTCTGCCTTCGGCTCAGGGCATGATCCTGGCATTATGGGATCGAGCCCCACATCAGGCTCCTCCGCTATGAGCCTGCTTCTTCCTCTCCCACTCCCCCTGCTTGTGTTCCCTCTCTCGCTGGCTGTCTCTATCTCTGTCGAATAAATAAAAATTAAAAAAAAAAAACTTAAAAAAAATGTAAATATGTGTAGCATATTTCACAGTCATCAACAAGGTGAGTATAAAAATATAGAACCCAGAAGGGCATGAAATAGAGTAAAGAGGGTAGAAAAAAAACAAAAGAGAGATTCAAAGTGGGAGAAGACTGGAGGAATCTGACTGATCAAAATCAAGTCACAATTTAGGTAAATCTGGGCTATGTCCTGACAGAAATGCAGGAAGTGTATGACAACATGAATCTAGCAGCAGAGCAACAGTGTTCATCAGTTAATCCACAACAGAAGTGAACCAACAACTACTATACAGGAAACAGTGTGTTTCTCCTTGGGAAAGGATTGGCAAAGAGGAAGTTGGCAGCATCCCAGGAAAAGGGGATGGGTCACAGGGCAGGACACCAATCCCACTGGGTAAGGTAAGTGCTTACTAGGACATAAGACAATGGGTCAGTGACAGAAGTGTGTCCACATGGTAAGGACTAGGGATCTTCTGAACCCAGTAAGGCATAAATCCAATAAGAGTTCTGCGACAACTAGAGTCAAAGCAGAATAGCTAATAAGAGATGACATGGTGAGGCAGAAGACCCTGCCTGCTCCTTAGAATGAGTTTCTGAGATCCTCTTCTTCCCACAGTTTAAATTAGGTTTTCTAATTGATTTCTTCATTATACTTATATGGTATATATGTGTAACATGTTCTAAAAATGTTTGCTTGATTAATGTGGGTCTCCCCACTGCATTCTAAAATCTACTGGAGAAAGAGCCCTATTTGTCTAGTGTTTGGTACACAGGGTCTGCTTAATAAATATTTGCTGAATGACTTAATGAATAAAGGTATATATACCAATGAATTGCATTGTAATAAAAAAAAGTTTCATGATCAAAACTGGAAGCTGGGGTCGTTAAAATTCCATTCTCCCTCCCAGTATCAGAAGAAAGGATTCAAATAATTGCATTGAACCCCTTCAAGCCAAGGAGAATTCCAAGCCAGGTTCTGTAATACCCTCAGGATTTCCTTGTCATCTACTCCAAACTCCTCAGATAATGGACAATGTTTTTCTTTCAATGTATATTTTGTTAAACACCTTCTATGTGTCATGATTGCAACTAGGTGCTTGGGATAGAATTATGAGCAAAACAGACCCAGCCCTGATTCTTGTAGAGTTGACAAACTAGTGAAAGAAGTAAGCATTAACAAACATAATTGCAAATCGTGGTACGCATCAAGGAAAGATAAAAACTATAGCCAAAGACAGAGAATTATAGCGTGATATACTCAGATAATATGATTAGGAAAGACCTCTCTGAGGAGGTGTGTTTAAGCTAAGAATATTCTATGATTAAAAAAAAAAAAAAGCCAGTGCTGAAATCATTTTTAAATGAAAAAAAAAAACAAGCTTTCATCATGAAATTACAAAATCTTTTTGTGAAACATTATAGGCAAAGGAGGTTAAATGAACTCTTTTGTATCTGAATAATAAACATTTGTAGAGTAGAAACATTTAAAATTCTCCAGGCCTTTTAAGGTCTCCACATACCAGAGGAACAAAGTTGATTACTTAGAGACGAAAGCAAATCGAACTCAATTGACCTTGTCGCCATCAACCTAACACACGCTATCAAATCAATTTTTGTCACGGAAGGATTATGACACAGTCCTGTGAGTCAGCAGTCTAAACTCACTGAGTGATAGCATTATGGACATGAAAGGAAGGAGCAATCAAAAGGACTGGCTTGAATATCAACATTCTTCGGTGTTTTTGAGAAGAAACAGGACAGGTAAGCAATATGTAATGGAAATTATTCATTCTGGCTGCAAAAGTATTATTTCTACAATTTGATATATATTTATATTTCATGTTCCAAAGCAGCTCTCTCCTTGACTACTGCTTTCAACTTTATCATTATTTGATAAGGCTGCTCAAATATTATCAGAGAGTCCATTCCTGAGTATGTGATGATGCACAGATACCCAAGTGGAGTTAAGTTTTTTTTTCTGGGAAAAGTGGTGTCATCCATCATTATCATTCCATTCACAAAACTAAGCAAAACAAACTTTCCTACCAAGGATATGAAATGACAATAAATATAGTGCTCAAAACTTTGACACAGTATTCTAAATATCCACAGCTTACATGCATTATTTAAAGCAAAACACAAAGAAACTGGGCTACTCTGTTCTGAATTTTAATTAGTAGACCATAAAGAAGTCCACTTACTTATTCAAATAAGTAAATGAACCAAGCTAAGTCATGGCTTCCTTCAGAAAAAAATCCCAAACAGACAGATGAACTTGGGGGCGCCTGGGTGGCTCAGGCAGCTAAGCGTCTGCCTTAGGCTCAGGTCATGATCCCAGGACCCTAGGATCCAGCCCCTTGTCAGGCTCCCTATAGGGAGCCTGCTTCTCCCTCACCCTCTGTTTCTCCTCTCCTCCGGTGATTGCTCTCTCTCTCTCTTACTCTCTCTATCAAATAAATAAATAAAATCTTAAAAAAAAAAAAAAAGACAGTTGAATTTGTATCAAATGTCCATGGGGAAAAGCATTGAGAAGTATCTATTACATGTCTAAATTAATAATTAAGCTTCAAAGGATAAATAACAGAGTCTAAAACACTCCCAGTAAAATTTACATGTATGGAAATTCATACATTTCCTTGTCATATCTTAAAGAATCAATCTCTTAATTTCTAATTCTAACCAAACTGTATTTCATCATATTTTACCAAAGAACATGATTTTTAAAACTGCATATTTAGATAGCTATTTTAAGAAACAACATAACGAATAATTTGCATGTATAAAATTATAATTCTTTCTTATTTTGAAAGGGATTGAATTTTCTTTCAAAGATTGTAGTTTCAGTGAAAATAAGATGAAGAGTGTTTTCAATATTTCTCAGTAAGAAATGCAAATTCACAACCACAGATGAACAATAAAGGAAAGATTAAGAAAAAAAATCCTTTCGGGGTGCCTGGGTGGCACAGCGGTTGGGCATCTGCCTTCGGCTCAGGGGGTGATCCCGGCATTGTGGGATCGAGCCCCACATCAGGCTCTTCTGCTATGAGCCTGCTTCTTCCTCTCCCACTCCCCCTGCTTGTGTTCCCTCTCTTGCTGGCTGTCTCTATCTCTGTCGAATAAATAAATAAAATCTTAAAAAAAAAAAAAGAAAAAAAATCGTTTCAACTTTATTAAAACACCATAATTTTTATCTTAATTACAATTTCCTTTACTTTGTCATGTAAAATGATTTTGTGCAAATGACTGCTTTCCTTAGATGTACTCCCAAATTAGAATGATGCATATACTATCAAATGCTCTATTTTGATTTTATCTATTAAATTATTAAAAACAAATTAAACTCTAAGTAATTAAAGTAGTAAAAAAATACTCAAAACATACTTTTCATATTTTATGTGAAACAAAAGGCAATGAAAAGCATTGATGGAACCAGATAAATACCGCATTCCCACTTAAAGTGAAAAAATAAAAATAAATCTGATTTAGTATTTTTTTCAAATCTTGGCATTCCAGTAACTGAAATAAAGCAAATATTCTTTCTCTTCTTTTCCAATGACAGTGTAAATATGTACTACACGAGATATTATTATTTAATTTTTCATTAAGATTTTATTTATTTATCTTAGAGAAAGAGCGTAAGCTGGGAGAGGGCAAAGGGAGGTAGAGAAGGAGAGAGACTCTCAAGCAGACTCCCCTATGAGCGTGGAGTTTGACTTGAGGCTCAATCCCATGACCCTGAGATCATGACCTGAGCAGAAATCAAGAGCCCACCACTTAACTGACTGAGCCACCCAGGCTCCCCTACACGAGAAAATATTACATAAAGTTATTCTGCAGTTTCAGGTGGTGCTAAATAATTGCTAACAAAAATGCATTATTGAGCTTGGAGACATGAAATAACAATAAAAGGAAATGGTAACTGTATGCAACCTAGTTTCCCAAAACCAGGGTCCCTGGTGCCATCCACAAAGGCACTCAGCAAGGGCATAAAACAGCCATATCTTTGAAAGAAAGAATTACCCTCCAATTCTATGAGACTATTTGAAAATTATATGCCTGAAATAAATGTAGTTTCTTTATTTTCTTCCATTAAGTTTTATTCTAAATGTTATATTCAGTGTAGAAAGCATTACTACTCAAATTGTTTTATGTAATACATAAGGTATGAATTGATTTTATACTTATGTTTGAACAGGGGCTGGCAAATTTTATACTGAAGAGCCAGATAATAAATATTTTAGGCTTTCAGGCCGAAGGTCGTTGCCACAACAACTCACCCCATGTCACTTTAGCACAAAAGCAGTCAGAGGCAAAATGTAAATAAATGGGCATGGCTGCATTCCAATAAAATTTTATTTACAAAAATAAATTTGGCATGGGCCATAAGTTGTAGACCTCTGGTACAGGAGAGAATGGGAACATAAAATGAGGGAGATATTATTTTCATCTATCAAAAAGGTAGTGAGAGGCACTTTATGTTATAGGTGACAACACGCTTCAAAGTGAATCTTAGGAGGTGAGGACTCTGGAGCCAGATCACTTCCATCTGAATTGAATCCAAGCCTTTCTGCTTGCCAGCTTTCTGGTCTATGCCAGGTACTTAATTCTGTCTTTTCTCCTTCCTTCTGGAAAATGTGGGGTAGAGGGGAATGTGGTTGTTGGGAGGGTTAAGTGAGTTAGGGCAGGTAATCCACTCAGAAGCATGCATGGTAAATCCTAAGAACTGAATAGTAATATTTATTATCATAAAAGTTCATTTCCATATACCACAGCCTGTCAGGAAAAAAAGGGCCCATTCATATTATCCGGCATTTCTTTGCAATGAGAAAATAAACAAACAAGTGTGCTTGCACTGCCAGTATATGAGAAATCTATAACCGTTAAATCATTCTAAGTTCCCAAGGGCCATGCCTGAGGCTTATTTATCCTGTATCCCAACCCCTCCTCGCGCCATCCCCCCCCCCGCACTAAGCTACTGTCTAACACAGAGTTGGGAAATGTGAAATGAACGAGGGAAGAAGTGCCTGAATGAATCTATGAACATAAGAACTAACAGAGACAACCCTGGTGGCGAAGGATTACAGAAGCCCTCGAGAGTTAACTAAAGGCAGGAGGCATGATTACACAGTGAGGGGCTAACATCAGATATTCTTAGAAATTCGAGCACTTACGGGTGTCTTGAGAACAAGTTCAAATCTGTATCTTGTAAGCAATTTAATGTCAGGGCTAGGATACAGCCAAGGAAGTTCAGACTCCATCTGATGACTTCAGAATGCCTTTCTGGAGGGCATGGCAAGTAAGGAACACTTGTGAGTGTAGGGGAGGGAATGCTAGCCATTAGAGACATAAAAGGTATTTCAAGAAAAGAGATAGCTTGCAAGGTGAACGGGAATTAAATGACAACACGGGGAAAAGGATTTTTCCAGCTTCTTCAAGGTCTCCAAAGAGAAAATACAACTGAATTTTTTTTTTTTTGGTAGATGCAGAACTGTCAATATGACCTCCAAACACAATGCCATAAAATCATCTTTTCAACATTCTTTAAACCTGTTTCTGGTCTAAACATCAGTGCTAACCCCAAACGCTAATGACCCTTAAGTGGCAAATCTTGGCTTACTCTCACTTACATCCCTTTCTTTTTACCCCGTGCTGACAAGACAACCCAAAGTTCTATCAGTGCTCTTTCACAGTCTGCAGGGGCACTTCTCGGACTAGAACAGGAGTGGCGTGCACCCAGGTACCCGGTCAAGGGCAGATTCTGGCTACCAGGATCTGGGGTGGAGTCTGAAACTCTGTCTCTAAAAAGCTGCTGACCGGTGAGCTCCCCAACTTTGACAAGCAAAGCTACAGAGAACATTTAGTTCTTATTTTGTGCCTAACCTTCCGTTCTTTTCCCTGGAAAGGGGTCCTGTTTAGCTCACAGCTCAAATGGAACATTAGTGGTCACTTACTCTTTCTACCTTCACTTTGTGAACATAGCCTCAATGTCCTTCAAACGCCTAAATGATTTTTACAGTTAGGGGTTTTAGGACAGTCTCTTAGAGTTTTAAAAAGTTGAAGCTACCCAACAAGGCTTTCAAATACAGCTTTTGATTCTCATTTTTAAATTTTTTATTATGTTATGCTAGTCACCATACAGTACCTCATTGGTTCTTGATGTAGTGTTCCATGATTCATTGTTTGATTCTCATTTTGATATTGAGAAGCCTGCTTCATTCCTCTTCAGCTAAAATCTACAGCACATATTTTCTTGATTTTTCTTTAACACACTTGAAAATGTTTATATAAACTTATTCTCTGTTGGGCACACTTACATTTAAATTAAAAAAGCAATGCCTAGTTCTCATTTTAGATTATATTATTATATAGAATAAGTGATAGTGTAATGTATCTGTCCAGGTATAATAAAATGTAAATGTTCTGTTGTATAATAGGAAAGCATATAGAAAATATAAATCTATACAACATGAAACCCTTGGTTATTACTACATTATTTGCGGTAATAGTCTATATTGTTTGTGGTATTTTTTCACTAAAAAGTAGTACAATAATGTGTTCTATCTCTTGAATAAGGTTTGAATCTTACCCAGAATAAAATTACTTTAAATGTATGCACCTTAATAAATGTATTGAATTCACTTATATAATTTTTCTGTTTTCTCTCTCTAGCCTGAAATGCTCTGTAAAATTCTGAAGTGAAGAACCCATATCATACACACACACACATCTTATTGTGTTAACCTTGGACCATTTCTTGTTAATTTCCAAGTGCAACCCTTGATGGTTCTGCCTCTTGACAGCTTCCATTCTTGGTTTTATCTATGTATCATTCTTTGATGTCTTTACCCAAGTACCGCCTCTAGATGCCCCATCCCTGCAAACTTTTTCTGGGACATTCTCTCCCATGAACCAGAGATCCTGCCATCTATCCATCTATTCAATCATCTGTTCACTCATTTCTTAGTATCCACAGTTATTAATTGTTTGAAATGCACTTGGTAATACATTGGACTGTGTTTTGGGTCATGATAGTCAGGAGACAGCAATAACAGCTCTTGTGTATTGGAGGGGAAGGAGAAAGAGGAGGAAAGAGAGAAAGAAAAGATGAATTTGGGTTCATTTACTACACAATCTTTCTATACAGGTTTTTTTAATTCTAAAACATTTTTCTCTTGCAAACATTTTCCTTCAAACTTCCAAGGATTTTCTCAAATAATTTGAAGATAAACACAAGAGAACTGAACTTGATTGCATAGAGAAAAAGTAATTACCCTTGGAATAAAAAATAGATGTCTTACCATGGTTTACAAACCTGCACTTCATCTGACCCCAGCCTACGTTTCCAAGTTCAACCCAACTTTCTCCCCATGCCCTTGAGTTGACCCACCCCAGCCATGCTCCAGGTTTGTGTTTCCTGAAACATATCAACTTCATTCTCACCTCAAAATTATGTACTTATCCTTTCGGCTTAAAGGACTTTTTCTCCAGACCTTCCTGTCTGCCTCCTTCTCATCATTTAAACTGTTCTTAAATATTTTGTTTCAAAGAGGTCTCCCTAACTTTCCTAACGCCATGTATCAAACCACCAGTCAGGCTCAATCATTTCACCCTACTTCAAACCTTCTTAGCACTTTTCAATAGCTGGAATTATCTTATTTTTCATCTTATAATTTACCAGCTTTCTTTTCCCCTGGGAATATAAACTCCTTGAGAGTTGGATGCCTGTCTTAAAGTTTTATTTTATATTCTTGATACTTAGGACACTACCCAGAATACACTCAAGTAAATATGTACTGACTGACCACAACTTAATAACTACATCTCCTCTACTCTGCCCTGCAGAAGCATGTTCTCTGGGTGCACAGGGACCAGTGACCTATGATTCCTTACTGATGGAAACAACCTTGTAAAACTGTGATTGGGTTCAGGCAGGGATATTCTGAGGATGTGATCTATCATTGTGTCTTCACTATGACCCCTCTACTCACAAAACTGTTTTTTCTATTTCCGTTTGAGATAAGTGTCAAAATATTTATTGTATTGAGGATCTGACGTATTTCTTTGTTAAGGACCATATATAAATAATTGTAGGAGTCATGTGGGTGGCTCAGTTGGTTAAGCCTCCGCTTTTAGCTTAGGTCATGATCCCAGGGTGGAGCCTACTTCTCCCTCTCCCTCTGCTGCTCCTCCTGCTTGTGCTCGCTCTTTCCCTCCCTCCCTCCTACTCATAAATAAATAAATAAATAAATAAATAAATAAATAAATAAATAAATTTTAAAAAAATAATTGCGTTCCTTGACTGGCTTTGTCACCAATAAGCTCAACTATAGTATCTTAGATATGTCTTAAATATCTATATCTTTTCTAACATATATTACATACTATGTGCCAAAATATATTCTAAGTGTTCATATAGCTTCTCACTTATTAATCTTTTACTTGTGGGTTACCTCCATGGCCAACTCCCAGGAACTCTGAGGGAAAACAGAGGACCACATTAATGACAACTATTTTCACTTACACAACTATTGCTGACTTACTGATATATTGCATACAGTTATGCTATGACTAGGTCCATTATTTAACTTACAAATTAAAAAAATCAGGAAAAGTGAAAGGATAAAAAGAGAAAGCAAGTAAAATAAGAAAATTTTCCTGAAGTAACAAAGAATGTTTTTAAGGTCTAAAAGGTAAACAAGAATCTACATAAAAATGATATGACCATAAAATGGAATTAGCTACAAGTGTCCTATTGGGCAAATTTGTGATTGGTCTTATTCACAAACAATTGTGTGTGTGTGTGTGTGTGTGTGTGTGTGTGTGAGAGCACATGCACGTATGCTACTCAATAAACACTAAATGAAAAAATAAAAAGAAGACACTAATTTTGTAGGATATTATAGCATATCATTTTGCCCTATAGCAGTGGTTCTCAACCAGGGGTGATTTTAAGTATTCTCAACTGGGACATGTGACAATGCCTGGAGACATTTCTGGTTGTCACAGCTGAGGGGGTGTTACTAGCATCTAGTATGTAAAATCTGGAGAAGCTGCTAAATATCCTGTAATGCACAGAACGGCCCCTCACAACAAAAAATTATCTGGCCCCAAACGCCAAAAATGCTGACACTGAGAACATGCGCCCTAGAGAGAGAAGTGATAAATGATAATTTTCACAAAAGGGTAAAATCATGATTCCCATACAGATACAAAGTGCATATATCTTAAAGAATTTATTTCAACCAGGAGAGAACCAAGCAGATATCTTAAGTGGTTTAAGATTCCAAAAAGCACATTTCTAGATCAGGAAAAATTAATGTGCAAAATTAATGTGCAAATGGAGGTAAAACTATCTTTTCTATAGTATGGGGGGGATTCAATTGAATTTCTATTGGACCCATAGAGGTTATCTACAATATGAAGAACTGTAAAATAATCCCCACTGAATCAGAATCAGGTAAGACAGAAGGGTGTGCTATGGACAATGGATAGTTTTCCACTGAAGTTCACATTTTTTTTTCCCCTACAGAAAAGAGAGATAGAAACATTGGTCACTATCAAATGCTGCCATTGACCAAGTACATTCTGGCAGCCTTGCAGTAATATTCTCTAAGAGGAGGAGTTTAGTCAGACTATGAACAATATTTCTATTTATTTAATATTTCATATTGATTCTAATTGAAGTACCTCCTCAAATTGATCCACTTCTCCTAGAAGATGCACATCTAAAATCAATTTTTTAAATTTATTTTCTCTACCTCAACCTCAAACAAAACTTAAGCTCCACCAGAATAGAGAACATAGGAGAAAGAAAAAAATATATATGCTACTATACTGCATTGCCTTTGTCTGCCTAAATACTAAAACTAGAATCAAATGTTTTGTCTTTTTTAATGGACTTTATGGAAGAAGATATCATTTTTCATTATAACATAACCATGAGGACAGTATAATATCTCACAATAATCTATATGGAGGACAAATTAATGATTCATAGAAAACCATAGGCCTGGAAAAAATTATTGAGACAATAAGTTTAATAGAGACTATTTAGAATGTCCACTATAGGCCCCTAAGGAAGCATGGATAATTCAACTTCATATAAATCACTTATGATTTTTAATGGCTCACCATCTTAACTTCATTTATGTGTGAACTGTTTCACCAAGGTTGGCCAAGAGTGCATTGCAATCACGATGTTAAATTCCTTTGGCTTTCTAACAGTTTGGGTGAGAAAATGTGAAAATAAAAGTCAACGATACCAAAAGTGTTCATTTTACTAAATTTGAAGAAAAAAAAAGAAGTCAAATATGTATAAATGAAACACTCTGCACTTAATACAATCTTTTGTATGTAATCTTCTAGTTGAAATGATATGTTCACCTAAGATTCAAAGAAAGTTAATCATTTTTTTAAGTCTTGCTTCTTATTCTCTTTAGCTTAAATGTTGAAATCATTGAGACTATTTTTAAACTAGAGTTCAGAACAACGGAGCTACTAAAAATAAAAACTGAAAACATTTAAGTGTATAAAAACTAAGATCAACATAATAAATTACATCTGAATTTGAGTAAAAAAACAGGATGAGTGTGTATAGTGTAAATCAATCAGTTAGGAGATAAGATAACCCAATGGATAGCTATCATGCATACTGAATGGTTCTTTTATTAAGCCTGATTCCTATGAACCCATGGTCATCACTAATTTAAAAATTAGAATCAAATATGCCACATTTGTCAGCTAGGTTCTAGTATTACTCAATTACTTGAGAATATTATGTCTCACAAATACCTAATGGTAACACATAGTAAAGATAAACACTTCTGCTATACTAGTGAGAGCATAATTTCAGTGAGGGACATTTTACATTGTATTCTATTTCATTAAATGATTACTGTGTCATTAATCAGAAGGAAACCTGATTAGCAAATTAATTTTTTTTTATTCTGCAAAGAGCTAATCAAAAGAGATTAATCAAAGGCTGTCAGTAGGGCATAACTAGTCCCTTACTTCAACTAACACCTGCACGCTGGAAGCTGGGAGATAATGGCTGTTAACATATAAGAGTGTGAGAGCCTTTTGATTGCTGTGAAACCTTTTTTATTCTTCTTTAATCAACGTAATTACAGAGTACAATGGTTCTTTGAGGCTTATACTGTATTTATCGATGTAAGATTGGGATGTTTTCAAGACACAGTTCACTTATGCAAAGGTTAAAAAATACAACAGTATCTCTACCAGTCTTGGGGTTGTAGCCTTTGCGTTCCATTTCCAAAAGCTAAAAGTTGGATTAATGTTCTTATATAAGACAAAAGTTTATTTCACCTTTGATAGCATGAGTGTTTGGAATTGGGAAAAGGCAATAAAGATATTTTTATCAACTTTAAAAATGACAGAAAATCTACAGCCTTATATCTGGTGATGTCAGAAGACCTCTGTGGCAAAATTCCAATGTGAGCGACTTTCAAATATTTAGCATATTCATTTTCTTTAAAGAATTACGAGAAATGAAATGGTGACAGTCATGATGAACACTGGCACAAAAAGAAAACTGCTTTATTAGAAATGAATTCAATTTTGTTTGTAGTGTGCATTTCAATACTTCTCGGATGTCAGTAGGGGAAGCACTAGGATCCAATCATTTTCATGGAAGTGCAGAATTTTAATTAGAAAGATTTATCGTCCAATAAGTGTGTACTTTAATTGCCAGTAGATATTAATTTATGATAGGCACTACTATTACTTATACAGTCAGTAAATGTTTCAACAATGCTTTTATTGGCACAGTAATCTCACAAAAAAGTACAAAACTTAACAGACACAGGCCTGGACCTAGACCTATATTTGAGACCCAGTTCTACCAACTTTTTAGCCATATAAGCTCATGCAAGGCATTTGAAGAGACAAATTTTATATTTGAAAACTGATGATGGTGATGCATTCCTAGCTTATATCACAATGCTACTTTTGGTTTAGTATGAAAATGAATTTGGGAAATGTGTGTTGGGGGGATCACAGCAAAGATGTGATTTTCCTAATCATTACCATGTATATCACTGTTGTTGACACAAATGGCCACAGAATATCCGCATCCCCATTTTTTGTTTTTTACCAGCTTTTGTTGCTTATTGATGGCACTCTCATGAAAACCAAAAATTATCAGTATGAGGATGTCAAGGGCAAGAAATATAGAATTGAGCCAAATAATAAACGGTAAAATTTTAGCTTCCTTTTCTGTTCAAGTTATTGTACCTGAAAATCGATCGTAGGAGTAATATTATCAAAAAGATCAGTTATTTTAACCATATAGGTTCACTTAATATTTTATTTTGAAAGGCTGGTAATGAAAAATAGAAAATCTAAGCACTATTTAAATATAACATCATATTTCATTGTGTTGCATTTATTTGTGCTTATTTTTCTATCCCCCAAAGCATTAGACAGCTCAAAATTCTAATTCTAAACAACAGATTCAATTCTTTCCACACCAAAACTGTCTCGGAACTTCCCCAAAAGAAGTAAAAAGTACAAAATATGTCTCACTCGTGTTTATATACCACATGGCTTACAATAGTGTCAAGAAGATACACACTCAGAGCTGGAAGAAGGAGAGCGTGTGAAGGCCAAAAGATTAGCACTGGTGAGAGTTAGAAAGAGGGCTTTCATCCGGGTGCCCAGACAGTGAATTAAAAAAGAAAGAAAAGAAAAAGAAAAAGAAAAAGAAAAAGAAAAAGAAAAAGAAAAAGAAAAAGAAAAAGAAAAAGAAAAAGAAAGCAAGCTTTGGATTCAAGGAACCAAAGAAGAAAAAGAAATGAATAAAAAGAGAAGGACTGAGAGAAGAGGATGTAAGTAGCTTCAAGAAGCTGAGCCTAGAAGAATTCCTTGATGCAATTCATACAAAGGGAGGAATCTTTTTATGGAATTCCAGGAGTTGAGTTGAAGCCTGGAACAATTGTAGTTAAAGGCAATAGGCCCATTTAGATTGGCCGTAGGTAGCTCATGAACAATAAAATCACTAAATTCAAGGAAGCAGCAGGAAGAAAGAAGTGCCAAAGGCCAAAATAATCACACACTGATTAATGATTCATTACAAAATGACAATGAAAATAATGCAGCAAATATTTATTGTGTACCTACAAGATGCCAGAGATACGACAGTAAAGAAAACAGGATTTTCAGTCTCATGAAGCTTATAATTTCCTGGGGGTATAAAAGTATTAATGAAGTTGACATAGGCATTACTTATGAGGAGGTGTGAAGGAATCAGCAAGCTGTGACAAAATAACAGGGAGACAAAATTGAGATTTACAATTCAGGTTACTTTTTTTCTAAAGAAATGGCTTTTCACCTGAATCTTAAGAATGAAAGAACATTAGATTTTCAAAGAGTGAGAACGTCCAAGGCGGCATGAAGGAGTTTCCTGATACGGATAAAGGCTTAATATGGTCAAAGTACTGTGTAGATAAAGTACAGAAAATGAGGAGTAGCACCTCTAAAATATGTTTCATATTTTGATCTAGATCTCTTCCATGAAGCCTTCCTGATTTCTCCCGACTTGGCCGGTTGCCCTTCTTTGTGCTTCCTAACACTGCGTCTCCACCACTGTACTTACTAGATTTTGTAATCATTACCTACCACATTACATTTTCTGCACTGCATCATGGATTTACTTAGAAAGTACAGAACATGTCTCATTCATGTTTATATACCACATGGCCTACAACAGTGTCAAGAAGATACACACTCAGTGTATTATTATTGGATTGAAAAACAATGCAGTTATAAATGCAGTCATTAAGTACACAACATTGAATTCAAAAACCACACAGTCACAGAAAATAAAACTTCCCATTTTGTACTGTCCCAAGTGTATCATTATTGTGATCATGTGAATATATTTCTAATCTGAAGTCAGCAGTGTCTCATCTACAATAACAAATCAGAGTCCTAGGTGGCTAATTTACTGAACAATCTGAATCCATACATAAACCTCATGAAAGGGTTTGATTTTTCCCCCCAATTCTTTCCCCCCCTATAATCTTGTTTCTCTTTACTCTTTTTCTGTGCCTTAAAATTAACTTGGGCAGATCCAATAACTTTCTAATAATTTAAGTATTGAATAATACAGTTCATTTAATCCAGTTTAAAATTTGATCTAATTTAGTTCTCTAATTTTCCCCTTCAGTCCTGCATCAATCCTTTCCCTAAAGTCAACGGCTAGGGAAGGCAAATATAAGCTCTTCATTTTCCTTCCTGTTACCCCTACTTCTCTTCCAGGACTTTCAGTGATGAGGTTTAGATAAGGATCAGAAAAAAAATTACATTTTTTTTCCACTTAAAAGATTTAATTGCACGAAAGGACAGCCTCTTCAATAAATGGTGCTGGGAAAACTTGACAGTCACATGCAAAACAATGAAAGTAGACAACTACCTTACACCATACATAAAAATTGACTCAAAATGGATTAAAGAATTGAACATAAGGCCAAAAACCATAAAACCCCCAGAAGAAAACATAGGCAGAAAGCTTCTTGGTATTGCTCTTGGCAATAGTTTTTTCGATTTGACTCCAAAAGCAATGGTAACAAAAGGCAAAAATAAATGGGACTACATCAAACTACAAAGCTTCTGCATGATGATGGACACCATCAACAACAAAAAGGCAACCTACTGAATGGGAGAAGATATTTGCAAATCATACATCTGGTAAGGGGTTAGTATTCACAATACATAAAGAACTCATACAACTTAGTACTAAAATACAAGCCTGTTTTAAAATGGGCAGAGGATCTGAATAGATATTTTTCCAAAGAAGACATACAAATGACCGACAGGCACATAAAAATATGTTTGACATCACTAATTATCAGAGAAATATAAATCAAAACCACGAGATATTAACTCACTCTTGACAGGATGGCTTATATCAAAAAGACAAGGAATAGCAAGCGTTGGTGAGGATGCAGAGGATGTGGAGGAAAGGGAACCCTTGTACACTACTGGCAGAAATGTAAACTGGTGCAGCTGCTATGGAAAACTGTATGAGGGCTCCTCAAAAAAACCTAAAAACAGAACTACCATATGATCCATCAATTCCACTACTGAGTATTTATCCAAAGAAAACAAAAACTAATTCAAAAAGATAAATGCATCCCTATGTTTATTGCAACTTTATATACAATTGCCAAGATATGTAAGTTACTTGTCTACTGATAGATGAATGGATAAATAAAATGTGGTAGATATATGCAATGGAATGCTATCCAGCCCTATAAAAAAAAAAGAAATCTTGCCATTTGTGACAACATGGGTGGACCCCAAGGTTATTATGCTAGGTGAAATAAGCCAGACACAGAAAGACAAACACCCCATGATTTCTCTTATATGTGGAATCTAAAAAGCAAAACGAATGAATAAAACAAAACTCAGATGCAGGGAGCAGATTGGTAGTTGCCAGACGGGAGAGGCGGTTGGGTAAAGGGGTACAAACTTACAGTCAAAAATAAGTCATGGGGAGGTATTGTCTATAACACGGAGGCTATAGTGCATATCATGTAACTTTATGTGATGATGGGAAAACTAGACGTTGTGGTAAACATTTCATAGTTTATACAAATACTGAATCATTATGTTCTACACTTGAAATTAATAGAATGTTTTATGTCAATTATGCCTGAATTTTTAAAAAAGATAAAATTGTAGTCTTTTCTTGTTCAACAACTACCTCCTTTAGGCAGGAATCCAAATGCTGACTCTCTCATGGGGTCTGGGTTGACAGGCTTTGCATGGGAAATAAGATTGATAAGACTGTTTCCAAATCCTCCCTCCAGTTCCCTCTTGCACTGGCATCCTCCGTGGCTCTTACTTTTTTGGTCCCTTTACCTGATAGGCAGCTCTGTTGGGCAGGATTTTGGAAATATGGACCTAGACTTTCTACTTCTTATGATGTCTACCTGATGCACAGGAATGCTGTGCAGTCTGCCACACACACACACACACACACACACACACACACACACAAAATGGTAGAAACATGATGTTATCTCCAACCACTCTGAGTTTCTAATGCCTTCATCTCTTCTTACATAGGAACAGAGCACAAATCTGGAAGTCTGATGTGTAAGCAGCTGTCCAATCAAGGAATAGTGTTCTAGTCTTCTTTTCTTGCCATAATTCAAATTCCTGTCAGTGAGAGGCAATATAACTCTTAATGAGTAAAGCATCTAGATACAGAAAATATGAATGGAGTTGAAGCCAGATTCTGGTGGGTGGTAGCTGTGTGTAACTTTGAGTAAGATGCTTTTCTGTACTTCTGTTTCCTCATCTGTAAATCTGAGATAATAGCAGCTCCTACATCAGAAGGTAGCAGATGAATTCATGGTAAGTGTGACGTGCTTAGTCTACTCCCTGGCACAGACTGAATACTCAATAAATGCTAGTTACTATTATATTTCTCTTGGGTACCTGAATTCAGTGGGAAGGTCTAACCTTCTTTTTCCTGAAAGATGGAATAGAGCAATTCCCTCAACAGGAACAATGTATTCCCAATGTCTTCTGTCCCTCAGATTCCTGCAGTTCTTTAAGAAAAGGGTAGGGCGTGATGTTTATGTTCCTGTAACTGGGTCTGATACTCCTTAATGAGGCTGTTCATGATGTGTCTGGTGGCAATCTTTATTACGTGTGGATACTTGGCTATAATTCCAAGACAACAGAAAAATAAACACCCAGCATCCCTTTATATTAACATGAAGCAAGATACTACAAGAGTGCCATTCTACATCCACCGACGAAAAGAAATCATCTTCTTTAAAAATATAAGTATAATCACTAAACACAACTCTCTTTCAAATACTCCAAATCTTTTGCATATCATGCATCAACTCTAAATTCTGTGGCAGACCAAAAGTAGACTGATCCTTCTAGAAACGTTAGACACTATGACTGATTTTAATTTCAAAGGCACAGCTAAAATCGAAAAACTTCTTCATTACATTTGAAAAGAAAAGAAAAGCAAGTGTGAACTAACCACACAGTGTATCAAAACACAGCTACTTCCCACTTCAGCATGCTTGTTCTATGAATCATTCATTCTTAGGAAAGAAATAAGAGAGAATTCAGTTATAATGTAAGAATGTCAGGGGAAAGGAGAAGAATCTGAATCTGGAATGCTTCAAAAAGAAAATCCTTTCTGAGAGAGTCTATTTTGACAAACCAAAATCATTTTAGATAAGAGAATATTTTATCACATTAAAAGGGCAGACAAGAAAAAAATGGCACAGCAAAGTGAATGCAGAAGGAACGAGATGAAAAGGAAAATAAGCAAAGAAGAAAAGTTACAGAATAAATGTTAGGTTTACTGAACAATGAGTTAAATGTTGCTGAATAATCCATTAGAAAGCCTTGCACAAACTCAAAAGATAGAAAAAGGAATTTGACAGTAGTGATTAGAAGCAGTGGTTCTGTGACAAACCAACTGAAATATCAATTTTGTTATAAAGTAAGATTAGTATCCTTAGAGAAGGTATCTTCAAATATAGACTATCTTGTAAGTGCTTCTGATTAAGCCACAATGTTTTTGGTGATAAGAGGCTCATCCATCTCTCAGCCTCCAGAACACTCCTATCTTCAACTTTACATGTCCCGCTCTAAATAGAGACACCTGACTGTCACAAATAGCAAATGCTTATTTTACATTTAGTTGGTTGAAAAATATTGGACACATTGGTAAGTTAAGTGTGTTTTTATTTATTCCACTTTTCTCCTAGTGAGGAATTGAGGAAGAAGTGAATTTTATACCAAACCATATTCTGAGCAAACAGAAAGAAGCTAGACATAAATTCGGGTGGGTTAGTCACTTAGGAATCAACTAGATCTTAACTACCTCCCTAGAGCATTTCTTTTTAAATTCATTTCCTTTGTAAATAGAGGAGGTAAGGACACACTCAAAGGTTTGAAATAAGAAAGTACAGTGGTGTTAAGAGTAGCAGTTATTCTCATCTCTCTTGATTCAATGTATTGTTTTTTTATAAGGTGTAGGACACTTTCAGCATTATCACTTATCAAAATAAACAAAATCCATCAAACATATTTTGGGTTTAATTTTAAGATCAGCTAATTGACATGTTTCTAATTCTTCTTCTACAATGTGTAATGCATTAATACCTGCAAAATAATACAGAGCATAATGAACAAAAACAAAACCATGTTTAAAAAATACTCAGATAGGGGCACCTGGGTGGCTCAGTCCTAAAGCATCTGTCTTTGGCTCAGGGTGTGATCCCAGAGTCCTGGGATCCAGCCCCGCATCGGGCTCCCAGCTGGGAGCCTGCTTCTTCCTCTACCACTCCCCCTGCTTGTGTTCCCTCTCTCGCTGGCTGTCTCTCTGTCAAATAAATAAATAAAATCTTAAAAAAAAATACTCATAGAAAGAAGAGCTCTGAATTCTTGAATTTTCTGGAAAAGATCATTTTGTTTCAATCATCTCAGTCAAGACCATTTAAAATTGGAATGGTAGATTCTCATGCCCAAAAAGAATATGTTGACTATAAATGAAGTTCTGTGGTTGGTATTATTGTTCTGCTGATTGAAAGTATTTGAACTCTCTCAGTATCATAAAAGTAAATACCAGGGCTCATTATAAGTATGGATTTTCTTTCCTCTTCTGACAGCACAATCTAGTCAGTGATCCACAGAAAAGATTATACAAACATATTTATGATTCTCACACAATCCACAATTTGTATTACATCAGCAAGGCATGCAATTATAAAAAATGGTAATACTCTCTCTCGTTAATTGAAAAAACAACTTGAATATTTGTTGCTTCCACTTTTGGAACTTTGAATAAAGTTCTTCAAGGGATATTAAAAACACTAGTTTAAAATATTCACGCAGAACATCATACATTTCTTTGGCCACGAGGTTACGTTCCACAACTTCCCAACTACCCCATGTACAGTGGCTTCCTAATTTTGGAATCATTTCCTAAGACTTATGAAAGCAGTTTTAGGAACTTACAGCTTCTCAGCAAAGTAAATAAAACAGGAATCACAGCCAGATAGTTGTGAAAGACCAGGATCAAAACAGCTAATCAGATATTCAGGAAAGAAAGTGGGTCTCATCAGCTAAGAAATAAAGTTGCTACCAGGTATGAGGGGAAATGTGACACCACTCCTGTTCTAGATCCCTCTTGTTCCCAGTACTACAGTCAATGTAAGAAGGACTGGTAAGGAATGAAGAGACAAAAACAGGATATAAGAGAACCACAGAATTTTAAAGTCCGCAGAAGCCTTGGAGTTACTTTTATTTAACAATGTTTTTAAAAGTATGGCCATAACACACGATATTATTAAATGACCTGCACATACTTTCTACATCCCTCTATTCACCTCAAGCAGATACCAGTAGGCTTCTCAGCAGCCTCAGGTCAGCCCGATATGCCCACCACAACATCCCTAATGTGACAAACGCCTACATTGGCTTTGAGAAGAGATTTCGAAGATGTATTAAACTAAAAAGAAGCAAAGTTAGTTACAGCTTCATAATGAAGATAGTCTCAAGTGAAAATAGCTACATGCAGAACACTAAGTAAAAATGCTGCATATAATACGTGTGCTATTTTGAAATCAACTTCCACTTATAGGATATGTTCTGGCCATTTCATATTTTGAAACCTTCAGGGGGTTTTAAATGGTTACATAATATTCCATCGCAGAGATTTGCCATGATTTGTCCACTAATCAATATGTGTATTTTTGTGTGCCCTTGTAATTGTGTCCTTAGCATAAAGTCCTAAAAGAGAGACATCAAAGTGACCACACATATTTCCCAATTGCCTTCCACAAATGTCCCAATAGCAAAAGCATATGAAAACCAATTTCCTTGCATCTTTCTCAAAATGTTGTTTGTATATGTGTTCATATGTACCGAAATCTAAGTTAACAAATGACCACTCATACTTCAGTTTACATTTCTCTACTACTATGGAGTCTAAATATTTTCATATGTGAATACGAACTCCATTCATCTTTCACAAATCATACACTAATTACTTTTACCTACTTTTCTCAGTGTTTTGATTTTTTCTCTCTGATTTATAAGATGCCTTCGCATGTTGAAAGATACTGATTTTTGTCATATATTTTGCAAATTTTTGTTGTTCTGTACTTTGACTACATAACTTGAAATAGGGATCTAACTCTGTCCCCTAATATTAATTGATTGCCTATATTCCATTTTCTAAAAATCTTATGTGTTCTTTTTAATAGCTTCTCTATCGTATTCTAAAGTCTAATCATTTCCAGGTTCTTTTTTATTTATCTGCACAGTTCTAAATTGATAATTCATTTTATTTTTTCCTTCTTTTCTTCCTTTCTTCTGCCTGTTCTTTTTTTCCTCTTGCTCCCTCTCTCCTTTTTTTCTTCCTTCTTCCCTCCTACCCTATTTTTTTGTTATTTCTCTCTTTTGTGCACTTCTTTCAACCATCTTTATCTTTTCTCTCTTCCTTTTATTTCCTCTCTGATGTTTCTTCAAGAAACTGGCTAGTAAATCTGGGTGTTTTTCTTGATGTTCCTGTTGATGTTCCAGATCTGGGCAAAGCACACAGAATTTTGTTACTGTACCAACCATATCTGACAGTTACCCCAAACTGAAGACCTGATGTCAATCCCCACTGAACAGGCTGGGGAGAGGGAGGACGGAAATAGATTGAAAATAAGTTTGTTGATGCCAAAGTCCATCCATACTACGTATATAACCATGACAAGTTGAACTAGGTCTGCTATCCAACACTCTTCATACATGCTCAGTAAATACTTAGTCATTGAATTAAAATTATTAGTATTTTGATGATTTTAGTTTTAGAGAATATTTCTTTTTTGTTGTTGTTAATACAACCCTTCCCTCCTCCTATAGCCTTACTCTTCTTTTTCAAAATGGTCTTAACTATTTTATTTCCTTTTTACAAACTTAAATTTATTTTGCAAAGCTTCCTCCAAAAATCATTAAAATAGTCATTGTGATTATGCTAAAAATGTACATTGATCATTGATTTGTAGAACAAAGTTACACGTACCAGTATACATTTCATAAAGTCTTATTTTCTTCCCCTTTGAGTTTTTTTTTTTTTTTTGATCATTAGGGTCCAACATATTTCTTGATAATCTTATCTCAAAGTACATCAATTGAGAGTAAATTATTAAACATAATCTTTTACTCAATTTTGCATTGTACCATATGTAAACCTTTATAGCTTCCCTATATAGCATCTATACTGGAGTACTCTACTGAACTTTATTTATAATAAATTTTAGTTGATTAAGTACATTTGCAAATAGTGATGGCTTTATATTATTCATCACAATAGTTAAAATTATTATACCTCTTTACTGTCTTTTTGCATTACCAATAACTTTTTGAGTTATTTTAAATATAGTGGAGTTTGTGATAAGGGGTATCTTTGTTCTTTTTTCTTTTATTAGAAATATTTTCTCTTGAATGTGATGTTTTGTAACAGATTTAATTATATTGAAAAACTTGCTTTCTAAGGATTAATCTCATTTATGCACATTCTTTCAATAAGCAAAATTCAATTTTAATATTTTATTTATTTAAATTTCAATTTTCATCTGAGAAATTAGTCAGGAATTTCCTTTTCCTCCATTATCTCTCTCAGATTTGGTATCATAATCGCATTGGATTCATAAAATCAATTGAAAATTGGTTAATCTTCATACAAGATAATCATACTTTGTGCTGTTATTTCCCTGAGAAAAGAGAAGTTTCTCCCCTTAATTTGCATCTCTACCTTTTTTCTTGAGAGCCAAGTGAATTCTTAATGTTGTTTTCTGCTACAGGTCAAATTGTGTGTCCATCCAAAATTCATATGTTGAAATCCTAACCCCCAATGTGATGGTATTAGGAGGCAGAGTTTGGGGGAGGTAATTAGGCCATGAGGATGGAGACCTCCTAGATAGGATTAGTGTCCTTATATAAAGAAACTCAGAAAGCCCCCTCATCCCTTCAGCCATGTGAGGTTATGGAAAGAAGACATCATCTATGAATCAGGAGGTAGGCTTCACCAGACATCGAATCTGACAGTGTCTTGATCTTGGACTTCCCAGCCTCCAGAACTGTGAGAAGTAAGTATTTGTTAAGCCACCTAGTCTATGGTATATGTGTTACAACCAACCCAAATGATTAACGGTTTCTAATTAACTAATTCTGCAGCATCTAATATACTTTCTATCACCTCCACAATTTTCTAATTTCATCATTTGTTGAGTTACAATATGCTTTTGAAAGTTGTTGCTGTTGTTTTTCCAGGAAGGGAATACAGAAAGTTTTTCCTTTGAGCCCTGACATATAGGTAGAATTTTTATCTCATTGCTGCTTTAACACATAAAATGCTGTAGATGTGGATCATTATATTTTCATCTCACATTACTGTAAATACTTTTCTAAGGTAGTCTGGAATTAAGTGTTGTACAAAAGTTCAAGATTTTGTCTATTTATAGATGAAAAGATTATGCGCTTTAATTTGAATTTTTGTTAGTTGAGTCTCATGGAGAATGGCACTTTATTGTCTACTACCAGAACTATTACTAGAAATACATGAGAGATTCTATAGACGTCTACTAGAAAGTAACAAGTCCACAAGAGTGTCAAAATGAAAAATCTAGATTTATCTATAGTTGTACACAGCTAACTTAAAAACCTAAATGCTTCAAGAGATAAGGAAAGGGGTGAGATATAAAAGTGGCATGAAGTTTTATTTCTGTAACAAATGATTTGTTTTCTATATTTGATTGTTAGAAATCATGAAGGTTGTGCTACAGTCCCATTCTTTTCCTGGTAGTTTTTTGCTGTCGACTTCCTGCTCCACTTCCATTACTTTCTAGAGCAAAATTCTATAGTAACCATAAAATCAAGAGATGATTCTAAGTAGAGCCACTGAATTTTTTCCAGTTACAGGATCTCCAAGAGAACACATTTTTGTATTTGTCTCATCCTGGGTTCCTGTTTTTGTTTTAGTTTTTGCCCCCCCCATCATAATGCCAATAGGTTAAATAATGTAAGTAAACAACATGATTTATTATCTCCATTGAATTAGAGTTACCTGGAGAAGCAATATAGATGCTCAACTTTACTCTTTTACAGACAAATCAAACACCATCTTATTATTTGTACATTATAAACCCCTCTGAGGAGCTTCCACAAACCTGATCTTGGTTATGATCTTAATTTGCATGTGTCATTTTAATTTTGCTACCTAGGAGAGCAAGCCCCAGTTATCGGGCAACCTGGCATTAGAAATACATTGCACCCTTTGTTACTTCCGATTAAACTCCAACTATGTCCTCAGCTCACCTTAATTAGTGGTCACATGAATTCCTAATTTCATCTTCCTTTCTCCGTAAGATTTTAATGTGTACATTTTCCTTTTAATTTAGAAAGTTCAAACATTGCCTTTCTATTAACTAAACCTGGTACTTTTTCCAGAGCCAATACAATGTATTTCTCTTTGGTCAATGATACTCTCTCAGTAATTATTCTTACAAGCTAATTGTGGCAGTGTCTATGGTTATATCTAGTTGAACACCTAGGAAGCTAGAAATTAGTTCCACAGTGGTATTCATATATTTGAGGTCACACCCCTTTTTTTTTCAAAGGAATTCCATCTGGAGATTTTCCCCTGATGTTCCAAAGCCTCACATGTTAGATGTGATTCTCAAAGTGTGGTCCCCAGACCAGAAGAATCAACTTTAGCATCAGCATCACCTGGCACTTTTCCACAAATAAAAATTCATGGTCCCCACTCCTGGACTACTGAATCAGAAACTCTGGGAAGGGAGCCCAGCAATCTGGTCCTGGTGATTCTAATGAATGCTAAAGCTTTAAAACATTGGTCTAAGAGTTCAACTGTAAAATCCTGACATATTTGTTCATTTCATCTATGTTAAATTTTGGTTTAATAATTTTTTTTCTCCAGACATTGGTATTTCTATTCTTCCCTAGACTTACTGATACTTTTCCCCCTAATATATTATATTCTCTTGGGTATTTGGTAGAGGAATGTTGGATACATACACTCAAGATCTACCTTGAGGTCATTCTAAAGATAACTTTGATGCTGTATGTACTTCTACTGGGTAGGTGTAAGAAACAAAATCATGGCAGGCTCTAAGAGGAGGCAGATAGTTTTAGCTTCCCTGAAACTATACACTCCTACTAGTGCCTCTTTGTACAATTTCTTTCCTTGATGAGCTTCCAGTATTAAGTCACATTTTTATCCTATTTTCTAACAGTATCTCTCCTGATAGGAAAATTGTGCCTGTGGATGTATTCCTTATTTTATTATTAGGAAATATGTACATATATTCCCTAATAATGTATATAAAAGCATATATATGAAAACATACATGTGGAAAAGTATATGTGTGTGTGTGTGTGTGTGTGTATAATATTCCATTTCTTTTCATTTTTCATTTCCAATTGATTTCCATTTCCTCATGCTCTTAACTGGCTAGCTAAATGGATACACTAATTTAATTTAAGACTTCAAGGCTAAAATAAATAAAATAAAAGACAACATGAAATTCAGGGTCAAACAGCAGGATGTGGATACTGATGCTAACAGTTACCAGTTTTGTGTTGATGGGTGGACTACTTAACATCTCTTAGACTCTACTTTCTCAATTGCAAAAAAAAAAAAAAAAAGATGCAAAATTCTAGATTGTTATAAGAATGCAAAATAAATAGGACATCAAGACTGAGTATAAATTTAATGCTTTTGGCTCTTATTACAAAGTTACTAAGCAGTAAATCTTAGAATCTGTTGCCACTATTAGATATCCTTTGGCTTAAAAGAAGCATTCAACAAATTAATCCAAAGAAGTGGGAAAACTAGATACCTGGTTTCAATTACAGGACCAGAGGAATAACTATCTATCTTTGTCTATCTATTTAAATGCACACTCACATACATCTTTCACTATAGAACAATAATTGGTTTCAAAATGTTTGCGTATGGCCCATTAATTTCTATTATTAGTGGGAAAACTCCAGTGTTCCTATTAATGGAAAGTCATCATGCTGGTAATAACAGTAACATGTGTTTGGAATCACATATGATAGGTAACAATAAATTCTTTCTCTACACTTGAATAATAAACTGTAAAAATTCCTCCACCAAACTTGGCAGTCTTTCAGAAGCTGGATAAATTATAGCGAAGTAGTATTTAAAATATCCCCAATATGTTTGGGTGTAATATTTGGACAAAATCAAGGTGATCTTCTAGGAAAAAAGCTTGAATTTTGATACAAACACATGGGATATAGAGTAGGCTACACAGCGTTCACACACTAGGAAGAGAAACTGATGAGTGTGACTTGCATGCGTTCAAAGGCTGTGATCTGGCTCCAGGCCCCATAAGATAAATACATCACGGAAAATTAATTAAAAATAAGTCTCTGTAAAGTAAAACTGGACACAGATGTATGAGTATGGCTCAAATCACCAAAAAGTCAGAACAAGAACACTCACAGAGAGCACTTCAACCTCCATGAAAGAAGTCTCTGTCATGAGTGGGATGACCCAGCCCTGAACCAGGTGAAGGAAATGGACCTGAACCTTCAGTTGGTAGAAAAAGATGAACATACAAGATAACGTACCACTTTTTTTTTTTAATTACTTTGTCTACACATCACACAATCTGATCTCTGATGTCTCAGGCCCTTACTTAACAATTTTTCATCTAACAATTTCCACCACTCTCTCAGCAACCACTGAAAGCCATAACCTTTGGAAGATGTGATCAGAGAAAGTACCACCCCTGGTTTGTGGTCCCTCCCAATTGGGTTTCTGATTAAGCGGTATAAAGGCTACTCTTTGAAGGAGACAGACATTTAGAAGATGGAAAAAGAAACAAGAGAAAGTGCATAAGAATATTCAAAGCAAAGGAGAAGAAAAGAAATAGCAAAGTTTCACGGTAACCAACGGCAGGCCCAGCTGTAAAATATGCAGGCCTGGAGCAAGAGCACAAATGGAGGTCCACATGCCATATATTTAAATATCTAAAATTTAAAGGTTACGAATCAAGCCAATGCCATAGGTGTTAGGTTAGGTTTTTTGCTATGAGTTCACTAGCTTCAGGTAATTTCTGTTTCATGATCAATTGCTACAAACCACTCCTAAAATTTATGAGTCTCTAACCATGGTGTTTCCCCATTTGTTCAGGATTCTGCAATTTGGGCAGCACTTGGTGCAGAAAGCTGTCATTGTTCCATGTGGCATCAGCTGGGGGAGTCTGAATGGCTAGGGACTGCAGAAATGACTCCACCAGTGTCGCCTGCTTGAGTCCCAGGTTCTTGCTGCTGGCTCATGCCTCTACAGCTGTGTCAGTTGGGTCCTCCAGGAAGAAGATACCGAGAGGGAGTTGGGATTAACAGCAGTTTTCTGGGGAAATAAGTTGTGCAATGCCTATGAAAGTTGAAAGAGCGAGGAGGCCTACTTGGGCAGAGAATGCTTTCAGTGCATGAAACAGATTTGGCACTTATAAAATGGAAGAAGGCAGGAAACAATCTGACAGGGAGAGCCTTGGACTTTGAGGACAAAGTCTCAGTCCATTCACTGTGGGGCTCCACAGCACAGACTGTCATGTTGGGCAGTGGCCAGACCCTGGTATTCCCACCCTGCCCTGTCACAGGTGGGAGCTGACTGAGAAAAACCTAGCTCCAGCTTGAACACTGAGGTGGAGCCCAGAGGAGCATCAGCTGGCAGCTCCCAGCTAACTGCACTCCTTGCTGAATAGAACGTTCCTTCTCAAAGGCTGTGTACCTCTATGGGTGCCATAAGAGCCTCCATGTGATATCTCCACACGGGTAGCCTGAGCTCCCTCCCAGGACAGGGTCTCAGGCATGATGCATGGCTTCTCCCGAGAGCCACTTCTGCTATATTCTGTTGGTGAAAGCAAGCCAAAGGGAAAGCCCAGAGTTAAGGGGAGGTGTTGATACAAGAATGTAAATACCTGGATACAGAGTTCACTTAGAGTCTCCATAGCAACCATCAACAGTGAAAGCAATGACAGGCCCATCCTCACATTGGCAGGTCCCAAGGCACCAATATTCATCGGAGCCTCATACCTCCTAATTATTTATGTCACTGATTGTATTTTTGTTACATACCAAATTAGTAAACTATTAGGATTATCATGTTCTCCTATCTTGACACATACAATTTCCTAAGGACCTGAAGGCCCAAGCTCAAATTTAGAGCTCTCGTACTTCTCAGGTCTTCATGCTAGAATGTGGCAGTACAGTGAAACCAACTGGTTCCTTGGACTCCACTCCGAGACTGGGACCATTCACTTTATTCCCATCCCCAGACCCTCTAGTAGGGCCTCTCACACATATGCCTGGACACCCCAGATAACATATCCCAAACCCATTTGCATCCTCCACCTTTCCCTTCATCTGAAAAAAGTGGACTTTTGGCCAGATCTCTGGCACAGTCTGCCACTGGGAAGATGGCCCAGGGTAGAGGCTCACACAGACCCTGGAGGAATCCAGGATTCTGCCTACCCAGAGCAAAGTCTAAAGGGACGGACACGGACTACAAAAGAACAAGCTCCTTGATCTGCAAACTTCTTACCTCACTGAGATAGGGGCCAGTGCCAGAGCACAGCTCGCAAAAGGCAAAGCCCAGAGCAGAAATCCTCTTTATCTGGGCAATACTGGGTGGTGAACTGAAAGTGTCAAAAACAGTATAACCCTGGGCAGACTCATGTTCCTGTCTCCTTTTCATATAGCCCTCTCTGACACAGCATAACTAAGTAAACACATGTGGGGAAATGTACAACTGAGCACATTCTAACATAATATAGAAAAATTTATAAAAGTATTGATAAATACATATAAAATATATAAAAATATAAGTATTAAAATGAATGGCCATGATCTAGAAGCACACAATACAGGGTTATATTTCAAAAACATGTTTAACATGCAATGTACATTTTAGTCCAATATTTATAGACAGTGAAACCAAAAAATAACCTGCACATCTACAAATATGTTTCCATAGCTTTGAGAAGAGTAGTGACAGAGCTTTGTCACAGAGCAGTGACAGTTACAAGCCTATTAACACAGATAACTTTTGGGATCAGTAGAGGGTACAGAATAGGATTGAAAAGGGAGTTTCTGAGCTTCTTCTCACATGTGTCCCTATCTTTGATTTATTAAAACAGGCAGATACTTCTTCATGTTTTAAAAAATTAAGCCAAATAATTTAAAGTGAAGGGAAATGGAAGCTATTAAAGGTAGAATTTTTTAAAAGGTTGTTAGGAATTTCGAAAGACACACAGTATTCAAAGAGAATAAAAACGTAGGAAAGGTCATCAGAGTTGGTGACTTAAAGGTCATTGTACAGTGTGCCATTTAGCGGAGGTGCAAAGTTGACAGAGGTTTCAAAAAAGCAAGTGGAGAGGAAGGAAAAAGCGGCATTTTGTGACCACCTATAGCGCTCTTTTCTCGTAGCATGCTACATCAGTGCATCTCAAGCTGAATTCTGTAAGTAGTGTTAAGAGGCAGGCCTAAAATTCAAAAATAAATATAAAACAAAAGATTCTGAATGATCAGATTTCCATTACTAGGATTCAGTTTTCATTGCATCAAAACAATAAGTGGCTCTGAGAAACAGTGAATAAATTGCTCAACTTCATTTAAAAGTTTCCTGAGCATACTGGGCATGGACTTATGATCTTTCATTTTATTTTTCCAAAAAACTCATGCAATTATAACCACATTATGTTAGATAGTTCTAAAAAAAGAATTGCAACATTCTTTCAATTCCTCTTAATTTTAGGAAAACATGATTTGGCAGAGGGGACACTGTCAGAGCCAAGGCCCTTTTATGATTAAAACATATTATAGAGCAGTTTTTACCATAATTCAAATTTTATGAGCTTGTGTCAGGAGGAGAATATGCTTCTATCAATAATGAACTAGCATCTCTTCTCAAATTGCTTTCAGGGTTCACTGGGTCTGTGGAAATTAAAGAGGTTGGTGGTGACTTTAATAACCAATAAAATGACTAACATCTATACAAGTTTGTGGTGGAAATTACTATCTGTTCTTTTAAGATTATAATTTATATGACAATTATAATTCAGAATATAGCTACAATAACTGACAAAAAAAAAAAAGCAAAATTGAAGAAGTGTACTCTCAAAATCACTCTTTAGGTCACTACTTTAATGTAGGCCCTGAGTGACTCAAAGGCTGAGAACATTTCCTACTTGAAGAAGGATTATGCTACATACAGAGAACTGAGGAATATATATGAGTAACAAGAATCAACAAGAATCAAACCCTAATTTGAAAAACAGCAAAAGCAAAACATTCTGTAAGAATACTAATTAAAACAAGAACTTCTTTTTTTGGAGTAAAAAAGTTCAGACATACAAAAAAGAAAAAAGCCTCTGTACTTAACAACAAACTTAAGAAGTGAAATATAGAAAAAATAGCTAAATCCTCTACCCTAACTTGTTGCTCATTCTTGTCCCTGGAGGATACCATTGTTATGAATTTAGGGTTTATCATTTTAAGTTATTGTATATGAACTTGGTGTTCTCTACAAATACATACTGTTTTGCAATAGACACCATTGTTTCACATATTTTAAAACTTATATAATGGGTATTGCACTGCATATATTCTCTGCAATTTGCTTTTCTTTGCTCTTTATTGGGTTTTTGAGATTGTTATCTGTGCTGATATTTGTACGTCTTCATATTGGTTCACTATTGTACTTAACATTATTTGTTGAGAGTATACACTTCATTATTTATTCATTCTCCTATTCATTACACTCGTGTTGCTTCCATGTTTACACTTTGCAAACAACACTGATATGAACATTTTTACTTGTGTCTCCTCATGCACTTAGCAGAGTTTTTCTCAACTGCGCAATCGGATTCACACTTTCAGAATGTATGAATGCAGATTTTCAATTTTACTCTGTTTTGACAAATTTATCCCCAAAACTGCTACACCAATTTTCACTATCACCGGCTCTCTGGGACAGATTCTGTTGCTCCATGTCCTTACCAACACTTAATATTGTCACAGTTTTAAAATTTTTGATTCTGCTTTCTATAAGCTTACTTTTCTTACGATTTTAATTTGTATTTCTACCAATCGATTGTAAAATTACATATATATATAATGGCATTATATTTCTGTATACACATTCAGAATAAAATTTTCAATTCAGACAGAACATGTTTGTTGGGTTTTTAATTGGATTGTGATGAATTTGTACATTAATTTGGAGAGAATTAAGATCCTTACAATTTTAGACAATTGTGGCTCTCTGCTTATTCATTTTCTAATATTTTTCCAAATAGTTTCATTTTTTTTCCAAAAAGGCCTTGAGTTTTTCTTTTTTTTTTTTTTTCCTCAAGATTTTATTTATCTGAGAGAGAGAGAGCGAGAGCACAAGGTGGGGAGAGGAGAGCATGAGAGGGAGAAGCAGGCGCCCCGCTGAGCAAGGAGCCTGATGCTTGATCCCAGGACCCCTGACCTGAGCCGAAGGCAGATGCTTAACCACTTGAGCCACCCAGGTACCCAGCCCCAAGGCCTCGAGGTTTTAAATTTAATTTCTTAGTTACCTGATACTTTTCTTTTTATTTTGAATGGAATAGTATATATTTTTGTCTTATTTCTCTAAGTAAGGAAACAAGTAAAATGTCAGATAGTAGCTCTGACAGCAAATTGTCTTCTATTCTTAGTTTTAAAAGAGTTTTAATTATGAAAAGGTATAAAATTTTAATTAATTCTCTAATTTCCAAATTTGAAAGGTGAGAGTTCATCTTTTTGGTTAACACTGCTAACTTAATTATATTCTGATAAGGAACATGATTAGTGCATACCAACTCTGATAGTTGCCAGGATTTGCCCCCCACCCCAATATCCATTTTCTTCTAAGTAGTGGTAAGATTGTTGGCCACACAAGTTGTTGCTGAGGGGGAAGACGACTTTCCCATCCTCCTTTGCAGCTACCAGTGCAGTCTCAGAACACTAGCTTATATGAACTATCAATGGGAGTTTTCACCTTGCACATGTTCTGGGTTTTGTCCCCAATCCAATTCCCTCCTCTATATATATATATATATATAGTGGTTTGAATGGAGAAAATCGTAAAACCTCAAATAATAATTTGGTTTCCTCTTTTCCAGTTTTTTTTTTTTTGTCACCTATTTCTATTTTTTTGTGGCATAGATCTTCCAGTATAATTTTCAATAAAAATGCCGAGAGGAGGCTTTTCTTGTCTTTTTTCTCAAATTAAAGTCCCTCTCAATACATTTTCCTATTAAGCATGACTTTTCATCAGAAATGTGTTTTGAATGTAACAAACATTATACTTTGTGATTTAAGATATAATATTTAAAAAGCCAAATTCCTTTCTGTTCGTGATTTATATAATGTTGAATTCAAATTATATGCATTCATTTAAGATTCTTGAATACATATAATTTAGCTGACATTGATGTGCAGCTTTCTTTTTTGTTTTCTACTATTAATTTCAATGCTATGTGGACATTGTAAAGTGCATTGGAGACTTTTCTCTTTATGTGCCAGAAATTTTGAAGCAAATAACCTTTAAATCCATCTGAGGCCAGGACCCTCATGGAGATAATTCTCTGATAAATTTTTAGTATCTTCATGGTTAGTGATATAATCATACTTACCATTTCTTCTAGGACCAATTTTGATCATTTTTCTTTCTTTGAACAATGATTACCATAATGAGATTCCAACTATACCTAATATTCTCTTTTCAAAAATTTTTCATATTTATGGCTAAAATATTTTTCTCATTGCTATTTTGCATATCTCCTATTCTCTCTCTTTACATGGTTAAGTATATAAAAAGTATTTTTGATTTTTAAGCAGCTGGGTATTTTATTTATCATTGCTGTTTCCCTGTGTTTCAGTTAACATGTGCTTCAGCAGACATCCAGTTTAAGTCCTCTCTGTTTTAGTAAAATCATTAGTTCATTTACTTATTTCTTTTCATAATGAGAGCATTGAGTCCTTAGTACAGTACTATTTTTTTTTCTATAGTGTTAATTTTGCTGTTCTATTCAATAAAGACTTCTGTTTCACTTTTGCATTTTAATTTCCAAATATTTTCCTTATCTCATCTAGCTTTTATTTAATCTCAGCTTTCATCTTACGCAGGTTTTTTAAAATCTTTTTTTATCACTTTATTCTTTATAATTTCTTTATTCATGAATTATGGTTTATTAGATTTTATTGAAAACACAATGTAGAAGCTTTCTAAATGTACATATAATTCCTTTTTTCTCCCAAACTGTGTTATTATTTATCTGCTCCCAGATACTATGTTACTTTTTGTTGTTTCAGATAAATTCTCATAGGTTTTAGAGATTTTTTCTTAAATTCATTCATCATTGCATGAATATGGTACCTAACAGTTCTTGATTTACCAACTATCTGAGGTTATAATGCAGTAACAACCAACCTCAAAGTCTTAGTGGCTTAAAACTATACCAGTTGATCTCTTGCTCATATGACATATTCAAATTACAGTCAGCACTGGGCTCTGCCTTATGCCATCATTATGCAGAACCTCAGAGTGATGAAACTTCCATCTTGTGGATTGTCACCGTTGTCAGAGCATAGGAAAGCGATGAGAGTGAATAGAGACACCAGCTCTTAAAACCTCATGCCCAGAAGTGATGCATATCGCCCACTTATACATCACTGACAGAAACAAGTCACATGGCCACATCTAACTCAAAAAGGTTTGGTAATACATTCCTGTCATAAAGATTGAAATAAATAATTTTTTAAGATTAAAATAAAGATGTTTAGCTGTTAACTATTTCTTTTACTAGGTGATGGAAAATCCCCCCCCAACACCTATATTTTTAAAAGTCTACAGCTCTTTCCTTGTAAAAGTAGGGCAAGGAAACTATAACAGTCAGAGTTCCCCACTACTCATATTTTCTCCTTCTGAGTTCAAGTTTTTCTTACTTAGTGAAAAGGATGAGGATGGAGGTGGGGGTGTGCATAAATTACCCTGGCTACTTCATTAAGGAAATTAAAAGAAAAAAAAATTTTTTTAAAGCAATTTTAGATTCACAGCAGAATTGAGCAGAAGGTACAGAGATTTCCCACATGCCCTCTGCTCTCACACCAGCATGGCCTCCCTCATTATCAACATTCTCCACCAAGTGCTGTATTTTACAATCAGTGAACCTATACGGACACATCATAATTACTCAAGTCCACAGTTTACCTTAGGGTTCACTCTTGGTGTTGTACATTCTAGGGGTTAGACAAATGCATGATGATAAACATCTATTATAGTATCATACAGATTTTTTTTTCATTGACCTGAAAGCCCTATGTGTTATGCCTATTCATCCCTCCATGCCTTTCTCCAACCCCTGATCTTTTTACAGTCTCTAAAGTCTTGTCTTTTTCCAGACTATCATATAGTTGGAATCATATAATATGTAGCCTTTTGATACTGGCTTTGTTCACTTATGAATATGCATTTAAGGTTTCTCCATGTCTTTTCATGGCTTAATAGCTCATTTCTTTTTAGTACTGAATAATATTCCATTGTCTGCATATACTACAGCTTATTTATTTACCCATTCACTTACTAAAGGATATTTTGGTTGCTTCCAAGGTTTGGCAATTGTGAATAAATCTTCTATAAATATCCTTGTGCAAATTCTTGTGTGGAAATGAGTTTTCAAATCCTAATGAGGAGCACAGCCGCTGGATCAAATAATATGAGAATGTGTAGTTCTATAAGAAACTGCCAAACTATCTTGCAAAGTGACTACCATTTTGCATTCCCACCAATGATGAATCAGTGTCCTTGTTGTTCCACATCACTCTTAGTATTTGATGTTAGAGCTCAGGATTCTGTCCATTCTAATAAGTGTGTGGTAATATCTCATCATTGTTTTAATTTGCACTTCCCTGGTGACATATTATGTGGAGCTTGATTTCATATGCTTATCTGTCATCTATATATCTTCCAAGGTGTCTGTTAGGTCTTTGGTCCACTTTTAATTGGATTATTTGTTTTTTTTATTGTTGAGTTTTAAGAGTTCTTTGTATGTTTTGGATAACATTCCTTGATCAGATTTGTCTCTCCCTTGTCTTCTCATTCTCTTGACACTGTCTTTTGCAGAGCAGAAATTTTTCAATTTTCATGAAGTAAAGCCTACCAATTATCTCTTTCATAGAATGTGCCTTTGGTGTTACATTTAAAAATCATAAGCCATTCTCATGTATACAAATTTGATAAGGGTGGCACAGAGAAGTCCTTTTCAGTTTTTGGGCAAGTGACACTTCTAAATCTCTTATACATGGATATCAAGTCAGGTAAACTTTTCTCCATGTGGTTAAAAAAGTGTTCTCTTTCTTCTGCACCTGTTGTCCTGGTTTAGCACATGGAGCACACTCTTTGTAAAAGTTCCTTCAGGAGAATAGCATACTATTAAGTTGATACTCTTATTTTATTTACCAAGCTTAGTCTATCTTCACGCCTTTTCTTTTGTCTGCTCATTAATATTTCTAAGAAAATGGAGAGGAAACTAAGGTTCCATTAATTAATCACCCTCAGAACCAAGATGAAGCAGCCTACCTATATGGATGGAGGAAGAGGAGGACGCTGGGGCTGATGAAGAAGCTGCTACTCTAGCAAGGTAAGGGCTCAGCAGCTTAACTGGAGAGAAATCCTTTTCATGTATGTATCTTTTGTATCGTTGCAATGTAAGTCAAATGGGATATTTCAGACAGAGAGATGGGATTTGCTAATAACTGGTTGTAGGGGTGAGGGAAGAATGGACTTCAG
Organism: Ursus maritimus; assembly: GCF_017311325.1. Classification (NCBI taxonomy): domain Eukaryota; kingdom Metazoa; phylum Chordata; class Mammalia; order Carnivora; family Ursidae; genus Ursus; species Ursus maritimus. Next base: position 37,837,658 of record NW_024424453.1, read on the forward strand.
CATTCTAGACTAGGCCTACTTACACATAAAGCTAATGAGCTAAATGACAGGTGTTATATTTCAGAAGAACTGGCCATCATCAAGGCATCTTCATTTTGATAAGGGAAAATGCAACTCCAAAAATGACTACAAGGTTCTTTGAAATGTTTACAGAGGTTCTGTGTAAATGAGCATTAGAGCTCCAGGGAGGTAAGCACGATATCTCATTAATGGCTCCATAGAAGGGACTGACTTTGATAGTCATAAAGGAAATGAATTCCTTTTATTCCTCTAGATCTTAGAGTTCAAATTTTGGGATAGACCCAAGGCTTCTAAGCATGGGAACAAACCATGAAGAGTGGAACAGAGAAGTAAGTGAAAGACAAAATTAACCGCATGAGAAAAGTCCTTTTGGGTGGGGAGTGTGTTTCAAAAAAAAGTTTAATTCAAACAAGCAGAAGAAAGAAAAGAATGAAGACAAGTCTGTTAATGACAGACTGAGGCTGTAATTCAAAAAGCCTATGAGTCCACAATGAAGACATTAAACTTAATTAAAGTAGGTAATAAGAAGTTTTTGATCAAAGAATTGAAGTTTGGGAGCAAAACTGGAATACAGGTATAGACTTTGGAAACCTTCTTGACCGCAATGATTGAAAGCCATCCATTTGTAGGTTAAAATTGAAGGCATAGGAAAAGATGTGGTTATTTGGAAAATTTACAAGTATTATGTCTGTATCTGTGTGCATGTGCCATTTATCCAACCACACAGATGTAACACATGTGGTATTTTGGGGAAACCGTAGCACAAATGCACTGGGGTACACTCTTCAGCTTCTTATGGAATAAGGTATAGGTGTGTGTATGTGCTTGTTGACCTGGATGTAAGAAATAAGGTATTTGTTTGTTTGTTTGAAGGTCATAATATCGACATGCCCAGAATTTATTCTCTCTGCTTATTAAAATAAAGTTTTCTAAAGATAATTTAAACTAGGCAAGTTGTAAGGCAAGTACCTAAGACATATATGCAAAGAAGCAATGCTGCTTATTTGGAGGGAAGGTTAATAACATCAAACACAGAATATGTTGCTAAGGGGATAATTATAAAAGAAAAATGAAGTACCTTAAAACCAAATAAAATTAAAATTATCTTTAATTTTTTAACTAGCTGAATCAGATTTTTTCAATGTATACTCAAACTCTATACTCTATTTTAGGCCTCTTGAAAGTTCCACGTACTTTTAGGTCAGGATAAAAGAGCATGAAGTAGCACAGTTTAAAGCACTGAAATAGTAATTAAAGAGCTCTGATAATCTTAGATTACTGAAACTTCCAAAAGAGTGCAAATTATTTAAAGCACAAAGAAAATCTACTTTTAGATGCCAAAAATACTAAAATAATTATTATTTTACCACTTTCATACACCATAACAAAAATAAATTCAAAATGGATTAAAAACCTAAATGTGAAATACGAAATCCTACAAATCCTAGAGGAGAACACAGGCATTAACCTCTTTGACATCAGCCATAGCAACTTCTTATTAGATATGTCGCCTGAGGTTAAGGGAAACAAAGGTAAAAACAAATTATTTGGTCTTCATCAAAATAAAAAAATTCTGCACAGTGAAGGAAATAATCAACAAAACTAAAAGACAACCTATTAATGGGAGAAGATATTTGCGAAGGACATAAGCTGATAAAGAGTTAGTATCCAAAACATATAAAGAACTTATAAAACTCAACACCCAAAAAATGAATAACCAAATTAAAAAACGGTCAGAAGACATGAAGAGACATTTTCCAAAGAAGACATACAGATGGCCAAAAGACACATGAAAAGATGCTCAACATCACTCATCATCAGGGAAATACAAATCAAAACAACAACGGAATAACAACTCACACCTGTCAGAAGAGCTAAAGTCAACAACACAAGAAACAACAGGTGTTGGTGAGGATGTGCAGAAAGGGGAACTCTCCTGCACTGCTGGTGGGAATGCAAAGAGGTACAGCCAATGTGGAAAACAGTATGGAAATTCCCCCAAAAAGTTAAAAATAGAACTACCTTTTGATCCAGTGATTGCACTTCTGGGTATTTACCCAAAGAATACAAAAATATTAATTCAAAGGGGTACATGCACCCCAATGTTTATAAAAGCATTATCTACAATAGCCAAATTACGGAAACAGCCCAGATGTCCATCAACTGATGAATGGATAAAGAAGAAGTGATACACATACATACACACACAGAGACACACACAGACACACACACAGAGGAATATTAGTCGACCATAAAAAAGGAATGAAATCTTGCCATTTGCAAAAGGAATGAAATCTTGCCATTTGCAACAACATGGATGGAACTAGAGAGTTTTATACTAAGCGAAATAAGTCAGTCAGAGAAAGACAAATACCATATAATTTCACTCATATATGAAATTTAAGAAACAAAACAAATGATCATAAGGAAAAAAAAAAAAAAGAGGCAAACCAGGAAACAGACTGTTAACTATAGAGAACAAACAGATTTCCAAAGGAGAGGTTGGTAGGGGGATGGGTGAACTAGGTGATGGGGATTAAGGAGCACACTTGCTGTGATGAGTGCTGGGTGTTGTATGGAAGTGCTGAATCACTAAATCCTACACTTGAAACTAATATTATGTTGTAGATTAACTGGAATTTAAATAAGACCATAAAAAAGAAAAACAGATAATAATTATTCTAGAAAAGATTTACTGAAAATTGAATTGTAGTCTTTATTTCAGATTATTACTCATCTCTTTGAATAGAATTTTATAATTCAAAAAAATATTTTTTCTTTCCTTCATATGAATTCCATACTTTCTTTATATAAGTTCCAAAGTATTAATACCATAGTTTACTATCCTTGCTAAGTAAATTATTTAAAGAAAATCACATTCTTAAAACAAAAACTGTAAGAACACTTGCCTTACGTTTTGTTTTTGTTTTTTTTTTTTTTCATGAAAGGTGGCATCATTACCTTGAATTCTAGTAAATGATTCCCAAGGAACCAAAAAGGAAACTTAGAGATGGAAAAGGTAAAAGTTCTCTGACAATGGATCACTCACTGTCACTTCCTGACAGAGGCAGCATGGGGAAAAAGCACTGAGATCGGAGTTTATGAATATTAGAATTTATTGACAGTGGAACTCATGCCAGACTTAGACTACTCTGAAAAAAACAAAGTAGTGGCATAAAGAGGCCATGTTGGAGATCAAAATGTGGAGATTTTTAACAATGACTTACAAAAATATTACCATGCAGAATATGAACTTGGGGCCAATCCGTTTTTCATGTAAGGTTCCAATTTTCTCTCAGCAACAGAGAAAACAAATATAGGCAAAATCCTTCTGTGAATTGCAAATTAATAAATTTCAAAAGTTCGCTTAATAATTTAGGGAATTTTTCTCTAACTGCAAATTGATTAATCCCTGCATCGCTTCTGCAATAAAATGGGAGGCTCTACAGATAATTTTTCCATTTTCTGTACTTGTATTAAAATACTGCCAGGAAGGAAATAATAACCCAGAAAACCACACTGTGCAGCTCTAAGGGTGCCAAGATATTCCACTAATGGATCTGAAACAAAAAAGGAAAAACAGTCCTTGTGTTAATCTCCAGGCTATTCACCATTTTGAATAAGTGCACTAAAATGTGAAAAGGAAGAAGGTATTTGTCCTTTCTTAAGAAAGTAGTACCATCTGAAATTCTCCTCTGCAGCTTTTACTTTAAATAAAAATGAGTTTTTGCCTGTAACTATTTACTTATCTCTGCCCTGTACATTTAAAACTTTAATTATTCATATGGTAATCCTTCCTATAATAAAGCATTCAAAGAAAGGGGAGAAGCAAGTATATAAATAAAACACTTCTTGGATTTAAGAGGGCATGACCTTGTCCCAGTTTTTCACTTCTAAAGGTGAAAATAAGGACACTGAACTATTTTTGTCTAGGCTATATATATAAAGAGAGTACTAATATAAGGTCAAAAATATATTCAAGAGTTGAAATATTTAAGTAAAATTTAAACGTAAAAGACAAGCTTCCAGATAAGTTATGGCCAGGACGAGAATAAACTAAAATGTATCTCGATAGCTTTCTTATATTTTAAAATAATTAAAAGGCCAGTGATGATAGCTGACAATTATGTTGACCAAATTCACTTCTGAATTATGTCCTGTTTTTGGTTAAGTTGCAAAAGTCAGTCACTCTTTGGAAAGAGTGTTATTCCTTCTTTGTCTATAATCAGCTAATCTATTTGAGCTTTTCAAAATTCACTCTTTTCATACTTCAGCTTTCTAGTCTTCCTACTGCCCATCTTGGTACCTTATCATTCTGAACCAGTTTTGATATCCCAGAGAGAAAGGTACCAATGACCAACAGGGTGGAATTTTACATCCCCAGTAGGAACAGACATTACAGGACCAAAAATAAGTAGAAAACCTGCCAATCCCCAGTGAATTTACAGAGGCTTGATGCTCTATTAGACTGAACAAGCAGTTCCTCCCTTGGAGGTTAGAGTTACTTTGCACAGGGACAGGGGTTGATCGAAGCAGAGCTAAGACCCCAGCTGATAAACACATCTGCTCGGGTCCAGAGTTTACACTGTATTAAGCACAGTATCACATTTGTTTTCACAACACTGGATTGTGATCATTGACCATTCTGGGGACACCAGAGCACAAAAGTTAAAAGTGGGCTCCAGAAACAATTTCCTGGATTTCTATCCAGGCTTCAAAAATTACCTGCTCTGTGGACAAAGGCAAGTAATTTCACTTCTCTGACCTTCATCTTACTATACTTAAAACAGAAAAAGTATCTTTCCTGGATGGCTGTGAGAACATGAGTTATTACATGGAAGTCCTCACCATAGAGCCTAGTATACAATGCCTGACTTTCACACTGTTACATAATTAACACCATTACTACATAACTAACATCTTGAAAGCTTGTATTTCGTAGTATAATATAATGTGTTTGATTCATTAGTAAACTTTGAAAATGTTTGCGATTTCCAGGTTTTCACTGTTACAAATATTAATACAATTAACCCCACAGTTGCACCACTGATTAGTTGCTTAGGGAAAATACCTAGAAGGAGAATTACTGACCCAAATAAAATAAACACTTTCAAATATTTTAATATTTATTGTCAAATGGCTTACTTGAAAGTAAAAATGAATTTAAAACTCCATGAATCATTTATCTTTCTAATCTTACCATAAATAATATTTGCTCTAATGCTCACAAATTTTGCAAGTGAAAATTAGTATGTTGTTTCATGTTTAGCCCTCTTAGTATTGTTGAGGTCCAACAGTCCTTTCTTAGGCTTCCTTCCCATTTTTGTATTAATGTGTAATACGGTTCATCCACTTTTAATTAACATTTTTTTCATTGATTTGTAGGTACAATTTATATAGTAAGGGCTTTTGTTTCTCATATTATTTAAATACAATTGTTTCAGCTTTTAATTTTATATATGAAGCTTTTCATGTTGAAGAGCTGTTACATTTTATGAAGCCAAAACTATCAGTCTTTTCTATTACCATAAAATGATTTTATGCTTAGATTTTCTATATCCAGATATAAAAGATTACATAAATATTAATACATTCACTTTCATATTAAAAACTTTTAATTCATTGTGAGTAAAATTATATATAGTGAAAAACAAAAAGATAATTTGATTTTATGTGAACATGATTTTTTTTTCTCCTTACACAGAATGTTTAAAAACAGTATTAGATTGCTTTAGGTGTTAATATTTCTAATATTCTATCACTTTAATAATGAATGTATCTTCACAATGTGTTTTCATTTTCAATAGGGTACATTTTCTATTTCTTATTTTTAAAAGTATCACGTATATTTATCTGCTTATTCTTTCAGCTAGATTTGTTTTAAAGTCAAACCTAGGCAAAGGCAGAGAAAAACAGATGGAAAAAATCCAGAAAAAATTCTAAACATATAGAAATACACTCTAAAGAATTTTATACCAGCTGAGCATATATAAACTTGTAATATTAATTTGGTTGAAAAAGAGTGGATTTTTAAAGTTCTCACTACACACAGAAAATTATAACTTTGTGAGATATATGTCAACTAACATTATTGTGGTAATCATTTTGCAATATATACATGTATAAAGTTACTGTGTTGTTCACCTTAAACTTATACAATGTCATATGTCAATTAAATCTCAATAAACCTGGGAAAAAATCCTGGTTGAAGATGTGATGCAAAAGCACAGAGGAAAAGATGACAATACTGGTGCTTTGCTGTCTCATAATATGATACCATCTGGTATTTTTTAAAGCCTCAGAAAGTCAAATGATTCTACAATAAAATGTCAATTTTTACAATTACCATCCCTGTCAAGCTATGAAATCAGTATTCCCAGCAGCACTGCCACATACCTACAATTTTGTCAAGTGGCATATTTGCCTTTAGACTGATGAAGGATGCTAGTTCTGACATAAATTAGCCCTGATTTATGCATTATGCAATAAGACATCACTTGGGGCATTGGAGCCCTATAATCATCCTTTCTTCAATACCAACCACCACTTTGGACCATAGTGCTGGAAGTCCTCACACTATCCACTTAGACTCCACTGACTCTGTGTGACAAAAATGGCTAAGTATGTAGGGACTCAGTTAATTCATCATTTATGAAATTCTGGTTCTCTTCCCTTTGGGTTAGGTTTTACTTCTTTGACATGTATAGATACTGCTCTGATAATCAACTTCCCTCTTCTCTTCAGAAGCATTGAGGAAAAATTGAATATGCACAGTAATCTACAAGTAAAAACGCAATTAAATCAATTTTCTTAGGCATTTCTTATTTTGAAAGCACTCTACTAGAACCTGGAGATTTAAAAAAAAAACAATCTTCATAAAAACCCTAAAATCATGTAATCTCACTAGAATATAGCCATATTAATTTTTTTAAAAAAATACAACACAAAAAATACTAAAATTAATTTATGGATAAATTTCTATTACAGTATGGTTTGGGAAAAACTGAGGACTATGGTATAGATGTCATTTTTAATGATGTCTTAAAAAGAGGAGTTTACAATGCAAACAACGTTACAGCTAAAGAAAAAAAAAACTTAAGCTAAAGTAAATATATATAAATGTAGCAGAAGACATGAATAGATATTTCTCCAAATAAGACCTACAGATGGCCAACAGACACATGAAAAGACATTCAACATCACTCATCATCAGGAAAATGCAATGAAAACTACACTGAGATATCACCCACACCTGTCAGAATGGCTAAAATCAACAATGCAAATAACAAATGTTGGCAAGGATGTGCAGGAACACTTCTGCACTGTTGGTGAGAAAACAAAGTGGTGCAGCCGATGTGGAAAACAGCATGGAGGTACCCCAAAAAGTTAAAAATAGAACTACCCTCTGATCCAGTGATGGCACTACTGGGTATTTGCCCAAAAATATAAAAACACTAACTCAAAGAGATACATGAGTGTGCTTCCTCATTTTGTCTCTGGTCTCAGACGTCTTGTTATTTTATAGCATTAAAGGATTACAGAAGATCAAACCTGTATTTTCTTCAGATGCCAGTCCCACAGGAGATGATTACCTCTCTTTCAATCACTCTAGCTTAGTGTTTCTCAAGATTTTTAAATTATCTTTCCCCACAGACACTTTTAACACATTTTTCCTAATTGCCATACCTCACCGTACCCCCCCACCACCGGAAATTAAGGAATAAGATTTTGTCTGTTTAGGGTTGAACAGTAGGGTTCAGCTCCAGAGGTCCACAAACCACTATAAAATTTAAGATTTTTTCATCTCCCCCAACAAGAACCAATTTTCACCTTCTTGGGCAGATCCCGCATTAAGAATAATGCTCCTCCTGAAGTCTGAGTGGCTCTGTGTTCTATCTCTAAATCAATCATCAGGGCCATTTGCTCGTGGCCAGACATGAATTATGTGCTCCCCTACAAGTGAGGTTGGAGTCTGCTCTACATAAACAAAACAAGTGATGGAAGGATTGTGCAATGGAGGGAATTTGACAGTACTATGATCAAGAGGAAGGTGAACTGACATAGAGTATGGGTTAAAAAAATGATAAAGGCTCAATACATCCAAGCTTTGAAGAAAGGCCTGCTTATGCAAAGCTATCAAGGCAAAGATTGAATTGAATAAGAGAATGACTCAAGGCAAACAATCAAGGTTATTGTGATAGGTAATATTCACAAAGAGAGATGATGAAATCAGGGCTACAGGCCAAAGAACAAAAAAACCACCACCACCACCAACAACAACAACAACAACATAGAAAGAAAAAAAAGAGGGAGAAAAAGGAAGCAGAGATGATAATAAGGCAGTTGGAAATTCAGGTCTGGCAACTGAGAGAGACTTCAAAGTTAATGTTTATAATAGGGACACACTGAGTTATAGATGATATTTGAAACCTTGCAAGAGGATGAGATACTCAGATGAGAGATTATGTAACAGAACTTTAGGGAACACTATCTAGGGAGAAAAAAGAAAAATACTAAGGAAACACAAGTGAAGACAGTGGTGTCAGTAGACTACAACATCAGAAAGGGTGAGGGAGAAAAGAAATTCAAAGTGGAAGAAGTTGTCTTACGGACAACATCAAACACCACAGAAGTCAGCAGTAGGACAGGGTTTTAAATGAAATGGGCCTATGTCCATGTGTGAGGCACACTGTGTTTAAGTAGTAAACTAAGAATGAAACATTTAAGAAACCAAAAGTAGTTCTTTCTTCTCCAATAAGTTAGATAAAGGAAGGAGAGCTATAAAACAAGAATTAAATGCTTAAGAATACTTGTTTTGGGGTAATATAGGCCTAAATTTGAGTCTATTTTTTATCTTGAGCTAGATTCTCTATGACTCAGCATGCTCATCTATAAATGGGACTAATAACAGTACTTGCCACACAAGATTATCTTAATGATAAAATTATATAATTAATGTGAAATACGCCATTGAGTGTCAGTACATTAGGATTAGTCAAAATGTTCAGTTAATATTTTTTTTAACTGCAAGGAAGAATTCTGAGAAAATTACGAGACTGCGCATGGGAAGGAGGACAACTAACCTAACATAGTGAAAAAATGGAAGTAGAAATTCACTGAATGCCCCATTGGGAAGGAAGCCTTAAGTAGGATGAAATAACATCTTTTTATCAAATAAAAGAGGCAAGATTGAGAAAGTGGATGAAGATGCAGGGAAAATTTGACATGGAAAAGAAAATCATGAAGAGGGCAAACATCAGATAACCTTGATAAATCAATAAAGAATCAGACAAGTGCATCTCCAGAGTGAAGAGACTCAGGTCAGAGTCTTGAAGTAAACGGGAAATTATGGAGCTAGAGATGTAGAGAATAAAGTAGGAGAGAAATTAAAGTTGAGTATAAGTGTTTCTGATGGAGAGAGGAGCCAAGATGAATTAGCACTAAGTGAATTGGTGGTCAAATAAATTGGCCCACTGCCTGACATTCTTCAGAAATATTTTGGAAGCAGCAAGCAGAGAAACAGACATTAAGTAGCAGAAATTATCCAAGATTGAGGACAGCAACACAAGACTAAAAGGAAAAGATCCCAGGAATTCTCCAATTTTTGAGAGAAAGGAATCATAGCCTACTGGACTGAACATTGCTGAAATAATCAAGTACAGCATATGAAATGAAGATGTACTATAGAAAAAAAAATGATTAAGGAGCTAGAGGTCAATGATGAGAAGATAAATATCATTAGAAATAAGGAAAATGAAAGCTATAGTCAGAGAGGAAATATTCAGAGGTTAAGTTCTCTACAATGCATTTTTTTTTTAAAAGGGAGAATACTGTGCTTTTTAAAAGCATGAGTATTATCCTTATAAATGACCAAAGAATTTACCTTAAATGCCTGCAGTGCAGGCTTTTAGAAATTGTTCCATTTCAAAAAATATGCCAAAAATTAGCACAAAGCAAAAGCTAAATTTATAACTATCATGCAGCTGCCTAATATAAACACCACAGAGAACACTAGATGGCAAATAGTTTTTTAAAGGCATATGAGGGGAAAAGGACTGAAACTATATTTTTACCTAATCTCTAGTACATGTAAAGATCTTTACAAAGTTTTATAAAATATCATCTGGAACATTAATTAAATTATCTTTAGTTAAATAAGTATTATTTAATTCAAAGAGCTCTTTTGAATAGATATCCGTGTTTATTAAAGTCACAATAAATAACACATAGAATAATATGAAATATTATAGGAATTTTTTATGAAAAAGCCTCACTAGAAATTCTAAAATTTCATCAAAATTAATATAAATTACTTTTTTTTTCAAGTAGCATTTACAAAACAAAAGAAATACTGAAAAACTTTGGGGAAAGTTGTCAAATGACTATACTGGACATTAGGAATGATGTTCTTCTTTAAATGCTAGGATCAAAGGATATATCAATAAAATTCACAGAGAGACTCATAGAAGCACTTCCCCCTCATAGATCTCTTTAAGAATACAATAAGAGACTTTCGGGGAAGATGACGAAGTAGGAGGATCCTAGGCTCACCTCATCCCATGGATATACCAAAATAACACCCACATTAGTGTAAATAACCCAAAGAGTAACCTGAAAACTGGAAAAAACAAATTCTCCACAGCCAAATGTAGAGAAAAGTCCACATTAAAGAGGGTAGGAAGGGGTGGCAATGCAGTTAGGAGCCAAACTGACCCACGGAACTGAACTGCAGGACTGTTCACTGGAGGGAAGGACACCATGGGGACAGGGGAGGGGGAGGAGTAGACCCCACACAAGGCATTGCAGGCACAGGGCACCTGCAATAGGAAGAGGAAGAATCCCCATAAAATTTGGCTTTGAAAACCAGAGGAGCCTAACTTCAAGAGTTCTTATAATCAGCAGAGCTCAACACCTGGAACTTTGAAAATCAGCAGTGAGGCTGGGGGAGACCGAAAGTGTGATAGGAAACTGAGTCCCCACCCTTAAAGAGACAGCACAACAAACAGCCCTGCTGAGATACAGCATAGATGCAGCAGTTTGAAAAATGCCTAGGATATACAGATGGAAGATTTGTTTACTAATCTCAGAGCATGTGCTGGAGGGGCAGGGATGATTGGGAGACTTTTCCATGAACAAAAGAACTGGAGGATTCCATTTCCCTCTCCTGCCCCCCAGCCTAGACACTGACATCTGCAGGAACCATCACAGCCTAAACACTCTCCACCTAGCTTGCTAACAGTGACTCCATCTCGGCACTCTGTAGATCTGCCCTCTGCGTCCTGGCCACACAGTTTTCCAGGGTGACTGCAGGTAACCTACTGCAGTGGACTTGCATGGATCTTGCTGGCATCAAGTGCCTGCCCCTCACTCTCCTGGGAACTCACCCCCTCACATACACACCCTTGGCAGGTGTCCATCCAAAGCAGCACCATAAGAATGGCAGTGTGTAAGCAGCCCCAACAGCCATTACCAGTCTAAAGTGACTTGTGTTCCAGGGAGAGAGGAAAATAACCATGCACACTTGTCTGGCTGTGGCCCCAGAAGTGGGCTGGGGACAGAAGCTGATCTGACTGTAGGCCCCACCCACCAACAAAAGCCTCTCAGGGGACAACATAGGATGAGTACCCTGCAGACTGGTGCAACCACAGTTCTGGCAATTGCCTGGTCTGACCCAACTCAAGCCCAAGACAGCCCACTAACAACACAGGGACCAAAATCTGACCAAAACAAGCAAAGAGTCATTGCAGATGACTGGACTGAAGGCAAACATGGCTCAGCTACAACAGTAGGGCAAAGGAATACACATTGGAGACACCCCTGAAGCACCAGGTTCTGGTGAACAGGGGACACTGCACTGCAGGGCACTACAGGACCTCTTCTTCAAGAGCAAGAAATGTAGCTGACTTTCCTGACACATAGAAACAGACAAAGAGAGTTAGACAAAATGAGGAAACAAGGAAATATGTCCTAAATGAAAGAGCAGGACAAAATCAAAACACAAAAGCTAAACAAAACAGAAATAAGTAATATTTTTTTTAGAAGATTTTATTTGAGAGTTTTTTAAGATTTTATTTGAGAGAGAGAGGGCATGAATGAGAGAGCACCAGCAAGGGGGGGGGGGGCAGAGGGAGAAGCAGACTCCCCTCTGAGCAGGGAGCCTGATGCGGAGCTCAATCCCAGGACCCTGAGATCATGACCTGAGCCGAAGGCTGTCATTTAACTGACTGAGCCACCCAGGCGCCCCGAGTAATATGCTTAATGGAGAATTTAAAGTAATGGTTATAAAGATATTCACTAGACTTGAGAAGATATTCACTATCTTCTCATCACTAATATAATCACTATATATAAATATAATCACTAATATAAAGATATTCACTAGAAGACCTCAGTAAGACCCTCAAAAAAGAGACAGAAAACATAAAGAACCAATCAGATATAAAGAACTCAATAATTGAAACTAAAAATATACTAGAGGGAATGAATAGTAGACTAGAAGAAGCAGAAGACTAAATCAGCAACCTGGAAGACAGAATAATGGAAAGCAATCAAACTGAATGAGAGAGAGAAAAAATAAAAAATGAAAACAGATAAAGGCAACTCAGTGATACTATCAAGAATAATAACATTCGGGGCGCCTGTGTGGCACAGCGGTTGGGCGTCTGCCTTCGGCTCAGGGCGTGATCCCAGCGATCTGGGATCGAGCCCCACATCAGGCTCTTCTGCTGTGAGCCTGCTTCTTCCTCTCCCACTCCCCCTGCTTGTGTTCCCTCTCTCGCTGGCTGTCTCTATCTCTGTCGAATAAATAAATAAAATGTTTAAAAAAAAAAGAATAATAATATTCACATTATAGGGATCCCAGAAAGGAAAGGGAAACAGAAGGGGACAGAAAATTTATTTGAAGAAATAATAACTTAAAACTTCCCAAAAGCGGGGAAGGAAACAGAAATCCACATCCAGGAGGCACAATGAACCACCCCCTTTCCCCCAGTAAAATCATCCCAGCGAGGTCCAAACAAAGACATATACTAATTAAAATGGCAAAAAAGTGGTGATAAAGATAATTTTTTAAATGATTTTATTTAATTATTTCAGGGAGAGAAAGAGAGCACAAGCAGGGGGAGGGAGGGAGGGAGAGAGAAAGAATCTCAAGCAGACTCCACACTGAGTGCAGAGCCAGACACAGGGCTCGATCTTGCCAACCTGAGATCATGGCCTGAACTGAAATCAAGAGTTGGACACTTACCTGACTGAGCCACCCAGGTGACCCAATAAAGAGAGAATTTTAAAAACAGCAAGAGAAAAGAAATAGTTACACACAAAGAAAACCCCCAAAGGCTAGCAACTGATTTAACAGCAGAAACTTTGCAGGCCAGAGAGAATGTCATGATAGATTCAAAGTGCTGAACAAAAACAAAACAAAACAAAACAAAACAAACAGCCAAGAATACTCTATCTGGCAATGCTATCATTCAGAAGAGGAGATAAAGAGTTTCTGAGACAAACAAAGTTATAGGAATTCACCACCACTAAGCCAGCTTCCTAGAAATATTAAAGAGGTTTCTTTGAGTGGAAAGGAAAGATCATAAGCAGGAGTAAGAAAAGTAAGAAGCACAACAGCAGGGGCGTCTGGGTGGCTCAGTCAGTTAAGCATCTAACTCTTGATTTTGGCTCAGGTCATGATCTCAGGATCGTAGGATTGAGCCCCTCATTGGGCTCTGCACTGGACATGGAGTCTGCTTAGGATTCTCTCTCTCTCTCCCTCTCTAAAGAAAAAACAATCAAAGCATATACAAGAGAAGAGAGCAAGAGAAGAAAGAAGAACTACGAAAATAATGACAAAACAAGTAACAAAATGGCAATAAATACAAACCTATCAATAATTACTTTGAATGTAAATGTGGACTAAAGGCTCCAAAGGACACAGGGTGACAGAATGGATAAAAAAGCAAGACCCATCAATATATACTGCCTACAAGAGACTCATTTCAGACCTAAAGACACACACAGATTCAAAGTAAAGGAATAGAAAAGTATTTACCACACAAATGGAAGTGAAAACAAAGTGAGAGTAGCAATATTTATATTGGACAAAATAGACTTTATTTTTTTTTTAAAGATTTTATGTATTTGTCAGAGAGAGAGAGAGCGCGCGCGCACACACAAGCAGGGGGAGCAGCAGGCAGAGGGAGAAGCAGGTTCCCCGCTGAGTAGGGACCCTGACGAGGAACTCGATCCCAAGAGCCTGGGAACATGACCTGAGCTGAAGGCAGACGCTCAACTGACTGAGCCACCCAGGCATCTTCAAAACAGACTTTAAAATAAAGACTGGAACAAGAGACATGAGACACTATAAAATAAAAAATCCAACAATAAAAAATCCAACAATAAACAATCCAACAATAAAAAAAACTAAATATTTGTGCACACAACATGGCAGCATGCAAATACATAAAGCAGTTAATAACAAACATAAAGGAAGTAATCGATAGTAAAACAACAATAGTAGGGGACTTTAACACTCCGCTACATCTATGGATAGATCATCCAAACAGAAAATCAACAAAGAAATAGAAGCTTTGGATGACACACTGGACCAGATGGAACTAACAGATATATTTGAAACATTCCATCCTAACAAAGCAGAACACACATTCTTTTCAGGTGTGCATGGAACATTCTCCAGAACAGATCACATGTTAGACCATAAAAAAAAGTCTCAATGAATTGAAAAAGAATGAAGTTACATCATACATCTTTTCTGACCAAAATGCTATGAAACTAGAAATCAATCACAAGAGAAAATCTGGAAAGAGCACAAATAAGTGGAGGTTAAGTAACATGTTACTAAACAATGAATGGGTCAAGACATCAAAGAGGAAATTTTTAAAAAATGAAAACACAATGGTCCAAAATCTTTGGAATGCATCAAAAGTTGTTTTAAGAGGAAAACTGATAGCAATACAGGCCTACCTCAAGAAGTAGGAATAATTTCAAATAAACCACCTAACCTTACACCTAAAGGAGCTAAGAAAAGAAGAATAAACAAAACCTAAAACCAGTAGAAGGAAGGAAATAATAAAGATTGGAGCAGAAATAAATGCTAAAGAAACTAAAAAAAAAAAAAAAAAAAAAAAAAGGACAGATCAATGAAACTAGGAGCTGCTGCTTTGAAAAGATCAACAAAATTGATCAACCTTTATCCAGATGCATCAAAAAAAAAAAGGAGAGAGAGAGGACTCAAAATCAGAAATGAAAGAAGAGAAATAACAACTGACACCACAAAAACACAAAAGAATATAAGAGAATATTATGAAAAATTATATGACAACAAAAGGGACAATCTAAAAGAAATGGATAAATTTCTAGAAACATACAACATCCTAAAACTGAATCCAGAAGAAATAGAAAATTTGAAAAGACCAATAATCAGAACTGAAATTGAACCAGTAATCAAAAAGCTCCCAGTGAAAAAAAGTCCAGAACCAGACAGCTTCAGAGATGAATTCTATCAAAAATTTAAAGAAGAGTTAATACATAATACTTCTCAAACTATTCCAAGAAACAGGAGAAGGAAAACTTCCAAATTCATTCCATGAGGCCAGCATTACCCTGATACCAAAACCAGATAAAGACACCACTAAGAACGAGAACTACAGGCCAGTATCACTGATGAACATACATGCAAAATTCCTCAACAAAATATTAGCAAACCAAATCCAACAAGACATTAAAAAATATCATTCACCATGATCAAGTGGGACTTACTCCTGGGATGCAAGACTGTTTCAATATTCACAAATTAACCAGTGTGATACATCACATCAACAAGAGAAAGGATACAAACCATACGAGCATTTCAATAGATGCAGAAAAAGCATTTGACAAACTGCAATATTCATTCATGAAAAAAATCCTCAACAAAGAAGGTTCAGATGGAATAATAATATATACCTCAACATAATAAAGGCCATATGTGAAAAACCCACAGCTAACATTATACTCAATGGTGGAAAACTGAAAGCTCTTCCCCTAAGATCAGGAACGAGACAAGGATGTTTACTCTCATCATTTTTATTCAATATCGTACTGGAATTCCTAGCCATGATGTTCAGATAAGACAAAGAAATAAAAGGCATCCAATTCAGTAAGGAAGAAGTAAAACTTTCATTATGTGCAGATAACATGATACTACATATAGAAAACACTGAAGATTCTACCAAAAACCTACTATAACTGATAAATGAATTCAGTAAAGTTTCAGGATGCAAAATCAATATAGAGAAATCCATTTCATTTATATACACTAGTAATGAAGTAGCAGAGAAATTAAGAAAATAGTTCAATTTACACTGCACCAAAAATAATACCTAGAAATAAACTTAACCAAAAAGGTGAAAGACCTATACTTTGAAAACTATAAAACTGTTGGCAGAAATTGAAGATGACACAAATAAATGGAAAGATACTCTCTGCTCATGGATTGAGAAAACAAATAGTGTTAAAATGTCTACACTACAGATTGAATGCAATCCCTATCAAATACTAACAGTATGTTTCATAGAACTAGATCAAATAACCCTAAAATCTATATGCAACCACCAAAGACCCTGAACTGCCAAAACAATCTTGAAAAAGAAGAACAAATCTGGAGGTATCACAATCCAAGATTTCAAGATATACTACAAAGTTGTAGAAACTGAAACAGTATGGTACTAGCACAAAGAAAGACACAAATATCAATGGAACAGAACAGAAAGCCCAGAAATACACCCATGATTATATGGTCAATTAATCTTTGACAAAAGAGGCAAGAATATGCAATGGGGAAAAGACACTCTCTTCAACAAATGGTGTTGGCAAAACTGGATGGTAACATGGAAAAGAATTAAACTGGACCACTTTCTTAAGCCATACATAAAAATAAACTCAAAATGGATTAAAGATCTAAATGTGAGGCCTGAAACCATGAAAGTCCTAGAGAAGAGCACCGGCAGTAATTTCTCTGACATTAGCTCTAACTACTTTTGTGCAAGATGTCTTCTGAGACAAGGAAATGAAAGCAAAGTCAACTATTGGGACCACATCAAAATAAAAAGCTGCTACACTGCAAAAGAAATTATCAATAAAACTAAGAGACAACCTACTGAATGGTGGAAGATATACCCAATAAAGGGTTGGTATCCAAAATACATAAAGAACTTATACAACTCAATACCCCAAAACCAAGTAATCCTATTAATATTGGGCAGAAGACATGAAAAGACATTCCCCCAAAGAATACATCCAGATGGCCTTCAGACACATGAAAAAGATGCTAACACCACTCATCATTAGGGAAATACAAATCAAAACTACAATGAAATATCACTCATACCTGTCAGAATGGCTAATATCAATAACAAAAGGAACAAGCATTGGCAAGGATGTGGAGAAAAACAAACTCGCCTGCACTATTGGTGGGAAAGGAAACTGGTACAACCACCATGGAAAACAATATGGAAGTTGCTCAAAAAATTAAAAATAGAATTACCATACAATCTAGTAATTCCACTACTGGGTATTTACGCAAAGAGTACAAAAACACTACTTTGAAAAGATAAATGCACCCCTATGTTTACTGTACCACTATTTACAATAGCCAAATTACGGAAGCAGCCCAAGTGTCCGTCAATAGATGAATGGATAAAGAAGATATGGGGGGCGGGGGGGGTTCTTTGTATAAAAATCAAATATTACTCAACCATAAAAAAATGAAATCTTGCCATTTACAACAACAGGGATGGATGTTTGAATATATAGGGTATAATGCTAAGTGAATCAGACATAGAAAGACAAATACCATATGATTTCACTCATGTGGAATTTTAAAAAATTTATTTGTTAGAGAGAGAGAGAGAGAGCTCACACACAAGCAGGGGGAGGGGCAGGCAGAGGGAGAAGCAGGCTCTCCACTGGCAAGGAGCCAGATACAGGACTCAATCCCGGGACTCTTGAGATCATGACCGGAGCCAAAGGCAGACACTTAACCAACTGAGCTATCCAGGTGTCCCAGTCATATGTGGAATTTAAGAAACAAAGCAAACAATCAAAAGGAACAAAAAGAGAGAGAGGAAAACTAAGGAACAGACTGTTAACTAAAGGGAACTGATGGTTACCAAAGGGGAGATGGATGGGGGAATGGGTGAAGGGGACTAAGAGTATACTTATCATGTGGCACCTGCGTGGCTCGGTTTGTTAAGCATTTGCCTTGGGCTCAGGTCATGATCCTGGAGTCCTAGGGTGGAGTCCCATGCGGGCCTCCCTGATCAGCGGGAGCCTGCTTCTCGCTCTCCCTCTGCCCCTCCCCCTGCTCTTGCACGCTGGTGCAAGCGCTCTCTCTCTCTAATAAATAAAAATTTTTTAAAAAAGAGTACACTTATCAGGATGGAGCCCTGAGTAATGGATAGAATTGCTGTATCACTATACTGTACGCCCTAAACTAATATAACACTGTATGTTACTTACACTGGAATTAAATTTTTAAAAAAGAATATGGTAAAAGCCATAAATCTTCTACTCCATGTAGAAGAAAAATGTAATTAAGAATAAATACAAATTTTTGCTTACAATGTTAAGGGATTCTCAGATTTCCCTATAGTTTTTGGGTCTAGTTTGTAAATCCCTGAACACTGCCTCGCAATGTCCTCCTGTGAAAAGCTATGCTCCTGAAAAGTAATTAGATGATTTCTTATCAAAATACCAACAAAATGATCTAATACAAAAAGATAAGGGCAGACTGATGATCACAAAGCCAGAAGTAGAAGAAAACTGGTATCACAGACAACGTTGCTTAACTTGGACATGAAGGAGTTGGTCTTGAAGTTTTCTCAATTTTTGACAGATTTTTTTAAGTGATAGCACTTTAGTTATACTTTTTCTTTTGAGAGCAGCTGTTGCTATCCCATGGATTTTAACCTGAAAATCTATCTTTCTGTTTATTATTTTGAGGTATTTTATAATCAGAACTACTTTGGGTGCAAGGAAAAAAGACTCCTGCCTGGGCATTGTTTTGGAAGAGTCTTCATATCACAAAAACTCATGCACACAAACTTTTTTTTGAAAGAGTGCATGTGTGCCTCAAGTGAGATCTGATGGTCTGTGCATCCTCAGCATCCATTCTTGTAACTTATACTGATAAGGTCCCTGGGAAAACGCTTCCCTAACCAGCGCGCTCAAAAATAAAGATGTCTCTTTCTGAATGTCATTAAGGTTTATGGGTTGTTCTGCAGCTAATATCAGAGATAAATACTGCTTTAAAGCTCAATGAGGATTTGAGTGGGATTAATACTCCAGGAAAGGGAAAGACAAATTAACTTGTCCCAAATCCTTCCTTTCAGTTGTTATGAATTCAATAAATTCTTGCCTTAAGATTTATTTCCCTAGTATTCTTAGAGTTCTAGTACACACTAGAATGGGAAATTTTATTTTTATGAAACTATTTAATAGAATGAAATTCAATTTTAAAAACTGATTTTAAGATGTTGGCTTTAAAAAAATATCATTATTTTGTCCTTTAATAGATAACTTTAAATACTTTCAAGGGAAAATAACCTTAATGATGTTTTGTAAATTGATTCTTCAATATTTTACTTATTTCTATTAATATTTTAGTTATTTCTATTTGTAATGAAATATGTTTAAATTTTGTACACTTTGAATATAATTTTTAATTGTTTAGATTTGTCTCTTCTAACAAAAATTGATTAAAATAATAAAACTAACCATTTTGTTGAAATTAAAGTCAATTTATGGAAAAACATAATTAATAAATCATGCTATTTGGTTTTGGTACATAAACTGATTTTTGTAACTGTTTCACAAATTGTACTTTTACTCATTATAATATCTCATTTCACATTTCATCCTGTTTGGATTTCTTAACTCTAATTTCACCTGACACTAACACTACTGATCTTCCTTTTTTTTTCCCTCTGAGTTCCTGGTATATTTTTTACCACCACTTTATTAGCAACCTTTCATTATTTCGTTTTAAGTGTGTTGCATGTAAAAAATATATATTCTTCTTTTAACCCTTTCTACAAGTCCCTACACTTTAATGCAGGAATCCAGTCTATTTATATTTAATGTAATGACTGATACTCTATTTTATTCCTTTCAACTTGTTTTAAATTGTTGTTTTATTTTTCAAGCATTGTTTCTTCATTTTTTTCCTTTTTCTTAGATTTGCTGTGTTAATGACACTGTTCCTTTCACCATTTCCTTTGTGAAATATAAAGATCTGCTGTGCTTTTCTACTCTTTTAATGATCTCCATCCTGTTTCTAGCTATACTCTCACAGAGTGTCTTGACAATACTACAATTACTTTTTAAGGCTACTATATCCCCTACCTACAAAACCTGTTTATCCCACTGTTACTCATCACTCCCCACCCCACCAGTTATTGCCCTCACATCCCCTATAAACTGAGATCTTTAGAAGACTTTTTCCTTCCCCCTCTCATAGCTTTTTCCCAGAAACGTTAGCCCCTTAAGTCCAAGCTGTTACTAAACTTGGTTAGCATATATATTTTATAGAGTCCTTCACTCACACTTATATATATTCCCAGGCAATTTATCTTTACTTAATATCATATACATTGTTTCTCAATACTATTTTACTCCCTTCTTTATCTTTACCTAATTTGTGCTACCGTTCGTTGTTCATGGTCTTTGCTTAAATACTTTGTTCAGACAGGGACATAGGATCTCTTCTTTGGATTACTTATATCCTGAATTATTTTTCTTTCATCTCAAGAGAGGAAGGATATCTTGACTTAGTATAGTAATACTACATTATAGTAATTTTCTCTCTGAAGTCTAGACACTACTACAGTGCACTCTATCTCCCAGTACTATAAAAGAGAAGTAAAATGAGTGTGACTTTTTTTAGGAAACTTGACTGGACTTGACAGATTTTTATAAGGTTTACCTTTAACCTTGGGCATTAAGAATTTTACCAGTCGGGGTGCCTGGGTGGCACAGCGGTTAAGCGTCTGCCTTCGGCTCAGAGCGTGATCCTGGCGTTATGGGATCAAGCCCCACATCAGGCTCCTCCACTGTGAGCCTGCTTCTTCCTCTCCCACTCCCCCTGCTTGTGTTCCCTCTCTCTCTGGCTGTCTCTACCTCTGTCAAATAAATAAATAAAATCTTAAAAAAAAAAAAAAAAGAATTTTACCAGTCTATCCCAGCCTTTTCTTACCAACTGTGCTCTTTCAGTCTCCGCAGTCTGCCACTTTTCCAGTTCAGGGATATTTTAGTCTATTATTAAATTTTTGTCCTTCCTTCGCCTGTTTTTTTTTTTTTTTTTTTTTTTTTTTTTTTTTTACTCTCTCTCTCCATGGAATAGCATTATTTACATACAATATCTATTGGACATATTCACATCTCTTATATTTTCTCACATAGTATCCATCTTTATGCTTTGCCTTTCCGTTTGCCCAACCAATGATTTTTTTCTCCTTCAACTCTTCTGAATTTATTAAGCTCAGAAATAAATTATTTTAAGTTCAGGACAGACATTCTGCATGTAAGTATTTTTTTATTATTTTTAATCATGTTACCATCTATCTCTGCCAACAGTCCTGGGTAGGTGTTCTGTTTGCTCTGTTCTTCTTTCTCATTCTTAGGGTATCTTAAGTGGACTTCTATTGTTCTGTTTTCTCTCACTGGGATCCATTAGATTGTAGGTGACCATAGTCCCAATGACGGTCAAAAGGACAGAGTCTCTACCCTCACAGCCAGAAAATGTGTAAAAGGCCTCTACAGAAGAATCTTCTTGGTTCCTGCTCTTCCTGTACTCTCAGGGCAGGAAGGATGCCCAACCTCTTTGCGGCTTGCAGGGAGATCTGGCACAAATATTTGGGGTTACTATCAATCATTCCCATGCTCAGGGCCCACAGGTTTCCCTATTTCAATCTCTTCCCAGGATAGATCCCTTCCTGGGCCTTGTTCTGGTTATATTATGGGGACATGCCCGGCTCAAATCTGAGAAGACATTTCCCATTATCTTAGATGGTCATAAAGCCCCCAAGGGTTCCTGATGATAAGATGAGACTGGGGAACAGAGTGCAAAGTGGGAAAGTGTTGAGTCACAAAATTCCCCACCCTCCTTGCTTCTGATCACCAACAGATGACTTACAATGCTTACGTATTTAGTTATAACAACCGTCTAGACTTGAAATCTCAGGAGTACAAAATTGGGAGGCAAAAAGGGGAGACTGTGGAATTTACCTAAAGATGGCTAAATTTCTTATTTCTAAGCAAGGGAGTACTTAATACTGGTTCATTCTTAAAGATTATTAAAAGTCAATTTTTAAAAAGAAAAGTTAACATAAAAATTCTACAAAACAATCTTACTTACAGACATAGACACAAAATCATTTGTAAAATAATAAATTGAATCTGTTTGCTAATAAAAAATAATAGCAGGTAACCTTTATTATATACTTACAATGAGTCAGCTAATATGTTAAGTAAAGAATATGAATCATCTCCCCCAACGGTCTAGAACTATTAAGGTATTTCAGTAAGGAGTCCATTTGTGAAATAAATACACAGAATTTAATGACTCTTCTATATACCAAAAATAGGATTTATAATATGATGGAAGTCCATTCATAGTAGTAACACAAATAAAACCAGAAATAAATTACAGATGTGTACAACTGAGATGAAAAAAAGATACACATTTGCTGACTAAAAGAAGAAATAAAATGGAAAAGTATTTCATGATTCTATAGCAGTTTCAATATCCTAAAACTTTCAGTTCTTCCCAAATTATCTATATGTTCAGTACAACCCCACTCAAAATTTCAATAGCATTTTTAATGCAATTTGACAAGTTAATTCTAAAGTGCAACTGGAAAATGAAATATAAAATAAAGCAAGAACAATCTAGAAAGAGATCTTTCACTGCCCTCTTTACACCTTGACCTACATTCAGAAGTGTGATCTTTAATTCTGCCTCCTCTTTAACTTATTGTCACTATCTACGTTGGGTATGAGACTGACAAAGTGGTCTTCTTAGAGACAATAAAACAGTGAGATCATGGATCAGGCAAGCTATCTGAGCTTGAATCTCAGCTCTACCACTACCAGCTGTGTGACCTTAGGCAAGTCACTTAACCTCTCTGTGCATCAGTTTCTTCCTCAGTAAAATGGAGATTACAATTATAATAGTAGCCACTTCATAGGTTTGTTGTAGAGGTTAAATAAATAAAATGTAAAGTTCTTAGTACAGTGCATGCCACAGAATGCTATACAAATTCTGAAGGAAAGGAGGTCCAGGTGTTTTGGCCTTGAGTTTTGTTAGAAAATTGTTCCAGGAATTTTTAAAATTTGGGATGAAAAATAAACTAATTTGAAAATCTAGTTTCAGCACTTTTAAATATGGTTAGAGGTGCTGATGGTGTTGAATGTACCTTTGTTCTTATTTTAGTGGGGAGAAAGAACAAGTGGGATGAGTTCTTGAATTGATCATTCAGTTATACAACAAAAAATAAGAAAAAAAAACTATCCCTAAATGATAAGTTCTGGAAAACTGTGCAATAAATCTTTGTATATTGATATATTTAATGTAATCTGATTACACTGGTCCATCTTGCCCTCTCAACACTTATCTAGGATCATGAGGGAACAAAATAAATCACATTTTTCTCTAAGGGCCTAGAAGTTCTTAACTGAGAATGTTCTAGAGAGGTGGTGCAGAGGACATAAAGGCAAAATTTCCTAACAAGCATGATCCATCTCTTTCCCCAAATACCATACTTCATAGGAGTTCAATAATTCCCCCTTTTCATGGAGAATCTGGACACACTGGCTCCCTTTCCCTTAAGTGGTCTCTAGTTCCAGCTGAAAAGTAGGTTCTTTCTCCTTCTTGCCTTCCCTTCTGTTTTTCCCTCCAGTTAGTTCCTAAAGTATGTGGTTCAATTATGCTTCTCTGAATATGGACTTGAGTCTTATCTCCATTCATTACCTGACAAGGGGCAAGGCCATGAATACTTACACTTTATTGTGCCCTGCTTTATAATAGGGTGTGTTCACTGTAGTCAAAATTCCTGTCTATGCTGATTATGCTGACTTTGGAGTAGACTTGAGTCTCAGACAAAGGGGAAACTGCTTTCCCCAAGCCATAGAGAAATATGGGGACCCAGAATGCTGTTAGAGAAGAGGGAGCAACATCAGACTCCTGCAGTTGGGGGGTATGGAGGGGTGTGTGGGCCACAGTGCAACGTCACTCCAAGGTCCTTATGGAGAGCCAGCCAAGCACTCATGCAGAGGATTCTATCCATGCATTTCTGCTCCTGCTAATCTCTGAGGCATTTGCTGCAATGGCTCAACTCTTTTCTGTCATTCTCCATGCACGTCATGAGGAAAGTTTTATCAGTCTGTTCTACTCTATGCTTTCAGACTAAAGGGAGAGGTCTGAACCCATATAGAGGACAAGCTAGAACACAGAAAGTAGAGGCAAGGTAACAAGGCAAGAAGAAATCAGTCAACAATGGAGCATCACCATCAGGTAGATGGTCAAAAGGTAGGACAAGTAATACCTAGATGGAGTGGTGTTTAAAAAAAAAAAAAAAGCATTTACAATTTTTTAGTGAGTAAATCTACCTTTGGAAGTATATTGCTCAAAAGTTTTCAGCTAGGGGTTCCTGGGTGGCTCAATCAGTTGAACATCTGACTCTTGATTGTGGCTGAGGTCATGATCTCAGAGTCCTAGGATGGAGCCCTGCACTGGGCTCTGTGCTCAATGGGGAGTCGGCTTGAGGATTCTCTTTCTCTCTCCTACTGTTCCTCTCTCCACTCATTCATGCTCTCTGTCTCTCTCAAATAAATCAATCTTTAAAAATAAATTTTTCCCCTTTCCCTCTGCCCCTCCCCCCACTTAGCTCGCTTGCTCTCTCTCTCTCTCTCTCTCTAAAGAAAAAAAAAGTTCTCAAGTTTAATAAATTTTCACAAACTAAATACAATTGTCTTAGGAACACCCAGTTCAAGAAAAGGAACATTCCCAGCACCTCAGAATGTTCCCTTCTGTTGCATTCCAATCACTACCTGCCCTAACAAGAGGTAAATGGAATCAGGCTGTATGTAATTTTCTTTTTTTTTTTTTTTTAAGATTTATTTATTTATTTGACAGAGATAGAGACAGCCAGCGAGAGAGGGAACACAAGCAGGGGGAGTGGGAGAGGAAGAAGCAGGCTCATAGCGGAGGAGCCTGATGTGGGGCTCGATCCCACAATGCCGGGATCACGCCCTGAGCTGAAAGCAGACGCTTAACCGCTGTGCCACCCAGGCACCCCTGTATGTAATTTTCTGGATTTGATGTTCACTCAGTATTCTGTTTGTGGGATTTTCTTCCTAGTTTGTATGTAATTGCTTTATAACATCAAGAAAACATTCTTTATTAATACTCAGAAATATTTGAGAAGAGAAAACTAATAAAGTATTATATTTGCTATGCTAAAGTAGAAAAAAGGAAGGACTGATTTACTTGAATATTTAAGAGAAAAAGTATTCTTTTATTAAATATTCCTTCCCTGAAAATGGGCCTATGTTAACCATGTTATATGAACTATCTTATTCTGCCCTTGAAATGACCCTGTAAATCATTATGATAATGATGATGATGATGATGATGATGATGACGATGATGATATCAATACCCACTCTAGAAATTGGAAAACTAAAGCTTAGAAAAGTCAAGTCAGTTGCCCAAGGTCACTCTAATTATGAGTAGCAGTAAAGCTGCAATTTATATTTAGGTAGCATAAATTTAGGTAGAGTCCTCACTAAAAGATACTCTGCTTGTAACAAACTGTATTATACTCTAAAACATAATATAAAATTATTATCAAAAGTTAAACTCAAAAGGATGAGCTGATCTCAGAGCTCTATCTACGATGGCTTGGTTACTAAATACCACAGAACCTCCTGGAATTGAGGTTTTCACTTATTATAAAGGCAACCATATATTACATAAAAAATAAATTACATATTTTTACATATTACATAAAATAGTAAAATTCTAATGAATTACATATGTTTTTATTATGTGAACTTTTATCCAATTTTGCCTAAGAAAATTAGCAAGCTTATGAGAACACAACACATGAAATACATTATTTATTCACACCTATGTCTACATTTATCATAAGGCTGAAAGCAAGCTGATAAAAGCAGCTGGGGTGCCAGAAAATAGGAAATTACCTCATGTTTAAATTCCTTGGGCCATTTACAAGGTTCCAGGTCTCTTGCTATGGGTCATTAATATCCTTGCTGGAGGAGAGAGAGGGACAGTAGATGGAAGTAAAATCCAAATGATTTATTTTTGAAACCTATTCTAAGAACTTCTTGTAAGAAAAAAAATGAACGAGAAATATGCAGAAATTATTGGCTAAAATGAGGTTTGGAGATTATCCAAGAGTTTCTTTTTATCACTCAACTACCCTTACTAATTTGCAAGTATAATTGAGAATGGGCCACAAAAGTCAATTTGAAAACTGGTTGTCAGGAGCATTAAACCTTACAAGTTGAATAATGTAAGAACTACTTTATGCCCAAAGAGAGTGAGGGGAAAAAAGTGTCTTTCAGATGACAATTACTGTAAAATGAGAAATCTAATTTTCTAAGTTAAATTGTAAGTAAAAAAAAAAATCAAAAAATGTGAAAGCGTGCCTTTCTGTTTCTCCTTTTAACTTTCATGGGCACATATTAGCTAACCAATCCTAGAGTGGTGGTATTAAATTCTGCAGGGATAGCAACTCTTCCTAAACGTGATGAAAGCTATTGATCAATCACACTGACAAAATGCAGAAAGCCACATTTCTGTCTATCATTTCTGAAAGTCCAAAGATCTCCTGAAGGTTCACATGAACCAACTGGATCCATCTACTCAGTTAAGAATTTCTTTGACAGACTAAGATCTCCACAGAGCCAGTAGTACCGTCTGTTCTTATTTTGCCCAGCTGGTGACAGACTGCATACTGTTTGGCAGATGAAAAGACCCTGATGTGTATTTAAACTGAGCTCCAGGCCAGGGAAAGGGAACTACAGATCAGTGATTTATCACCTTTGTTCCTACGCTTTGTAAATGTTGACCGTGTACAAAGAAGAAGACTGCTGTTTCTTAAAGCATTTCTCTTCATTTTGTCTCTGTTGAACACTTTGAGGTATATAATAATTTCATAATTTTAATATGAAAACATGTCATCTGGAAGAAAACTGTGAAGTGATAAGTAACATTTATTGAATTCCTAGTATGTGGTAAGAACTCTTCTGAACATTTTTCTCTTCCTTTTTATTTTTGTTTTGTATCATCTACATATTTTACAAATGCTTTCTATTTAGGTTATGTTTCTTTTCATCTGATGATTTCTGACTTTTAATCAGTGTGTAATCAACTTACATACGATGTGATCACTGATCCATCTGGACTTAAAAAAAAAAAGTTCTTTTGTTTCTTGCTTACTGTCCAACTCTTCTACCTCTGACTTTTTTTCTTCCTTCACTTCACACTCCTATGGCAATTCAATAGAATTACATTTTTATGGATCCCTCTTTTCTTCTTCTCTATTTTGGAAACTATGCATTATATTTTTTTAGGATTACCATCAAGTTCATAATTCATATTTTTGACTATGAATATTCTATACTCCTAGTGTTAGCATACTCTAACTTAACACTGAACATTTGCCTCACCCATTTTATTACTTTACCTGTTATGAAACAAAAAAAAAAAAAAAAAAAGAAGTTACTAAAAAAGAGTTAAAGTTACTAATATTTTCTCACTTTCAAGGCCTGTTTGTATCCCAAGGTTCCCCCTGGTCCACTATCCTTGCTGATATACATTCCTCCAGAAATCTTTCAAGTGAGGACATATGGACGGTAAACTTAACTACATGTTGTTTATTTGAAAATACATATTTTCCCTTTTCTTTTTTCCTTATACTTGAGTATCTGTTTTGGCACAATGTTTTTAGATTGCGGTTACTTTTGCTCATCAATTTAAATACATTATTCCATTTTCTGTGGCCTCCAGAAGAGTCTACTATTGATCCAACTGTTTTTCATAGTTAACCCATTGGTACAACCTACAAATTTTGAAATTGTTCTTTTTATTTTGAGTTTCTTCAACTTCATTGCCAACTTTCTGAGTATGTCTTTATTTATCCTGAACATTGCCTGATGTACCATGTGACTATAATTATCTTTTTTTTCCAATTGTAGAAAAATTTCACTAGTATCTGTTCAAATATTTTTTCTCCACCATTCCTTCTATATTGTTTTCAGGAACTCTTGCATAAGCATAAATACTATATAGATCACCAATGCCCACCAGAAATGTAATGCAAGCCACATACATAACTTAAAATTTTATGTAGCCACATTAAAAATTTTTTAAAAAGATGACATTAATTTTAATAATTGTTAATTAACTCAAAATACCTAAAACATTACCATATATCAATATAAATCAATATAAAATTATTAAAGATCAATATAAAAATTATTAGAGATATCGCACACTCTTCTTTTGAACAAAGTCCCTATAATCTGCTGTGTATTTTACAGTTATAGCACATAGCAACTGGGACTAGCCACATTTCAATTGCTTTCTTGTCCCTTATACTCAATAGCTACCATATAGGTCAGCATGTGTTATAACCCTTAAACTATTTTCTGTATTGCTTAAATACTCTTTCATATCTTTGCTTCCCTGTCTATCTGGGTGGCAAACTGACTGACTCACCTTTAAACTGAGCTTAATCTTGTATTTATCCAATCTATTGAGCTTTTATGTCAGTGACTGTATGCTTTACTTCCAAAATTTCTAATTGATTCATTTTTACAGGAACTATTCTATCATTTCTGCCTTTTATTTCATATTTTCATTTTTAATTTTGAAGGGAAATTAAGCCTGCATTTATCCAGTTGAGCATTCAACATATGTTTACTTAAAATCTTTGTCAGACTATTCCATAACATCAGTTTTATCTAGAGTGAATTTAGGTACTAGTTGTTGAGATTTGTTTTTCTCTTTTTTTTTTTTTTTTGTTTTGTTTTGTTTTGTTTTTGTCTTTACTATCTTTCTTAAAGGTAAAATTATTCAATTATTTTAAAATTTAGATTTGAGGATCATTTAGGTAGGATTTTATTTTTTTTAATGCCTTTATTCTTATTCCCTCCCTTTATAACAGTTTTTGAGGTTGTTTCCATCCCTGGGATTCTTAGTTGAAATTCAAGCCTTACAATGATATTTCAAGGCTCCTCCTTTGGTACCTGGTAATTTACCAGATCATCTGATAAAATGACTCAGTTTTGATCAGCCACTTCTCTTCCCAGTTTCCCTCTCATTCTGGTTCCCCTAGCTAGCCCATGAACTTCTTTTCACTATGATATGCACTCCATGCAAGGAGAGATTTGTGTCTGAGTAAATGCATACTTGACACTAGAATAATGCCAGTTATGTAGTATGGGCATGTGTATTTGTTAAATGAATTGAGAATAAATTTTGTATCAGTTATAGACAATCAAATTATGTTGCCTTCTGTACTTGCTATGAATTACTTTAGAAACACTACTGATCCGCTTAATTTTTCCAAAATTCTGCTTAGAAAGAAACATCATTAGTGATATGATTAAATCCGTAATGATCAGATTTAAAACTTACACCATTCTGTTTTAAAAGAGAGTAAGAAATACATGAAATACAGTAAATAGGTCTAGTAAATGTGTAATTGGAAACTCAGTAAGAAAGTTGTGATAGAGGGGAGCCTGGGTAGCTCAGTATGTTGAGCATCCGACTGTTGATTTCAGCTCAGGTCATGATCTCAAGGTCCTGGGACCGAGTCCCATATCAGGCTCCATGCTCAGCAAGGAGTCTGTTTGAGGCTTTCTTCTCTCTCTCGTTCCCTCTGCCCCTCCTCCTAACTCTCATTCTTGTTCTCTAAAATAAATAAATAAATATTTAAAAAGGAAAAAAGAAAGTTGTGATAGTGCAGAAGAAATATTTGAAGAAATATTGACTAAGAATTTTCCAAAATGTATAAACTACATTAAGCCATAGATTCCGGTAGTACTACAAGCACTAAGAATTACAAAGAAAAGCCTCATGGGTGTATATTATATAATAAAACTGCTAGAAACCAAATATCAACAATGAATGGAATAAGTTTATTGCTTTCATAGAGTATTATATTTTATATTGAATGTTAAAAGGACCATAATATATGAGAAAGAGAAAAGCAGCCCCTGTGATCCAGGAGCAAAAAAGCCTTAGTGCTGTCATGAGTTGGCCTGGCCTTCATAGATAGGTCTTGTTCTCCTGCTGAACATTAAGAATTTCACAGAACACCAACATCAGATAAGGCTACTTTATGATCATGATGGTTCCAGACAAAAATAAGATCATTCTGCGATGCCTGAACACAGACAAATCATGAACACTGTCAAACCACAAAAATGACTGAACATTCCACTATCTAGGCTAATGTGAGTGACTATTGCTTCTTTACCAACAACATTAGTCTCAATCTAGTCTTCTCTTTTCCTAGGTAGGTTTATTAACATAACCACAGCATTAGCCCTGCCTCCTAAGAGCATCTAATCCAAAGCAAAGCCTCAATTCCAAAAACCCTCCTCCAAATCAACTAACCCAAACCTAAATCCTATAATCTTTTCTAATACACTGTTACATTCCTAATACTATCTTACTCAACAGTCCCCATGTAACATATTCTTCCTCACCAAAATAGGTAATAAATTCAAGTTGTTCAAGGCGTGTTCTTGTTGATCATTGCCTGGAGGGCATTGACATATATAAGCATGTGTGTAGAAGTAAAACCACAGGAAATAAACCAAAAGGTCTGTCACAATTATTTCTGAAGATTTTTCTTCTACTTTTATTTTCCAGATTTCTATTAAACATGTATTTCTTTACAAATTAAAATAAGACTTAAAAACTGTTAATTCGTGAACCTTTATTCAATAACATTACATAAATGTACATCTCTTTTCATGTATTTTGGCTTAAAATGTAGTATTATTTGTATTGTCTGCAAAAATGAAAATACTAAGTATCTATGGGTGGTGAGTTTTTGGATGATTTATATTTTTACTTTAGGCTTTTCTGAATTTTCTGAAATATACATGTGCTCAGAATTCCAAGTCCACTAAAAAAAAATCAATTATATTTTAAAAACTATCCAGCACTGTTGTTAAGATTAAATATATTAAATTACTGATATAGATTAAATTAAGAAATATGAATGTTTATAACTAAACCCTACCTACAAGGAAACCCAGACAGTGTGTTTGTTTCCTCATTGGGTAAGCCTTACCAGGTAAAAATCATTGACTTGAAGTGGAAAGATATAGTAATGAATAAAGTAAAATCCATAAATTTTCAACATATAAACAAAGATATAGTTCATTGTAATGTATTATGGAAATATGTAATATTTCAAGTGAAATATTTAGAGTTGTCCT
This sequence comes from Ursus maritimus, assembly GCF_017311325.1. NCBI lineage: Eukaryota > Metazoa > Chordata > Mammalia > Carnivora > Ursidae > Ursus > Ursus maritimus. The sequence continues at coordinate 37,869,209 of NW_024424453.1, forward strand.
CCTAGGGTAATAACTGAAGAAGTACTGAAAGTTGCATAATACCAAAACCTAATTTTGTTTTTATTTGCTGGAACTCAATAACCATTCAACTATATCAGAAATAGTTTTATGAAACTGACTTATTCAGCACTAACTCTAGTGTGTGCCTTCTGATTTTTTTTTTTTTTTTGGTCTTAATTACACACAGGTTATTTATATACTCCATGTGACTTTTTGAAGAAATCCAAGTTGCTATTTTCAAAAGTTAGGCTGGTGACCTATGGGGAAAATTATGTATTTTTATCTTGTCACATATGATGGCTATTTTTCAGAGCATATTTTCAAGTATTTTACTACACATCAAATGTTCATATTTACAACTAGTAAATTAAATACCAACTAGAACAAAATTTTTTCTGCATTATTCCTATTTTTATAAAAAAGAAACTATTGTTTAGTATAGCATTCCTAAAAACAGCCACATTTTTTTTATACCACACTTTAACATAATATGGTTTAGTAATCTTGAAACACTAAGCTTTAATATGTTAGGACCAGAGTGCTCCAGGGAAATGCCACCTGTGCCTAAGATCGTTTATTACAGACATAATGGTAATGAGTGACATCCTCGAAACTACTGTGGAAAGGGCTTTATTTTTTCCTAAGGAAAAAACCATAGTGTCAGTGGGGAAGGGATATATTATGCACTATTAATGCATACCTCTTGAAGCTTTTTTTTTTTTTTACCTACAATAATTCAAGAGTCTTAAAAGCCCATTCATTTATTTGTTGCTGAAGAGTAGAAAGTCATTAAGAATTATACATTTAGTAACACTTTGTAAATCATTCTAATTATGTTTTATGAATCATTCAACATTTGGAAATAAAGCCTAACTTTTTCCATGACATTTTTTCCAAATCTGTACACTCATTATAAGAATGGATAGTTCCACATTTTACCAAAACAAATATAGTTAAAATGCTCTCTTGGTATTAAAACGTACCCAAAATAACCAATTAACTCAATGGTTACAGAAACATGGACAAACTTAACATGACTTTAGAAACGCTTGTTGAAATGTTGGCAAGGATGCAAAGAAAGGGGAACCCTCTTACACTGTTGGTGGGAATGCAAGCTGGTAGAGCCACTTTGGAAAACATATGAAGGTTCATCAAAAAGTTAAAAATAAAGCTACCCTAAGACCTAGCAATTGCACTACTAGGTATTTACCCAAAGGATACAAACATAGTGATATGAAGGGGCACCTCAACCCAAAGTTTATAGCAGCAATGTCCATAATAGCCAAACTATAGAAAGAGCCAAGATGTCCATCAACAGATGAATGGATAAAGAAGATATATATACACACACACAAACACACACACAATGGAATACTACTCAGCCACCAAAAAAATGAAATCCTACTGTTTGCAATGACATGGATGAAAATAGAGGGTATTATGCTAAGCAAAATAAGTCAATCAGAGAAAGAAAATTATGATTTCACTCATATGTGGAATTTAAGAAACAAAACAGAGGATCATAGGGGAAGGGAGGGAAAAATAAAATAAGATGAAATCAGAGAGGGAGACAAACCACAAGAGACTCTTAACTATAGGAAACAAACTGAGGGTTGCTGGAGGGGAGGAGGGTGAGGGGATGGAGTAATTGGGTGATGGGCATTAAGGAGGTTATGTGATGTAATCAGCACTGGGTGTTATATGCAACTGATGAACCACTAAACACTACCTATGAAACTAATAATACACTATATGTTAATTAAGTGGATTTAAATAAAATTTTCGAAAAAGAAAAATATATCAAGATCAGAGCCCAGGGGGAAAAAAAGGAAAGAAAGAAATGCTTATTGATTTTAGAATGAGACCAACACTAATGGAAATTAAGTAGCAGAAATAATTAAAAACATTTTTTTACCATATTTTTCCTTTTCCTTTTCTATTTATATGGATTCATAACATTTCAAAAGGGCATGAGAGGAATGGCACCACATTAGTTTTATATCTACAAGGTGAGAGAAAAGACCCAGAAAGAGCAGAGTTATCAATGTATCTGCTTTTACATACAGTTATTCATTGACTGGAAGGTGGCCGGACCTCATAGACAGTAAAGAGAGTGGGTCCTTTAACTTTCCAACAACTTTTTATACAGCAATCTGACTGAACAAAGAAAAAACACAGCCTGTTTCCCAACCAGAATTGAAATTCCCCCAGGGTAGGAATTTTGTCTCAACTATACTTCATTTGTCTCAGAGCCTCTAATAAAATGTTGAAAGCATAGAAACTTCTCATTTGGTTGAAATATTATTCTAATAAGTTGAGAAACATGAAAAGTAGGTAAAAGGAAGGTGACTGATAATATCTAAGAGAACTGCAGCAGGTGTCTTAATTATCTTAAGAAATTTCCACTTAGTGCACACTTAACCCTCCATATAGCGTAACACGTGATTAAAGTTATTTATTGGGAAAATTCTATTTTCTGAGAAAAACTTTGGTGAATATATGATTTCTCTATGAATTTCTGGTTTAGTAATTCAAAGAGAGACATAAACACATGAGAGAAAATATCTTAGTTTTGATAACATAGAGTTTCATGAAGAGTTTAATAATAATCCATGATCTGTATACATGCAGAGTGCACTGTATGAAGGAAATGTGAAAACCGTGATGTTCACAATGGATAAACAGAAATTGCAGAAATATCAGTATAGGGCAAACGGAAATTGGGGCTGACTAAGGAATAAGTTTAATATAAATGCCTGAAGTTGCTCATCCTCTCTCTCTACTTCGAGCTGCTTTCAGAGCATGGAATATAACAAGAGTTTTAGACCTGAAATTCACTATGACCCAATACAAAAAGAAGGTAAAGACAAAGATAATGTGCAACAAAACCATTGTATTAGGCTTTTTAAAAAAGGAAAACACTGTCGATGTTTAGATATGTGTGTAGATCTAGACATATCTACATACCTTATAAATATGTACACGCACATACACGCATGCACATTATATTTCCGTATGTGCTCTAAAGTATGTGATCCTGGGGCATCTGGGGGTGGTGGTCAGTCGGTTAAGCATTGGCTCTTGTTTCAGCTCGGGTCGTGATCTGGGGGTCATGGGATCAAGCCCCACATGGGGTTCAGTGAGGAGTCTGCTTCTCTCTCCCCCCTTCCTCTGCCCTTCCCCCTGCTCATGCTTTCTCTCTAAAATAAATAAATAAATAAATATTTTTAAAAAATAAAAATAAAGGGATGCCTGGGTGGCTCAGTTGGTTAAGCAACTGCCTTCAGCTCAGATCATGATCCTGGGGTCCTGGGATCAAGTCCTGCATCAGGCTCCTTGCTTAACAGGGAGCCTGCTTCTCCCTCTGCCTGCAGCTCCCTCTCTCTCTCTCTGACAAATAAATAAAATCTTAAAAAAAAAAAAAAAGTATGTGCTCCTGCACGCTGCCTTGCTTATTAGAAACTGTCCTCTTTTTAGTTTTGTTTGCCATCATGTATAAGGTTTAGTCGTTTTTGCTGAAGCCCAATAACTAAATACTAAAAGCACAATACCATGAAACAATTAAGGAAACTGAAGTTACCCAACTATGTAGCTAGGAAATTTGGAAATTACTCATGGATACATTGGTATAGCACATTATTGTCCATCATGTTATTCTCTCACTTTCTTTGTAAACAGTGAGTGGTCTTTTTAGTTCAACTAATATTTATTAAATACATACTATGTGCCATATACCATGTTAGGTGCTGAAAACCTAAAAATTAGTAAACCATATCTCTGCCCCAAAGAAGCTATTAGAGATGAAAGGCGTGGAATAAAGTACATATTTAGTATTGACATTTGAGCTGAAAACCCTCAACATCATCCAAAAACTGCTAGGTATTAATATATCACTTTTCTACTACCCTTTTCCATTTAGTGTTCAGATATAAACAACAGCTTCCTTCTCAAAACAACCAACCAACCTGATGATCCATGCTTCTCTTCCATAACCATTTTAGTTGCCCAAGTTTCTAAAGTTAATGCTCACCTGCTCTATTTTCTTGCTACTTAGGCATCTGTGCACTGGTTTTTGGCCTCATCATATTGCAACATCACTAAAAATGTCATTAATCACCTTGAAGTACCAGGTCTAGTGATGGTTTCTGCAGCTTTTCATACTGTTCAACATTACTATTTTCTCCTCCAACTCTTTCCCCTGAATCTCTGGTTCTCTGAATTATTTGGTTTTTCTATCCAGCTCTCTGAGATCTTCTCTATACCATTTGTGGTTCTCTGCAGTCTCCTACTTTCTGTGAACATTTCTCAAAGTTGAGTCATCAGCTATGTACTAATACTCATTCTCCACTCTGCTTCATAAAACTCAGCCATCTTCAAGAACTCAATTAAAAATTTCATTTAAAAAAGGAAACTACACTAAATGTCTATGAATGGAGATAGAACACTACCTCTTTGGGGAGATATTCAGAATTTTGCTTATCTCAAAATTATTCTTACGAAAGATGGATTTTAAATTAAATATAAATTATAAGCTTGTGTGTTAAATCACTACCTTGAAAACAAAAGTTTCTAAAATTGGAATGAATGGCAACTGACACCCACCCAAATTTTTTTTCTAAAACAAAACAAAACAAAAACAAAAACCAATGTGAACAGGACAAAAGATACAGATACAAGAGCATAATAGGACATATTAGATCCACACAAATATGCTACGAAATGATAGATTAATTACACCCACATGGAGTGAGGAACCCAGTAGATTAAAGGAGTCCAGAGCCACAGTCTTTATACCCTTGAGCTAGGGAAGGAGCCATTATCAGCCTTAATATCTACCTATTACGTAAGGAAATTCATTGCTATGCAACCATGATGTATTTCTTTTTCATAATCTATCTCTTCCCATGTTACTAGGTCAATGGCAGGTCCAGGTCATGGCCTTTCATGTAGAATAACTCCAGCATCATTAAGGTGACAATTGATGTCTTTCAAAACAGAGTATCAAAGTATGGGAGTTAGAGACCTAGAATAAAAATTAAGGAATCATGTCTTTTTATTCTAGTTCTAGCAGTATCAGTGATTTTGAAAATCTCTGGCTCTCATCATTTATAAAAATGAGGAAATTAAATCTCATGATTACTGATTTCTCTTCAAACTCCAACAATAATATAATAATACCTTTATCTATATCAGAATCCACAATTTAGAGTTTATAAGCCAAATGTGGCCTGCCACCTGCTTTTGAAAATACACACGTTTTGGAACACAATCACAACCCATGTATGGCACGTAGCCTGTGGCTTCTTTTGCTGCAGGGAGAGTTGAGTAGTTGCAATAGAAACCACGTAGCCCGGAAACCACAAAATATTTTCTATCTGGCCTTTTACAGACAAAAGTTTACTGATCAACAAATCTACAAATCCTCCTCTGATCTCTCCAGAAGGTGATCCCATATGTTCAACTAATTGTTGCACTAAGCAAGCCTTAGCTTAGCGCCACCGAGCCCCAAATACATATTCATTATCTGAATAGCAAAGTGGCATTCTATTCTTTCTCCTCCATTCTTTCTCTATTCATTTTAGGGTGCATTCCCACAGAAATCAGTATTATACAGAGTAACAATCATCTCTTTTAGAGGCTGTAAAATGTAGTGGTTATGAGTACCAAATTCATAACTGCCAGTGGAATCAAACTAAGTTATACTCTGAGCTCTTCCACTTATCATTTACCATCTCCTAAAGCAGGGTATATACTATAATCCTTAAAACAATACTGTTTTGTGTTTTTGTGTAAAGCACATATATCAATTTCAAACACACAGTAAGTGCTCCATAAATTAGAGGTATTACTATTCATTATGATAATATCTCCAGCTTCTAGAATAGTGCTAAGTACCTAGTAAGCACTTCATAAACCTTTGCTGAATTAATGAATGAGTTAAAAGATTCAATGAATTACTACCAATGGTAATTTCATTTTACCAGTTACTCAGGTTAAAACCTCAGTGCTACCATTGTCTTTAACCTGTCCTATAAACCCACAATCAAATTCTGCTGCTCCTTTACTGTCAAACCTTATGAATCTGAGTCTCTAGACTCTTCTCCCTGCATCTAGAATTATCTCCCTTTCCTTCTACTTGAATAAGTCCTTTCTAAAAGTACATCTATCCCATCATTTCTGAAATACTTTTTGACAGAATTCAATGGAAACTACCTAAAGAATAGATCTCTGTAAGAGGATAGATTTTAACCTATATGTAACAGACAGCTGCTGGAGATTTTTAAGCAAGAAAGGAAAAAGAGAAGCAGTGTTGAACTACTGATGGTCCAGTATTTTCCAAAGTGATTTTCCATGAATGAAGTTAGTTCACCAACAAAGAATACATAATACAATACCCTAGTCTTGCAAAAAAAACATAACTGTGTTATGTTAGTCATATGCTCTAAATGTTTTTGTAAAAAAACTTGTTCAAGAGACCTCTGTCGAGGAGTCTCCTGAGTATTTCAAATCACAATTGAAGATACCAAATAATCTAAAGTTTTTGTGTCTAATAGTAGCAATTAGCTCTAAGTAGATTTGGGGAGCTTGAAATATGACTAGTCCAAACTGAGATATGCTGTTAAGTGCAAAATACTCACATAATTTCAAAGACACAATAAAAAATATATGTATATCCTATGAATCTCAATAATTTTTATATTGATTATATGTTGCAATAATAAATTTTGGGACATATATAGTTAAATAGTTAACATTTTCTCATCTCTTTTTATTTTTTTTAAACGTAGCTACCATAAAACTTAAAATACATATAGCTTGCATTGTATTTCTGTTTGACAGCACTGATATAAAGAGCAGATTCAAAACCCATCATTAAAACCATCAGTATAAGCCTTTCACCTCTTTGGTTAAGTTTATTCCTAAAGTATTTTATTCTTTTTGTTGCTACTATAAATGGAATTGTTTTCTTAGTTTCCTTTTCAGACAGTATATTATTTGTGTATATCAACATGAATGATTTTTCTATGTTGATTTTGTATCCTACAACTTCACTGAATTTGTTTATTATTGCTAGGGTTTTTGTTTTATTTTGTTTTTTTCTGAATCTTTAGGTTTTTCCAGATATACGGTTGTGTCATTGGCAAAGAGATAATTTTACTTCTTCCTTTATGATTCGGATACTTCTTACTTCTTTTTCTGGAATATGGGGGAAACACTAGGGAGATGTTAGTTGAGGGTTACAAAGTTTCAGTTATGCAGGATGAATAGTTCTAGAGATCAAATGTTCAGCGATGTGACTATACTTAAAATACTATATTGTATACTTAACATTTGCTAAGAGGGTAGAAGTTAGGTATTCTTGGGGCGCCTGGGTGGCTCAGTCATTAAGTGTCTGCCTTTGGCTCAGGGCGTAATCCCAGAGTCCTGGGATCGAACCCCACATCAGGCTCCTCCCCTGGGAGCCTGCTTCTTCCTCTCCCACACCCCCTGCCTGTGTTCCTTCTCTCACTGGCTGTCTCTCTCTCTCTGTCAAATAAATAAATAAAATCTTAAAAAAAAAAAAAAAAAGGAACTTAGATATTCTTACCACACAAAGAAAGTAAATATGTGAAGTGATGATTATGTCAATTAGCTTGATTTGTGGTGATCATTTCATAATAGATATCAAAACATCAGTTCATACATCTTAAGTATACACAACTTTTATTTGTCAATTATATCTCAGTAAGATGAAGAAAAAAGTCAGTATCTTTAAAACTATTCACTAAACAACAACAAAAATCCAGAAATTATTATGGCATATCTACTATCTCATCTCAGGGAATTTTTTGCTGGAGGAGCCAAAAGTGTCCAGATACACCCTCTCTTTATTCTTTGGATCTGGAGTTAAACATCTGGCTTCAGGTCATCCAATCAAAAACTACTCCCCAGGGCTTTGGAACTGAAGGGACAGACAGAAAAACTAGCTGCCTAATTACAATTGACTACCCTACTAGGAACAGCAAAACATGTCCAGTGGCAACAGTATCTGTGTCAGTACCAGTGGAGCACCCTATCGATTATACCCATGACTCGACCTTGACAATGGCCATGTTCTCTGATACCCTTGGATTCTGCCTATTTCTTTTACCTCATTCCCTAGTAATCTCATGGATTCTGGGAGCTCCCCAATTCCTTCTAACAAATGCCCATCCAGTTTAAATTATGCATGTGTCTAAGAGCACTTAAGAATAGATCTAGAATATTTTATTATTTTTCTTTTATTAGAAACCAATGTCGCACTCGGTGCTGCTAGTACCAGTGGTTCTCACACTTGAATGTATTATCAAGATCACCTGATGGACTTCTTTGAAACACAGACTGCTGGATCCTACCTCTACAGTTTCTGATTCAGAATGATTCTGATTCTGCATGGGGTCTGAGAATCTGCATTTTAACAAGGTCTAGTGGTGGTGGTAGTGCTGCTGCTGTTGCTGCTCCTGGGACCACATTTTGAGAACCACAGTTCAAGTAATTCCTATTCTTGCTGCTCCCTTTAAATGGTCTTCTCAATAAATAGCATTTTCTTTCCTGTATTTTAACTTTTTTCATCTTAAATGTTTTAGAATTTTGATAGGGTATTGGACAATTAAAATCTTAATGCCTTAGTCTTGAAGCACAAGGACTTCTCAATCTGGCTCAGATATATATTGCTAACATAGTCCATTTATACTCTTGGTTCTAGCAACACTGGCCCACTACTTTCAGAGCTGGGCTTCCTAAGCTTTACTGTGCACAACTCACCCANGGATCCTGCTGAAATGCAGATTCTGAGCCAGCAGATCCAGAGCGGGGCCTCAGATTCTGCACTTTTGACAAGCTCACAGGTGATGCTGATATTGCTGGTCTGTGGCCCACACTCTGAGTAGCAACACTTCAGAGCATATGTAACCTCTGTGTAACCTTTTACGTAACCTTTTACAACATACATTTTTTTTTCTTTAAGATGAACAACCAAGAAAATTCTTCCTACTTTTTTCTTCTAATCCACTTCCCACTCAATTTTTAAGATCCAACTTAACCCTCCTTCCTCATGATGCCTTCCCAAAGACTGTCCTCTTTGCAGCTACTTTATTGCATAACTGTATATTCTTCCTGTGAAGATGAATGACAAACTCTTCTATTTTGTCTGAGTTTTGCTGAATATTTATACAAATGTGTGTGTGTGTGTGTGTGTGTGTGTGTGTGAGAGAGAGAGAGAGAGAGAGAGAGAGAAATTACATGAGAGAGAAACCTCACAGTCCAGCAGAAAGAAAATGTGCTTTGATGTCAGACCAGGATTGGAATTTATCTCCACTCATTGCTAACTGTAGTACAAGTAATTCCTCTAAGTTCAGTTTCATATTTAAAAAGCAAGAATAATACTATCTATCTTTCAGCCTTTCTTTGGTTAGAATTGAATAAAGTTAATGAAGATAGGGGTGCCTGGGGGGGGGCTCAGCTGGTTGAGCATCTGCCTTCAGCTCAGGTCATGATCCCAGGGTCCTGTGATCAAGCCCCGCATTGGGTTCCTTGCTAGGCAGGGAGCCTGCTTCTCCCTCTCTTTATACTGCTCCCCCTGCTCGTGCTTTCTCTGCCTATCTCTGTCAAATAAATATATAAAATCTTAAAAAAAAAATAATGAAGATAACACGTAATACAGTCCTCGCACAAAACAGATAAGGAATAAATGATGGTTATGTTTCTCTTCTTGACCTTTTATAGTCTATCCATCAATTCATCAACTAACCAATTGCTCTAAAACATTAGGGTGCAAGAGCATGACCTAGGGAGATTTCAAAAAATGCAGTTGCCCTGCCCCACCCCAGTGAGATGCTCTGGGTTCATAATTTCTACTTTTACATGATTTCTATGTAATTCAGTCATAGTGGTTTGGGGATCTTATTGTGAGAAGCACTAGCTCTAAGTTTCTACAAGTTTTTAAATGTTTATGATGACCATGGATCCTAGTATAACATTTCCCACACATTGATATTCCAAAGATACAACCAAAGGATGTAGTATTAGCTATAACAACAATAATAGTAAAAAATGCAAATTATATTAATAATGATTAATGGCATTATTATTTTTATTATGAATTATGCTTATGGTAGTTCTCTATTAACCCAATTATTTTACTGTTCAGGTAATTCCATGACCAGATCAGCCTAGATTCAGAATAGAAAGTTCCCAACTCCTCAGTTTGCCTTACAATAATAAATTTCTTTGTTTGGACTTCAAAAATATATGTACCTACTTGTCTAATAATTAAAAACTATGCAATTACTCACCTCATCCCACATGAAGTAAATTCCTTATTTTATAACACCAAGGCTTCAAATTATTTTGTTAAATAAATATCTTGGATTACTTTTTATGGCAATGATTGGCTAGAATGTCCCAAGTACTATTTTAAGCAATGAAAATACACAGGACAGGCACATCCCTGCTGTTGTGGGATTTTCATTCTGGTAGAAAGACAGACAGTAACCAAATAAATAAATGGATGCTTAATATAACTATGTACAGAAGAAACAGAATAGTTCTGTACAGGAGAGCAACTGTGTTGTGAGCTTTGTGTTGTACCACCCAGGTATCCCCACAAGACTTCAGCTTCCAGAAATGCTACTAGCTGACACCCAGCTGTCATACCTATCTCCTGTTATTCACTCAGGTGAAGAGAGCCCCCTGGCAAAGGTCATGCCCCCTTTCCAGGATAGCCTGTATCCAATGGCTGGTCAATGTGGGGATATAAAGGCTGGACTCTTGCACCAACTTGGGACATCTCTAAGGAGCCATCCCAGTTCTAGAGCTCACAGTTTGGCTGAACGCTTTATGTGACTGCATCATATTCCAGCTTCTCCCTTAGTCTCAGTCCTGCTATCTTTTCTTCCCTCACACATGTTGATCCCCAACAAACTCCTTGCACACTAATCTCCTTCCAGAGTCTGCTTCCTGTGGAACCCAACTGCACTGTGCTAGAAATGGAAATTGAATGTCTGCTTGACTCCCTTGGCATCCCCTTGCATATCAGAATTTATTTCCTGTTCCCATTAGCTTTTATGCTTATAGAATGACTTAATTTATAAGCCAGGCTTTCTATAAACTCTCTCCACTTTCTTCAGCCAAAAAAAAAAAAAAAAAAAAGTAAAATACTTAATTACTTTCTTCAAAAATATTTGTATAAAATATAAATAATGACTTACCTGTTAGAAGAAAAGAGAATCTAGATTATTTGAGCCACTATACTGGGAAATCTCCCTTCACTCTATTCTGAAATGTTTTAATAGCAATGATACCAAGTTACATTTACAGAGCATTTGCTATGATTCAAATAAGTGAAGTGTCTCCATATTCATTACCTTATTTTGATTTATGATGTACAAATTACTATTATCCCGTTATAGTAAGAAGAAAACAAGTTTATGAGGTATAAATAAATGTGTCCAACAAACCAAATCCAGTAGGTGATAAAATTTTAATTTAGGGGCGCCTGGGTGGCACAGCGGTTAAGCGTCTGCCTTTGGCTCAGGGCGTGATCCCGGCGTTACGGGATCGAGCCCCACGTCAGGCTCCTCCACTATGAGCCTGCTTCTTCCTCTCCCACTCTCCCTGCTTGTGTTCCCTCTCTCGCTGGCTGTCTCTATCTCTGTCAAATAAATAAATAAATAATCTTTAAAAAAAAATTTTTTTTTAATTTAAACCCAGGCAGTGGACACTTGACCCTTGGACACCGTTTAGAGTTGCCTTTTATACCATCTGAGAACTGTTCTAAGGCTTAGGTGTCAACTTATTTATTTATTTTAAAAATCCCATTCGCTTCCCTGATTCCAAAAGAAACTCAGTACACTTTACACTAATCAGGAAAATGAAGACAACCAGGTAGTTTTTAAAAGTGTAAATTTCAAATACAACCTGATACTTTTTCCTACTTTAAAAAGAAAAAGAATTTTTTTTCTTCTCCAAAGTGCTATACTCCACTACCATAATGCTCTCTTTTATTCTGTTCTAGTTCTTAATCGGTCACCTGTTGTTAATATGCTAATGGGACAATACAAAAAACAAATATCCACATGAGGCATTGACAGTTTGAGACTTTAAATCCCACCTAATATAAATATGTTGAAACAAGAAGTAAAATTTCAAGTATTAAGATAAGACATCACAAAAAGGAAAGTGACACAAAAGAGAGAGGTATAGTATATTGTGTACTATGTAGTGTATTTTATTATCCTTCCCAAAATCTATTTCATTTTGGGCTACTGAGCAAAATCATGTGGTTTGGTCTACAACATAGTTATTCATATTTTAATCATTTCTATTTGAGTAATGCATTTAATTAAATTTATCATGGATATCCTTTTTAAAAATAGGTTTTAAAAAAAAACAACTACAGTTTACAGGAAAATATATCATCAGTAGCATTGGAACAGTTATTTTAGGTCAAACCACTGCAGGGAAGAAAGATTTATCTCCTTGAGTTTTGATCTACACAGTTCTCAACTAAAGTCAAAAAGTCTCTCCTTGAATCATAATAGTAAACTATACTTGATCCATAGCCCCCAAAGAAGAAGAGGAAATTTGATGCTAAGTCAGTTTGAGGGAAGGATACCTAACATGAGAAAAATGCAGTTTCAAACGATCAGACATAGCAGCAGAAGTCGGGGCCATTCACTGCTCAACAAAATCAAAATCTGAGTGAGAAGAGTCTATTCTCACTTAGCTTTTGGTAGTAACACTACAAACGTTAAATTAAGTTGTTAAGTCTATAAAATTATTTTAAGACTAGTTAATTTGTGGATGCCTGGGTGGCTCAGTCAGTTGAGCATCTGCGTTTGGCTCAGGTCATGATCCCTGGGTCCTGCAATAGAGTCCCACATCAGACTCCCTGCTCAGTGGGGAGTCTGTTTCTCCCTCTCTCTCTGCCCCTCCTCCCTGCTCGTGCTCTGACAAATAAATGAATAAAATCTTAAAAAAAAAAAAAAAAGACTAGCTAATTTTATGTGCCATAACACCACGGATTTCACAAAGGGATAGCAAAAACTCTTATGAAATCTTAGAAACCAAAAAAAAAATTTTTTTTAAGATTTTATTTGATAGAGAAAGATTGAGCACAAGCAGGGGGAGCTGCAGAGGGAGAGGGAGAATCAGGCCCTCTACTGAGCAGGGAGCCCAATGTGAGACTCAATTCCAGGACCCTGGGACCATGACCTGAGCCGAAGGCAGACGCTTAATAGACTTAGCCACCCAGGCATCTGGAAACCAAAATTTCTAAAACTGCATTCATATTGGAGTTCATAGTCTCAAACTTAAATTTTGCATATAAATAAAGAAAATTCTACAAACCCAACCACCACTCAAATAACTAGATTGGATAAAATGGAAAGTACAAATCTAGAGCTTGCCTTCAACATGATTGTTGTGTCTTATTTTTTTAAAAAACATGAATAAATTCCAGAGAAAATTGTAGTATCCTCATTTTTGCCATTCTGTGACAATTGCAGCATGTATGAAATCTAAACAAAGTCTACAGTTAGAAAATCAATAGTATATGTTCTTTACCCTGCTGTATGTCTTTCATGGAGAATACATTTATAGGAGAAAAGAAGCAACTAGTTGTTTAATAGACTTTAAAAAAAAAATTAAGCCCATTGTTAGACATTACTGTGGGTTATGTCCCCCCAAAATTCACAGACTGATGTCTTAACCCCCATTGCCTCACAATGTGATTGTAAGAAGAGAAAGAACTTTTTGGGAGGTAATTAAGTTAAAGTGAGGTCATTAGGATGGGACCTAATCCATTATTCCTGGTGTCCTTATATGAAGAATAAATTAGGACACAGAGGTTGAAGACTATGTGAAGATGCAGAAAAAGACATCTACAAACCAGGGAAAGAAGCCTCAAAGAAACCAACCCTATCAACAACTTAATCTCAGACTTTTGGCTAGCAGAACGATGAGAAAATACATTTCTGTTATTTAAGCCACCCAGTTTATGTATGGTACTTTGTTATGGCAATCCTAGAAAAACTAATACAGGCATGTAAACAAAGCTAGTTACCAAATAGTATAAATAGATAAAGTTGTTTTCTCTGATAGGTATCTGAGAGCAAATGATTCCAACCAGGGCAAATGCTAATTGTTACATTCATGAATCAAGTAATTAATCTTTCTATCTTATTTACAGAATTAATCTCCTTTTAGGTTAATATTTGCTTAAAATGCAGAAGCCTGTGACTCTTTCCCCAGATTATAGATTTCTCAAGGGCAAAAAAACAAAACAAAACAAGACAAAACCCCCCAGTATATAGTCATCTTAGCAGGCCGAGTACTTAACACACATTAAATGCTTCAAAGAATGGAAGGAGTCCATGAAGTACAGATGGTCTCCAACTTATAATGGGTCCACTTACAATCTCTTATGACCTTTTGACTTAACCATGGTGCAAAAACAATATGCATTCAATAGAAACTGCACTTTAAACTTTGAATTTTGATCCTCCCCCAGGCTAGTGACAGGCGGTAGAATCCTCTGTTGTGTTGCTGGTCAGTGGCAGCAGCAGCTCCCAGGCAGCCACACTCTCAGGAGGGTAAACAACCCATACACTTACAAACATTGTCTTTCACTCTCAGAACAGTATCCAGTAAATTACACGGGTATTCAATACTTGATAATGAGACAGGCTTTGCGTGAGATGATTTTGTCCAACTGTAGGCTAATGTAAGTGTTCTGAGCATGCTGAAGGTAGGCTAGGCTAAGCTATGAGGTTCGGTAGAATAGGTTTATTGCATGCGTTTTGATTTAGGATATTTTCAACTTACGATGGGTTTATTGGGGTGTAATCCCATAGTGATTCAAGGAAGGTCTGTAGTGAATGAACGAATGCTCGTTTGGCTGAATAACAGTAGCAGCAGCCGACCATCAAGCTAACCCAAGGTAATTATGATAGGAGTTACCCATTCACTACATTCACTGTTACAATGTGAACAAACGGTGGCAGTGAGAGCACTGTGTGGAAACACTGTGGTTTACTAAAAGACTGCTCTATGTGGAGCTACAAGTTATGAGGTCCAGGAGCAGTGCCGACCTCTGAGTAAATCATTTAGCTCCCTGTCTAGTCCTCAAGTGGTACACTGGTGACACCTGCCTTTCTTAACCCACATGCTAGTACTAAGGGTGAGAAATAAACAAAATAATGCAAATGCATATATTTTTAAAAACATTTTTTATGAGGTTTGACTTTTCTGGGACCAAACCCAATGCTTTACTGTGTCTGGTATTTCTCATTTAAAAAAACAGAAGCCACTTATAATCAAGGATTGGTGGAAGATGATAAATGCACTGGACCACAAATCAAAGGGGCACCTGAGTTCTTAGGCAGTTTCCAATGTAATATTTATAATCTGAGTCTCACCATACTTATTGGGAGAACAAAATGAAAAGATGTTCCAAAGTGTATTAAGAACTACTAACTTCTATAAACTTCTAGGCACTGTTATTAATTTTATTTTAGTGTTCTGAATTGTACAGTAGGACATTAACCAATTAATAATGTAAGATACAAGATATAAGCATAATATTACTAAACAAGGGTGAAGAAATATAATAACGCAACTGTGTAAAATGTGAAATAAAACTTGAATATAAGTAAAAGTGAACTCACTTAAGTTAAATTCATTTGCTCAGGATATAACTACACAATGTTCAGTAGAACTTACTAAAATGTTCTTCTATCCTATGAATGAATTCACAATACTTCAGTTCTGGATGTCCAATACACCTATACGACTTACCCAAGACTCTAGGCCAAACTGATTTTATACAAATTATTTTTCCTTACTCGTGGTTTAGACTAGAAACAAAACAAAACATGTACAACTGTTTTAACATTTTAAGTCAATTGTTATTTATGATTGTGCCTCCATTTTGCATTATTTAAAGTGTCTCCTCACTTGAAATTCAGTATTATTTTTTAAAAAGAAAAAGAAAGAGATGTGTAGTTGGGAAATATCTAAGTAAAAATTTCTCTGTGCTGAACTCTTTAGACTGGCATTACCCATCTGTTTACATACTCACCCTTGAACCTAAGTGTGGATGAAATCTTAATAGAATGTTGAATATGAAAATTATTCTCCACAATTAATCAAACTCTATTAATGATAAGCATGTAGGACACTAGCTCAAAACAAATCTATTTCTGGAAGCTATTGATTTGGGACTTAACAAACCTTGGCAAAACCTTAATTAATATTTCTGGAAGACACACTGTGTGCCAAACACTATTTCTCTATTTAGCCATTATATTCATGGAACTTATAATTCAGTGGAAAGGATAACCATATATCCAAGTAACAATACTCCAAGAAATAATTTTTCTTATAAGTAAGATACACATTCGGAGTTTTTCCATAAGTAATTATAGCTTCCTTTATGGAATGGATCCATTCTTCAAAGAGTACCCATATTAAGTGCATAAATATTTAAATGTACAAATGTATAAATCTAAGCATACATTCCATTGTGTTTTGCTATGTGGGAGCTCTATTCTGTGGTTTAAAAAAAGCTGTAATTCATCACAACACCTTAAAGATACTGTTAATAATAACCACCACTTAAGGAGTGGCAGGTGCACTCTATACCCTGAGTGCATCTAAAATCATCCTGAAAGATTTAAATTATTTTTCACACTTAATTGATGAAGAAACTCTCAGTGAGGCTGCACAAGATTACATAACTAGGACATGTCAGACCAGGTTGAATATACCTGCTTCTTTCTAATTCAGCACATATTCTTACCCACAGTGCTATACTGACATCAGCAAAAAGTAATTAGTAGTATTTCTTACAACTTCATGTGTATCTACAATTATCTCAAAATAAAAAGTTTAATTTAAAAAAGTAATTAGACTGATAAAACAACTAACCAGGTTATAAGATAGAAATGCAAAGTAGTCAGAATTGTTTATGTTTGACAACAAAAATAGCAATTTTAATTTAGCTAAACAAATACACTGCATTGTAAAGTCTATGAGATTCTATCAAAATCCTCCCCCCAAAAGCACAGCAATATAATGTTCACTTATGGTTTCTCCTTAGACCACTCTTTTTTAGAACTTTCTAGAACAATCTATATTCCAGAAATAGTCTGCTCAAAGAGATATTCAGACACAAGAGATATAATTACTAAAAATTAACAAGCGTAACTGCTGAAACACCTGGACAAACTGGCTAAAAAAATACTTTAAGTGTCACTTCCTAGACAGCGCATTTCAAAAATCTGAATCAGATTTTTACACACCAAGCTGCAATATAAGTACTACGCTTGCCATAACTAAATTGCTTCAAATACAAATATATCCAAGAACTCCATATAATCAGAGTAAGCTGAAAATGCAATGCAAACATGCCAACAGTGAAAAATGGTAGTAGTTTAAGACTAAATAAATAGCCATCAGCACAAAGCATGTTTAAGATTAACTCGTATCTTCAACATTGATTCCAAGTAATGACACAATTATGGGATTCACAGAATTCATAGTATAAAGATCTAAATTGCTTCCCTCCCTACCAAAAAAGGGCAGGGGGGTAATTCAAAAATCAGGTTAAGTATGAGTGGGAGATTTAAACTATTTTCCCTTCCAAATATGCAATGAAAATGGTGCCAATTTGAAGAGAAAGAAAAGAATTTCTTGTTTCTTCTCACTGACCCTTAAGCACGACTTTCTTTTATATATGCTTTGCATCATTACCTCATATTATTCATGTAGCCAACATAAAAGGAATACATCAATGTTTCCTTATCTGAGGCAGCCACAGACATTTCCACAGAGGCAAGAAAGATGTGACTGCATAGCACAATGGAGATCACAGACTTTCTTTCTCCCTGCAAGCCTGAGAAGTCTGTAATAACTTGAAATTCAAGGTAGTTTGCAATCCTTACTTTTCTTAGCATATATAAAATAAAATCTAAAGGAGAAAAAAAGTAAGACAGAAGTTATCAGTTTCCTGCTTAAAACTCAGGAAGAGCTCCTTTAATTCCTCATCTAATGAGATCATGACAATGTTCAATTAGGCATAGGATCAAAGTTCACAAAAGTATTACAAAGTGTTTGTGATAGTTTCTATCCATCAGGGTTAGCAGAGCCCCATTTTCACAATTACACGTGACCCTGTTCCTGTGCATGACATGGTGTGACTGAGGCTTGCATTTTCTGAGGTGAGAAGTGTAATTCACAGCCCAGATGGAGAGTTGTCTTAAGATTCTTGGATTCTAAATTAAAATTTCTCTTTGGATCTTTGATTCCTGCAACATAATTATTTCCTAACACATTTTTAGAAGAGTGGCTTCATCTTGACCTGTTGAGGACCTAGCCACCAGGTCTCTGTAATTTCCTGTCACTAAAGATGTATGTACAAACGTCTCAGGTCTTTAGTACATAATATTGAGTTGTAATAGAGTCTGAGTTATTCATTCACTCTACAAATATTCGGTCAGTAAAAATCTGGGGCATACACAGATTTCTAAAAACTGCTATCAAGTATTTTCTGTTAAAGTCTCCTTTTGCTTTAGGCAACAGGCTCCCCTAACAAGATTTCAGTCTAATTCTGTAATCTAGGAGTTTGTTTCAGTTACCAAGAGCCACTCATAACCATTTTAAAACTTGAGTCTTGTGCTGGGTTATATGCTCTCCTCTTCCCCTCCTTCCTCCAAGCTCTGGAGTTTTGCCTGCAAGGACATGAGGCCTCAGCTGATGTCAAAACTTTTTTTCCACCCCAGAAAGTTTCCTATTCTACTGCAGATGAGGTAGGAAGAAAAGATTATTTTTTCCCGTGCTAGCCCATGGAGATTCATCTGTCGTCTTCTTCTGATTGTTTCTTCCTTACTTGAACAATCCCACAAGCCAACAGTGATCTTAGACACTGCTTCCTGCTTATTTCCTCTGTGTGGGCAGCACCCAAGAGGACTACACTTGTCATACTCCTCACTCCCACCACCTCAAGCAATTTCCTGGTGTGGGTGATCTGGTCATACCTGAACCCATCAGCCCTGCGAAAGCCTCTTGCTGCTGGAATCTCCTCACCCAGTGGATGGCCCTCTATCCATGGAAATTCATTTATCTGTGCCATGCTAAGGGTGGAAACACAGGCTGTGCCCTCAGCATTCCTTCTATGAGCTCCACCACATCTCCTGGACCATATCCATGCCCCAGCAGCATCATGTTCATCAAGGTCAGCAGCTCAGGAACCTTCCTGCAAGATACAATTACTCCTCCCTGATTTATTATTGTAGTCTCTGTGGTAGCCCCGCACCAGGTGCAGGAAAGAGGCCCAGCTGGAATTCCTGACGTCCTGATACAACTGCTTACTACATGCCAGAACCTGGGGTTACAAGGAACAATAGAACATGGCAGTGAATCACATGACAGCACACTGCAGCACCTGGCCCCTTCCTTGGTGTGGTCATCCACAAACCACTACAAGATTTTAGTTCCTGGCTCACTATCACTCTCTCCAAAACTATTCCTGTCATATGTCATGGTGATTTCATGCATGTAGATGCCCTTCCCACGCCTGTTCTTTCAATTCTTTAACCCACAGTGATCATACCCTCTATCCTACCCCAGCTACATACACTTGTATCTATAGTCTTAACTGCAAATAAGTGAAACCCCTCCTAAATCTCAGACATCCCACTCTCTGACTACCACCTCCTATCTTTCCTGCTCACATGTTCTTCTACCAGAACTGACATGATTTTTTATCTCTTACCCACCACATCTCAACGCTCCTCTTTCCTCTGCTCTGCTCTCATTTTCCATCTTATTCACCTAAATTCCGTGGAAAAACTTTATCACAAACACACACGAACTCTCAACTCCTTTACCTTTTTCTTGCTTTATCTTCTCTCTTAAATCTAATGTTCCATCTCCTTCTCACTAGAAATCTCTCTGCTGAATGTGGATGGAGTTATGCTAATTATAGGGCTTTTATACTGCCTGGGTTTGAAAGTCAGAATCTTGCCCTCCACACCCCTATATCCTAGCTAAGTAATTGGGAAAACCTATTTAAATTCTCCATGCCTCAGATGCTTTATGTAAGATGGAGAACGTATCTGCATATCTTTCAAATGTATGCCATAAGAATTAAATGAGTTAGTACATGTTAATCAGTGACTGGCACTTAGTGTAAGTCTTCATAAATGCTGGCCATTGTTGCTATTATTAAAAATAGTTTTCTGTTCTTTAAAACACAAACTTGGGGGCGCCTGGGTGGCACAGCGGTTAAGCGTCTGCCTTCGGCTCAGGGCGTGATCCCGGGGTCATGGGATCGAGCCCCACATCAGGCTCCTCCACTATGAGCCTTCTTCCTCTCCCACTCCCCCTGCTTGTGTTCCCTCTCTCGCTGGCTGTCTCTATCTCTGTTGAATAAATAAATAAAATCTTTAAATAAATAAATAAATAAATAAAACACAAACTTGATCCAAGAGACAGGAGATCCCTTATGAAAATTTAATTATTTCTAAAATATGGCAGAAATGTTGATATTAAAGAAATGAACAATTTGTTTATATATTATTAAAACATTAAATCATGATTTAAATGCCATGGTTTTTCATAGTTTAACAATATCTATCAGGCATGTTTTCTTAAAAATAAAGTTTCCTGTGCTGTTTTTAACATAAATTTCATTTTAAAAATATAGATGAGAATAAAAAAAGTAAGAAAACCTATAATCAATGATCCCTACTAGAAACAATCATGATTAACACCTTGGAACATAATAGTTTTCTACACCTGTGTTGTTCAATATGGTGCTGTGGTTATTTAAGTTAAACAAAGTGAAAAATTAAGTTCCTCAGTCACACTAACAACATGTCAAATGCTCAATAACCTTAAGTGACCAGTGGCTACAATATATTGGACAAAACAGATATAGAACATTACCCTCATCACAGAACATCCTATTGCACAACACTGTCTATAACCCTTATTATACACCTGTAATGATAAAAATGAATAAAAATTAAAATCTACATTTGATTGTGATTCTTTTTATTCATTCACATTATAGTAAGTGTAATTTAATGTCAATAGATGTGTTTTGGTTACCTCCCATCAAGTTGCTAGGATGCATTTTGAGGTCTTTTACATAGTCTCCATTGTCTTGCAAAGGATTTGTAACTATGAACTTATCATGAACTCTTTATAAATAGTATAATATTTTCATTAAATTCATTTTAGAAGAAATCCCCACACATTTGTTATATCAAATGATATATACATTTTAAAGCACTGGATATATGTTGTAAACTCTACTGCAAAGACTCAGATGTATTTTACATCACACACAGCCTTTCTAACAGAAGTTACCTAATATGTATTCCAGTAAAATGACAGTAAGATCCAGGAAAATGATGACATGGGAAATATGAAATAGAAGAAAATAGGAGCATACAAAAATGAAATAAAATCTCATAGTGGAAGCTGTCTGAGGGGCCCAGAAAGCAATGGAAACCTAGAAACCAGTGAATTCATGAAAACTTAAAGAAGGATCCTTATATGGATTCCAAGTAATTAGAAGAAGCTGGACAACATTAGCAAGATGATGAAGAAAAAGATCCTCCATTAGGAAGAAAGAAAGAAAGAAAGAAAGAAAGAAAGAAAGAAAGAGAAGAAAGAGAAGAAAGAAAAGAAAGAAAAGAAAAAAGAAAAGAAAAGAAAAGAAAAGAAAAGAAAAGAAAAGAAAAGAAAGAATGAATGAATGAAAGATAGATTCCAGGAAAAAAAGAAAATTTTTGTAAACTCAAAAGAATATCATCACCAAATATGAAGCAATCTAAAAGGTATTATGACTTTGAATCATCTATAGAGTGTAAGAAAAGAATATTCATTTGTCCTTAACTCAAGGAATAAAGAATTTTTAGCATACACAGTTTACAACTGCATAACAAATTTAATGGTGGAGCCTGTAGACTAGGAAAGATATATTTCCAAATCATGATGTACAGAAGCTATGAAACATGAAAAGCTGTATTGCAATAAATAGATACTTAATGTAGTGAATTCCATGTGTTATCCTTTTAGTATTATTTCGCATATAGGTTACAAATACTTCCAATTCCTTTCCAAAGAACAAACATGTGAAAAACATATGTGGGATAATAAAAACTCTTATTTCATATATGGGTATATGCCTGTGGGAGCACATGGGCATGTTTTAAGCAGCTTGAGATTTAATTACTTTGGGTTCCAGTGACTAGCTGGAGGTGGAAACCAAGAGACCAAACAATGAAAACAGTATTTAACCAAAGCATCTGTGTTTATACATCACAGATACCCTGTTTTGCATTATTATTGAGCATTTGTAAAATGCTCCACACATGAAACAGCAAATCCCACAGGAGGTATATTTTGATGCATATGGAGTGTTAAATTTTACACACACTGTTGTTTTGACTGTTATCTTTATGGGATTTTTCAGTATCACCTTGATTTCTTAAGGAAAGTGTTTTTAATGGGGGTATTTGGAGGTGGGGCAGCAGAGAGGGAGGGTAGGCCTAAGAGAAGGGAAGAGGAAAGAGGCAAAAAGAGGGCAAACATCATGGTATCCTTCCTCATGGCCACAGAAACTCCCAACTCAATCAAATGTTAGCAGGCTCTCAATGCTGGAATTCTGTGTCCCAAATCATTCTCCATATACCAAATCTTTCAAAGAAATGTAAAGATAGGTTTCAAGAATCAATATTAGATTACATAGATTAATAGAATGGGGACTGTTATGGCTTAATTCTTTAAGAGATGAAGACAGAGTATGGTGCCTAACATAATATAATAAAAAATCATTAAAAAAAAAAAGAGATGAAGACAGAGCAATAATGTAACAAATATGAGCACAAATCAAAGCTAAGGGCATTCTAAAGGTTTGGTCCGTTCAACGTCATCCTCAGTTTTATATATATTATTGGACGTGTTACAAAATAAAGTCTTTGGTGAGATATTTAAAAGAAAGTAAAAGATGATATAAAATATCAAGAACAAGAGCTAAGGGTGGTAACAAAATCAGAGTCTACCATTAAGTGAGCAAAACATTTACCATCCAGACAATACTCTCTCTTCAGTATGTATAGGAAATGAGATAGCAAGTTATAATAGGTCCTATATTATTGTGAGCACATTAATTATATGAAAAGTGCAGGAATAAGCATTTGCACATAAAAAGAAAATTCCATCATTGAGATTATCAAGAAGTTCACACACATAATTACATAGTACTTTTCCAGCCTTAACACAATGAAGCTTTCAGATAGGAAGAAAAATAGACCAAAGCATATCATTATCCCCAAATCTCTAACTTGAAATGTTTTTAAGTTTCAAGAAGTTTGTAGAGAAGGAAATACAAACTTCAGAATAGCCCTAAAATACAATAACCAGCACATTAAGAAATGCATATAGTTGGTTGTGAATTCATTTTCTTACAGACCCTCCATCACTTTTCAGTTAGAGGCAAGACAATTAAATTCAATCACGAACTGCTTAGCAATTACTTTCATTTTTTTAAAGAAATTTTATTTTTAATATGCTGAGTTCAAGGTGACATTGGGACATACTGTCTGAAAAGTCTAGTAGAAGCGTGGAAGTGCAGGGTTCTATTTTCACAGTACTTTATATTTTCCTGTAGCACTGCATCAGTCAGGATATGCTAGGTTACACTGCAGTAACAAAGTCCTAAAATCTTAGTGACTTAAGGAAACAAAGACTTACTTCTTTAAGAAAAAAAAAAAAAAGATTGTATTTATTTATTTGACAGAGAGAGAGCGAACAAGCAGGGGGTTGTGGCAGGCAGAGGGAGAGGGAGAGGGAGAAGCAGGCCCCCGACGGAGTGGGGAGCCCAATGCAGGGCTTGAACCCAGGACCCCAAGATCATGACCTAAACCAAAAGCAGACTCTTAACTGACTGAGCCACCCAGGCGTCCCCAAAGACTTACTTCTTGCTCACACAACATGTTCATTTCAGATGAGCAGGGCCTTCACTGCAAATTATCCTCACTTTGATACTTCCTGAGCTATCAAAGCCCCCACTATCTGAAACATTGTTGGTCTCTGTGAAGGAGGAAAGGAAACTAACAAACCACACACCAGCTTTTAAAGTCTTTGGCCAAAAAATGACAAATCACTTCCAATCACATTTTCTTGGCCAAAGCAAATGACATGTCATAACCTTACTTCAGGAGAGTGGAGTACTGCAATCCTTCCAAGTGACTGATTAGTAAACAGACCTAATCACTATAAGCATTTTATATGTTCTATTTTAAATTGATCATTTCCCCCTTTCCCAGTTAACTTTAAGTTCCTGGAAATAAAATGCTGAATCTTATCCATATTTCCAGATTTTGTATTTTACGCTGTATTGGGCACTCAATAAGTATTTGTTGAATGAATAACAAGGACAGTCAGCAGAGTCAAATATTTCAGTATGTTCAGGACTAAGTAATATTGAAAAGAGACCTTTGGACTTGACATAAAGTTCGTGTGTAACCCTTGAAGAGTGTCTCAGAAGTAAGACAAATTGAGGTAAAGAAATGAAAGAAAAGCACAGAGACTGCCCTTTCCAAAAGTTTGACAATGATTACAAGGAGAGATTTAGGGCAGCAGCCTGAAGGACATTATTCTATATAGAAAGGAGAGTATAGCAGATCTGGAGGGAGAGGAGATGGAAAGAGAGAGTGAAGTTGGTTTTTTGTTGTTGTTGTTTTTAAAGATTTTATTTATTTATTTGACAGAGAGACAGCCAGCGAGAGAGGGAACACAAGCAGGGGAGTGGGAGAGGAAGAAGCAGGCTCCTAGCAGAGGAGCCTGATGTGGGGCTCAATCCCAGAACGCCGGGATCACGCCCTGAGTGGAAGGCAGACGCTTAATGACTGCGCCACCCAGGCGCCCCAGAGAGAGTGAAGTTTTAAGAGAGAGGATGAGTAATTGATAAAATGTTTAAGAGGTACCAGGAGGAAGTGGGATCATAAAATAGGTAAGCGGGCATTAGGACAGCAATTCTTTTGAGATAGAGATGTATGTGAATCAGGATGGTTATAAATAAAGTTATGACTGATAATGAGAGAAGGAAAATTTGAAGGCATGCCTATCTAATAATCTTTATTCCACCTGAGAAGGAGAAACCAGATAAGATTCTGAATTTAAGAGCAGACATTGGACCCAGGATTTGAAATGCAGGACAAAATTTAGAATGGCCATTATAAGAAGGCACACACTGAGCATCAGAAGAACGAACAACATTGAGAATGGATGTCCAGTTGTAACTGAAATTTTAAATGGCAAAAGCAAATACTCATCTCCAAAGTTGTAAGAACCATCTATGTGATTTACTGACCCAATATCATAATCCTACAACCCATCTCGTTACACATCCAGGCTCAGAACCCAGGAAATGGAAGCAGATGACCCCTTTCTGACATCTAGCAAAAAGTATGATGCTTTGATTCCCTGTACAGAAAGAAAGAAAGAAAGAAAGAAAGAAAGAAAGAAAGAAAGAAAGAAAGAAGAGAAATATGAAAACCTGCTTGCCTATTTTGACTTAATTTGTAGGAACAAAATAAAAATATAATTGTGGAATGTTTCTCTTAGCATGGCCATTTTCAATCTACCATCATTGGGTAATGCTAGGAGGAGGCTGGAATTGATTCAAATAAATTAAAATATATACAGAAATATTACACAACTTCCAAGAGATTTTTCTGTCTTGCAGAATCCAATACCTCCTTAAAAATGAGCTGGTATTAGCCTTTTACAAGAAAGAAAAATAAAATAGATAGCTTTTGCATTGTGCTCAAAAATAAAGGAAAAACTTTTTTGAATATTTGTAGATGCTCTGCTATTTTGGGCACATTGATGAAATTTAGTACTGGTCACAGTAATAGTGAGATCTGAAAAAAAATTTAATGATACTAACTATAGGACTTTTTTAGGTTCCTCATGATTATTAACAAAAAATGTTAACAAGGTAATTGCTGTCATTGTAAGTCAAGATTGGTATCTGCTATTTAATGTACACAAATAGTTAAACTCTGAGAAAACAGTCTTGGTATTGAAAGAAAAAGTCAAGTAAAGAAGAAATGGAGCTGAATTTAGGGGCAAAATGATGAACTCAGCTTGAGACGACAATAGGAATACTAGTAGAAATGACAGGAAATGATGCCCTACAGATATAGTAAATCTCTCACTGGCATGAAAACTAGTTATAAATCATATGTAAAAAAAATGAACGTATGATATCATTTCTATTCCTTGGCCATATGATTTTTTTTTCCCTGTGGGTTGTAAAAGAGAATGAGATATATGTAGTAAAGGCAGCATAATGTTCAATGAAAAGGTATTTTTAACAGAGAGTTAAAGTTCTCAAAATTGTTTATGGGATCACTTTCTTACTTGAATGGAAGGCAAAAGAAGAGCTACAAACGTCATGACACATGAGGTTGGGATTATCCTATTAAAATCACAGCCACTTGACTAGCTTTAACAAATATTCTCTTTGGGGACATTTTCAATGTTATCTTGGAGTGCATTCACAGTTGAACTCTGAACTAATAAAGTAAGAGCTAAATAAACCTTTACTAGACTATTAGAAGAGCATGATTTTTTTCTTTGAAACATATGCCTGGTAATTTTCTTTTAGAGTGAACTACTTTTACGATTTTCCACAAAAATATGCCAAACCATCCTCAAACTAACCTCCCAATGACTTCCAAACTACTTTAGTATGTGGACACATATTATAGTCGCATACACACACACAGCCATATTCACGGAATCAGCACCATGATTCTAGTTCCAAATAATAAGTATTGTGGAGTGCTTGGCAGTATTCTAAAGGACATACTTTACTGTATTCTCTATACACATTATGACAATCAACCAAATTTTGATAATTTATTACCATCATTTTTACTAGACTCTACTCATGCTTCAGTAAGAGCCAACTTCCAAGATCCAATGCTGTTTATTTTAATAGCAAAGCAATGGCATGAAATCTTAAAAATTCTTTCAAAATGAACAAATACCAATGCCCTTGTATGCCCTGTTCACTGTAGGGGGCATGAGAGGCACATTCTGTTGACATACGTTGTCTCACTATGTGTCCCTCTGTTCACCTCATGCTTTAAGTGTTAGAAACAAATAACACTTTGACTTTAATGTTTTGACTCTCCTTTACTAGGAATTCATGGAATAGAAATGAATAACTGTGTATTCCTATGAGATTCTGATAATCAGGGTGATCACTCAGTTGGCACATTTCTGTTTCCATCAGGTTATAAAAATTGAGAGCCTTCTAATATTATTTGATTATGCTGCCCCTCTAGAGATCACTCGCTACTATTACCTTAAACCTTTTATTATTCTGAAGCACACAATGTCAGTTATTAAAATATTGCATTTGATTTATAAAGATGAAAAAAAATAACACTGCAGTCTTTTGCTGTTCAAAACAAAACTCGTTGACATTGCATCACAAACACATTTGGGAAAGTAGTTAAGTTGCCAGGTTTCAAATTATCAAAGGGATGGAGTAAAAACAAATTCATTGAATAACACAGAATTTCCAAACTCAGCTAATGGACAAGATGATTCATTGTTCTGATGTGGCAAGACCAAATGGAAAGCCAACAACTGGGAAAGCACAAAAATGCAGAGACTGGAAGCTTTCAAACTTGGTCATGGAAAGTAAGCAATTTGCTATAATCAGAATGTAATAGGCAGCATTAATTTATAGGAAGATGCCTTTTGGAGTACCAAATTAGCCTAATCAATTTAGAAACTTATTAATGGTCCTGACAATTTTCCTTAAGGACGCCATCAAGGTATATAACATAACTGTTAAAGTCACTTTAGCATTTGCATAAAATTAGTTTATCTTCACATCAAATCTGAGTATGGTTATAAAACCTATCTTGGAATACATTTCAGAGCAATTTTCAAATTAAAGTTTCATTAGTACTCCCTTAATACTGTCATTTATTGATTGTTCTCATCTCCATTCCAGTCATATACTATCATTGTCCCCGGTAATTCATTCCAATGTATGATAGACTTAACAGAAGCTATTTCCCTGCGCATGTGAAAAGTAAAGGAAACTATTCAGTGTAGCACAGAGAACATCACGGTTTGAGTCAGACATGGTGGGTTCATGATCCAACTTTGCTACCTCCAAGTTACTTGGCCTTGCAAAATCACTTGAACTTTTGTTTCCTTATCTTAAAAAAAAAAAGTAAATGTGGCTAATGGTAACACCTACCCCCCTAATTTGTGGAAAGAAACAAATAAGAAAATACAGCTGTCATTACTGTATTCTGTGAAACACTATTTCAATGTAAGATTTTACTATGTGCATTAACAGGAAAAGAAGTCTTGCTCTAAATGGACATAGAAATGTGAATCCCATCATTTGTAATGGCAATCTTTTCTACCTTGAATAGTATTTAGTTTTTCTCAAACTTTCTTATGCCTGCTAAAACATCATAATTTAACAAAGTAAAGGCAATCTCTTAAGGAAGAAATCCTTTCTTCTAACTTCCTTTGAGTTCTGAATGGTTCCCCTTCAACTTTTGAAAATTTAAATTGAGAAATCATGTTCTAATTTATGATCTAAAAAGAGAAAACATTTTTTTAAAGTTCTGGTATCATCTCTTCAGGCTAACTTGTTATGGTTTTTTATTTACAAAGAGTCAAAGAAGTATGCATTGGCATCAGACATAATTTATGATTAATAAATAATTAAGAGTTATGCCACTAATTAATAAGGAATTTTTACAAATAAAGAGTGCTCACCAAAATCCACAGGAACTGAAAAATGTATTTTGAAAACAATTTCTTAAAGTCAAACTCTTCTTTATGAGGTGCTAAAAAACTTTATTAGACATTATTCAACAATAATGACTAAAGACATTAATTAACCAATAACTGAGCTGTTTCTACTTTACTCTGGAGAGAGCAAATGACACAATATGCCAAAATCTGATAGATTATTTTGCTGTTTTTGATGCAATTTTTGGATTATCGTTAGCATCTGATAATTATTTAGCTCAATCTTGTACAAATTCTATGTCTACCACAGAGTGGAATTTAATTATTTATTCAACAATTTTTGGGGATACCTACTTTGTTCAAGGCACTGTCAAGCATTACAAGAGGTAGAAAGATTAATACAACATGGTCCCTGCCATAATGGAATTATTCTCTATGGGACTGTAGCTATCATTATCTAGATTATTGATGCTTAGGGAGGCCTGTGAAGAACTATGAAGAATTGTCAAGGGAAATCTAAATTAGTTCATTGTATCCTACTTATTAATTCTTTAGGAAAATATGGACTTGCCAGCTGCTCATACCCTCTCATTCCTAGAAGGTATCCATTTTCTCAGGATCCCCAAAGAGTCAATCTGACTCCAGTTTTTTAACACTTCAAAAAAAATACCAGCACTACAGATTTGTCTAAGAAAGTCGACTCGAGCTCACTGCCATGGAACTATGGCGAAAAGTGTCATGAAAGGGAGCAAAATTTATAAAGCATTGTCTAAGGGATACATGGCTTTTCCATTCCCCCAGAAACTCTGAAATGCTTAAATTAAGCCAAACCAGAGTTAAGCCAAAGTTAAGCATCCAGTAACTAAACTGCTTGGTACTCTGTAAGAAAGATTCCTATGAAAGTCTCTGCTACATTAACAACACAGATGTTGTTCACTGCACCATTCAATTCCCCTTTCATGAAGACTCAGGGGAAAAATTCCCTCCAGTCTCAGTCCTAGGAATGTTCTTTTTCTCCGGAACAACAGAGTTCTGATGGTATCTGTGTCAATGGATCTAACTATTGTTTAAAAATTTAGGGCCAAATTTATGGATCAAGTCTTCGAAATGAATAAACCCTTAGAACATAGCTTGGAGCATTTCTTTACTCACCTTTCCTACTCCTAAGGAAATTTCTCTTTGTCATGTGCTTCTGAATGACAAATTGATTTTTAACTTTCTTAAGTATAATTCAAATACAGAGAAGTACATAAATCATATGTACAACTTGATGAATTTTTACAAGTAAATTAGTTCATGTAATCAACACTCAAATCAGGAAACACAACATTTTCAGCACCTTGCCCCCTTCCACCCTGATAACTCTGCTGTATTCATAGGTTAGCTTAATTTTGAACTTTGTGTGAATAGAATCAGGCTTTTTGGACTTTCCGGCCTTTGTTGGTCAATATTACATTTGTGAAATTATTCATATTTTAGTCTGCAACTATAGTCTATTCCTTCTTATTCTAGTCCTTTCTTTTGTAAATTAATTTAACAATATTTTACATTGTTTTTAAAACATCTCAAACTCATTACCAAAAAGGTAAAGAAGGGACATCGTTTTCTTAGATATGATATCAGAAGCCCAGGCAACAAAGGAAAAAATGAACTAATTGGACTTTGAAAAATTTTTAATCTGCACATCAAAAACACTGTCAACAGAGTAAAAAGGCAACCCACAGAATGGGAAAAACATGCAAATCAAATACCAAACAAGGGATTAACCAGAAGATATAGAGAACATTTTTTTTTTAAGATTTATTTATTTGAGAGAGAGCACGAGCAGGAGGGGCAGAGAGGGGGGGGGGAGAGAGAGAATCTCAAGCAGACTCTACACTGAGCATGGAGCCTGATGTGGGGCTCAGTCTCACAACCCTAAGATCACGACCCTCAGATGACAACCTGAGCCAAAACCAAGAGTTGTATGCTTAACCAACTGTGCCACCCAGGCACGCCTATACAAAGAACTTTTAAAATTCAACATGAACAACAAAACAAGCAATCTAATTCAAAAATGGGCAGGGGATTGGGGCGACTGGGTGGCACAGCGGTTAAGCGTCTGCCTTCAGTTCAGGGCATGATCCCAGCGTTATGGGATCGAGCCCCACATCAGGCTCCTCCGCTATGAGCCTGCTTCTTCCTCTCCCACTCCCCCTGCTTGTGTTCCCTCTCTCGCTGGCTGTCTCTATCTCTGTCGAATAAATAAATAAAATCTTTAAAAAAAAAAAAAATGGGCAGGGGACTTAAACAGACATTTTTCCAAAGAAGATATACAAAGATATACAAACCATACAAATGGTCAATATACAAACCATACACTAATCATTAGGGAAATGCAAATGAAAACATATCACCTCATATCTAATACAATGGCTACCATTAAAACAACAGAAAGAACGAATGAACGAAAGAAAGAAAGAAGAGAAAAAAGGGAAGGGAAGGGAAGGGAAGGGAAGGGAAGGGAAGGGAAGGGAAAGGGAGGGAGGGAGGAAGGAAGGAAAAGAAAGAAGAGAAAGAAAGAGGGAGAGGAAGGAAGGAAGGAAGGAAGGAAGGAAGGAAGGAAGGAAGGAAGGAAGGAAGGAAGGAAAAAGAAAATGAGTTTTGGCAAGGATCAGAGAAACTGGAATCCTTGTGCACTGGGAATGAAAAATGGTACAGCCACTAAGGAAAACATCATGGTAGCTTCTCAAACAATTAAAAGTAGAATTAGTATATGATCCAGGAATTCTACTTCTGGGTATATTCCTAACGAAGGAAAGCAGCCTGGAAGAGATGTTTATACATCCATGTTCATGGCAGCATTACTCACAATAGGTATGATATGAAGCAACCCAAGTGCCCATCGATGAAAGGATAAACAAAATGCAATATGTACTTATAATAGGAAGGAAATATTCTAATATATGCTACTACCTGGATGAACCTTGAGGTCGTTAAGCTAAGTGAAATAAGCCAGTCACAAAAAGACAAATACTAAACAATTCCACTTGTATGAGGTACTCACAGTAGTCAAAATCTTACAGACAGAAAGTAGAATGATGGTTGCCAGGGAATGGAAGGAAAGGGTATGTGGAATTACTGTTTAAAGGGGATAGAATTTTAGTTTTGCAAGAACAAAAGAGTTCTGGATATGTGTGGTGGTGATGGTTGCACAACTATATGAATGTACTTAATGTCACTCAACTGTACACTTATAATGGGTTAGGATGGCAAATTTTATGTTCTTTATTATGATTAATTTTCTTTAAAAAGGCAAAGAATAGGGGCACCTGGGTGGCTCAGTCAGTTAAACGTCTGCCTTCGGCTCAGGTCATAATCCCAGAGTCCTGGGATCCATCCCAGCTCCCTGCTCAGCGGGGAGTCTGCTTCTCCCTCTCCCTTGCCTGACACTCCCCCTACTCCTGAGCTCTCTCCCTGTCAAATAAATAATAAATGATTTTTTTAAAAAAAAGGTAAAGAATAAGTAATTAAATAGTGTTGATTCACTAAGGCCAGAAAATCAACTATCCTTTAGAAAAAAATACAAAATATAACAATTCTAGAAGAAAAGCTCTTAACTTTTCAGCTAAACTCAAGTCCAATTAACCATAATATCTTATTAGTTGATATTTCTAGTAATTATGTGGTTGACAAAATTCTGTTGATATTGCTAAAAGTACATTTTTATTTATTTTGTTATATTTGTTCCTAATTTTTCATTTTATTTTATAATATACAGTACAACCAGAAGGCACTGAGTTCAAAAGTTGTCCTGTACTAGCTATGTGTATGTGTATTTCTTAGCCTATCTCTTTATCTCTAATGTGAGTTTAATAGCAATTCTTTGCTCCTAAAATTTTGAGATTAAACATAAAGAGGCAACTGTACTTCATAAAAGTACTAGTTGAAAGGTAGTAGTTGTCTAGCTACTTTTTTCAATACACTAAATGCTCCATGAGTCCAGGGCCTTGCTTTTCCCATCAACATTGATATCCCCAGCACCAGTACTCTATCAGCACATAGTAACCACTCATCAAATATTTACTGACTGGATTATGTTAATGTGAACAGAAAAGAATTAATTGCCCTGAAGTCTTTGATCTAAAAATCTGGTCAAAATTTGGACATAAATTAAGACAATGTGCTTCAAAAATACATGAAATTTCTGATCCTTTCTAGATTTTCCGTAATTTAGTTATGTTGGTTCTGCCATCTTTTCACATATCTAGCACAGTATAAGAATATGAGGATGATGATGTGACACACAAAATAATGTGTACCCAACCCTCCCACTCCCCACTCCAGCCCCTGAGATCCTAACCCATAGAACGTTATAATCTCACTTTATTTGGGGAAACAATCATTGCTGATGTGATTAACCTAAGGATCTTAAAATAAGAAATTATTCTGAATTACCAGGATAGGCCCTAAATGCAATCACAAATGTCCTTGTAAGAGAAAAGCGAGGGAAATTAGTCTCACAGAGGAGAAGGCAATGGGAAGACAAAGACAGATATTGGTGTAATGTGACCCCAAGCCAAGGAATGCCAACAGCCACCAGAAGTTGCAAGAGACAAGGTCCCCCAGAGCCTCCTGACGGTGCACACCTTTGCTAATCCCTTGATATCAGCCCGGTAATACTGATGCCAGATTTCTGGCCTCCAGAATTGTGAGAGAATACATTTCTGTGTTTTAAGCCATGGAGTTTGTGGCAATCTGGTGCACTAACTATAGAAAACTGATATATGATGATGACTAAAAATAGCTAATATCTATGGCATATTCACTTAGTACTAGACATATATGAAGTATTTTATGCATATCATCTTAAGTCTTCAATCAACCTATGAGATAGGTCACTTAATACCACCATTTTATAGATAAGGCAAAAAATGTACAGTTAAGTTGACTAAACTCTCATAGCTTTTAAGGAACAGAGCAAGGATTCAAACACAGCATTCTAGTTCTTGAGTTCACATTCTTAAATGCTACATCATGTTAGATGACTATTTTGTCTCTATAACTTTAATGCCAAATTGTACTATGAATGTAAAACTTGTAACTACCTGAGAACTCAATCCAGTACCTAAAATCATTATTCTTTAAATTCTAGGTGTTCTGGATAGATTTGGTACACTGAGACCAACTCATAAAAGTTGTTCTCAACAAAACAGTTTTAAAATCAAGATTTTTCAGGATGCCTTCTGGAGTTTTAAGTGTATTCCTCTAAGTAAAATAAGAATAATATAGAAACATTTCATTAATTTTTCTTTCATTTCAGTTGAGAGTAGATGAGAGATCTTTTTTTGTTTGTGTGTGTTTTTTTAAAGATATTATTTATCTATTTGTCAGAGAGAGAGAGCATAAGCAGGGGGAGCAGCAGAGGGAGAAGGAGAAGCAGGCTCCTCGCTGAGCAAGGGGTGGGGGATGGGACTCGATCCCAGGACCCTAGAATGATGACCTGAGCCGAAGGCAGACACCTTAACCAGCTGAGCCACCCAGGCATCCCCAGATGACAGATTGTTAAAGGAGAAAGAACTCTAATGATTTTGAATAATAAATTATAAAAACAGCAGTGATTAACTCTTTAGATACAAAAAAAAGGACACATTACAAGAGCACAAAAAAAAACTAAACAGAAAACATCTGACCCCATGTTATGAGAAACTCTTAGTTAAATCATCAAATGGATCTCCCTAACACTGCACTGTATTAGTATTTGTTCTTCTCATGGTGACAGATAGTTCTAATGGGTAATCAAAATATGCCAAGATTAGTACTGTTTGCTAGAAGATGGGCTATGTAACCACATGGATGCAAAGTAAGAACTCTCCTTTACTGTAAACCTCTCAATTAAAAGACCAGTTTAGGAATGCTGCATGTTTGCCTGCTTTGGTACATATAATTCCAGATCAGGGAGAACTGTCCCTTTGTGTTCCAAATAAGGCAAAAAATGAAACATATGGTTGGATGACACTATAGACAAAGTAATAAAGTCATTAAACGGTCTAGAGTTCCCTATTGCCACTCTAGAATGCTGTTCTAGTATTCTCTACCAGTTCATCAGTAGGTTAAGGAATGAGATACTCTTTAAATCCCATCCTCAATCTGGGAAAAACACTAAAAGTGGTACAGCAGTATCTGGATATGATTAAAATCACATTTAAAATGGGATAAAGACTTTGTGAAGAAATTTGATTCATCTCTGCTTCTCAATATCCTGAAAGTTCTCTGTCATTGAATTTTATTTTTTTTTAGTTAAGGCTGGGTCAATCCAGAAAGGGGAGTTATTCCTA
Source organism: Ursus maritimus (assembly GCF_017311325.1). Taxonomy (NCBI): domain Eukaryota; kingdom Metazoa; phylum Chordata; class Mammalia; order Carnivora; family Ursidae; genus Ursus; species Ursus maritimus. The sequence continues at coordinate 37,904,359 of NW_024424453.1, forward strand.
ATTTTAGGAGGTCCTAGAATATGTAAATTAACACATTTTTAATGTACCGTAATTTTTTAAATGATCTCTAATGTGTTATTCACTTCTTCAAAAGATTAATTACACTAATGAATTTCAGGCACATAATTCCATTTGAGCTGATCTAGGTTTCCTAAGACGCTACTGAAGTGCTTGCCTGATGTTCAAACCATAGGCCTTATCTTATTCAAACTCTTTTTAGAACACTTGTCAAAAAACTAAGGAGTCTCACCTACCTTGAAATCTAAGCTCTTGAAACATTCAAAATTAAAAATTGTTCCCCAATATTAGTTTTTTCAGTTTGTGATATCAATGTGACTCAGATGCTTATCGAGTTTAAATCATTTTCCAGAGATCTGGTTGTTCAAATCACCAAATAATATCAAATAAAATAATAGTCCTATTGTGTAAATATGAAACTTGAAAAAAATTTGTAAAACACAGAACACATGTTCATGTGATTATAAGGTTAACCCACTTACAAGATACTCCTCATAAAGTATTTTGCAATTCAACAATTCATATTCAAAATTAGTTTCAATACTTCATTACTAAGGTTAAACATGTTAACCACTATAACAACTTCATTATCTACTTCTAAAAACTAAAACCTCTAGGCAAGTTATTACTACACTACTTTTTCTATTCCTGCTAAAACCCATATATATTCAGAAGTGTATCGTTTATGGTAGGCAAAATGTGATTTTTTAAGGCTTCAAATTTATCAAGAGAAAAGACACAAATTTATATTTCATGCAATGCTAGTTACTACCAGAAAACACAATTTAACCCTAAAACAAAAGAAATCATGGGAATAACCACTAGTTTACTAGAATAGAGAAATGTAGTTTTATTTGAAAACAATAATATACTATGCGAGTGCAATGAAACATAGTAAAATAGTTTAACTTCTCAAAGATTCTCTATTTTCCAAACCTATTCCCACATCTGGGATGTGAAGATCATTAGTACCCCAATGGATTTATATACTTCTATCTGATAATTCCATTCATGTGCAGGCAAATCAGATCTATGACTTAACATATATCACTATTCCCCAGATAAGCATAATTACAGCTTGTGAAGAATTATGACACATGCATCTTATTTGTTGTTCTTGCTCTTAGTTTTAAAACCTCAAAATCTTTAGACAAGCACGAACACAAATTATCTGAAGAACTCATCACTAATGAATTTATACAGTTGGAGATTACAAGAAAATAGTGAAAGACGTGTACCCAACTACCTGCATACACTTTTAAGGATGAAACGCAACATCTTAATTAAATTTCAGATAAAATAAGCCCTCAACTGGATGTGAATCTTTTAGCAGAAGTTGTTATCATAGATGAGACGCTATGTTTTGTTGAATTGCAAACATTTTTTATTACTGAACTTTTGATACACCTAGTAAATAGCAAATCATAGCAGGGGGTGTAATTGTTTTGAAAATACTGTTGAAAATAGAAAGGAAATTTTCAAACAAGCTGCTAGTATCTCTTAATAGAAATTCAACATCTTGTTAGGATCTGAGCATTAATTATAAGCTGGCTGAAATATAAGAGTGTCCAGGTAGACCTCAGGATAACTCTAGAGAGTCATACAAACATAATGTTAGCACCAGGTAAGTTTGATGTTATAAATCACACATTGTTAAGAGAAAGGCTAGACTATACTACTATTGATTTACAATAAAGGGGCTCAAAGAAGGAACATTTTCAAGGGGAACATCAAGACCTCAGCATTTAGCTCTCTCTAGAGATGGGAGACCAAATTACATAAATGCTACACAATTTTCATTTGATTTGAAGTCTAAGTTCAACATTTCTGTTAAATTAAACATTTTAAATAGTTGTAAATAAATCAATCTATGATGTGGTCATTGCCATACTAATTTTTCATGGGGTTTAGAATTCAGATAATACTCCCACTTTTCAAATGAGGTTCAAGAAGATTGTGTAGTGGCTAAAGGAACGAATTTTGGAGTCCAGCAATCTTGAGTTGAAAAACATTAACTCTGGATTTTTTTTTCAAATTTTACATGTCTAAGGCTCCTTTTTCCTTATCCACAAAATGAAGATGTAAGGATGTTGCCTTCTTGGGGTTGTTATGTATTTATAGGAGCTGTAAAGCCCTTAATACATTGCTTAGTGTGCAGTGAAGGGGGAAAAATGTTAGATGTCATTATTACTATAGTTCTTGTTGTTGTCAAATGACCCTAGAGGTCCTTCAGACACTTTGTCACAGAGCAAAAACAGTCCAGACATCCAATATTGGCCTAGGTTCCTTTTTCCTAACACAGTGAGCTCCCAGCATTTCATTTACTGAAATCTAAGATAATACATTAACTCAAGATGTTTGCCCATTCCCCCAGTCTATGTTTTAGCTCCATGGATAGAGTGTTCAAGTTAATTTCCGAGGAACATCTGGAAGGAAATGTGAAGAAATTGCAGCAAACCCCAGACACGCTGTGCTGCATCAATCTACATAATTTGAAATGACCCATATTTGCTTTTCATGCTTACACACCAGAGTATAGTGACTAAATTACCCAGTATAGGGCAAGGGTGACATGAAAACCCAGAGGGAGATAAGCCTTTCCAGTTGGTTTCAGAGAACACGGTGAACCAGAATTGACTGGACATGAAAATCACTTTTAACAGACAACTAGCAAACAGCCTCAAGAGAAGAGAGAAAAATTTCCCGCATGACATCCCCAGAAAGCACCACAGGAATGTCATAAAAAAACACCAGCTCCAGAGTCCTTAGTTACACCTACAGAACACAAAGTAGTCTTCGAAGTCAGTTCAAGGTTCCAGAATTTGGGGATGCTCAAATACCCAGGAACATCACGTCCCTTTTTACTTTAGCCACAGCTCAGGCTAAAGCAGACAACCATCATCTCCAAAAATACATGATGCAGACAAATCTGAACTGTAAGAGGGACAGATAGGGAATTCAGCATTTCACAAGGGGCCGGCAACATGGTATTGGGCAAGGCAGGTTTCTTCTGACCCCAATTTGCACCCACCATAAAACTTCTCTCCAAATGGAAGAAGTCACAAGGTTCTTCCCCTGTGCTCTCTCATCGAACTCAGTTCCCTGGACTAGGGAAGCAATCTGATCCCGGGACACTGATTTACCCTTAACCCCCCAACTCCACCCTAAATGTTAAAATTATTCCCCTGGAGGAAGGCTTCCTATAACACAGTAGCTCCCCACACTGCCCGCAAATCCTGTGCATCCTGAAGATATTGAAAAGAAACAAAAAATGAAAGAAAACAAAACAAAACAAGACGAAGAAGGGAGAAAATAAAAAGAAAAGATAATTACGAAGCTGGCCCGCTGTGCCTTCTTATCCCAACAACTTCGCCAGGTTTCCCGAGGAGGGAGTGCGCCCCCCCCACACACACCCAATAGGAGACAGGCCCTTCCTCGGTGGCCCAGCCCTCGGCTCCAGCCGGAGCCTGGCTGACCCTGTCGCCCCCCGCCGAGGCTTCCTCTGCCCCTGGTCTCAGTCAGCGGGAGCCCCTCAAGCTCTGCGCTCGACACTCCTCGATACCCCTCGGCCCCCACATCTACCTCAAATCTCTGCTGGGCGCTGAGCTGAAAAGGCATGGGGGCAGACTGATGTTATGGGGTACACAAGAAAGGGAGCCGTCCCGGGTGTGGACCATGAAAATGCCCATTCCATGCGCCTCACTTCCTGCGGGGTGACAAGCCCGGCACGGTGCCCAGCACCCCAGCCAACTCCGCCACCCGAACCGAGAAACACCTCTTTTGCGCTCAACTTACCGCGGCTGGGCTGAGCTTTCGTCGCCCCCAGCAGCTTTTCTCTCCTTCCACCGGCCGAGCCCTTCATCCTCCTGCTGGCGGCCGCTCGGCGCCCTGGCCCCGGCATCGGGAGGAGCAGGAGCGGCCACCCGGGCTGGCTGGCCCCGGGGGCGCACAACGGCCCGCCTGCAGCTTCGGTGGTGATAGTCACCACGAGGCGAGGCGTGAGCGGCTGCAGCGGAAAACAGTCCCTGAAGCAAGAGCCACGCGTGTTGTCCCTCAGGCGCGGACTGGAGGTGGCTGTCAGCGCGCCTCTGCCTCCACCGCACCCGGTGGCGCTCCGCACGCGTCCGGAGCCCGAGCCAGCCTCAGGTGCACCCAGCTGGGGAGAGGTGCAAGCTGGCGCGGAGGGAGGGGCCGGCCCGGGGGTGCCCGGGAAAAGAGACAAGACTGAGGAGAGAGAAAGAAACCGAGAGGCGAGCAACTAGCTTTAATGGAGTGAGTGGATCCTGAGTGTTAAGGGGAAATGCGAGGAAGAGAAACGCATCTAGAAACTAGAGGTATTAGAAATGAGCTGGTTGAGCTGCTTCAGGAGGCTCAGGAAAGGGGCTTTCCTTTTGTGCTTAGGTCCTTTATTTATCCTCCTGGGTTGCCTACAGTTCTACCTGAAAAAACCCCACCTCACTCCTCATTCACCCCCTCCCCGTTTTTTTAACAGTGAGCCTCCAACCTGAGTGCAGATACAAAGTGACAGAGTGAAGATACTACAAATTCACAAGAAAGTCCCACCTCCACAAAACCCCAGTTCTCACCCCTCTTGAGAGACCCAAATCCTACTGGGATTTTTTTTCCTTCACCAGATACCTCTGTCAGTCCTCCTTCTGTTTCCCCCTACCTCCCCCTCTCCTGCCCTCTCTCTCTCCTTCCCTACTCCCTCCCCCCAACTACAGTACCCTGGGGATGAAAACACACCCTCTGTTGTCCTTTCTTAGGAAGTAGAGGGGTGTTTCTCAAACTTTGTTTTTTACACTGATCATCTAGGGAATCTGGTTAAAGTTCAGATTCGATTCCAATAGATCTGGAGTACAGCCTGAGATTCTTCCCAAGCCTAATGGTGCGACAGAGGCTGCTGATCCAAGGACCACATTTTGAGTTGCAGAACACAAACAATATAAACTTGCTTTCTAGTATCAGCTGAGCCCCCAACAATTTGTAAGATGATCTGAAATAACAAGTCACTGAGATACCGTCGTCTTTCATGGGGTTTCAGAATGCTATGGAGGCCAAATAACTTAAAAACATGAACAGAGTGCAAAGGTATAAAATGCCTCACATATACAATGCTGTTGTTATGGTCATTAATCATTGCTCTTAATAAAATTATTAGAACACTAATGTTGATGAAAGTATATAAAGATAATGGTAATTTGCTATATGTTCTCAAGAGAGCTCTGAAAAATAATCAGCAGTGACCACCCTGCAAACACAGGGTCATTTAGAAAGAAAATGCTAAGTAACATCCTCTAAAGTGTAGTCTATTCATCCTCTCAGCCAGTTGTTCACTTTAGCAGATATGCAGCACAGTTCAGGTATGTATTATCAGGTAGTTAAGTCACTTTTCAAGCTAAAAGGTAAAGAAAACCAGGAAGAGTAAATGCCAAGAAGAAAGAAATAAAAAGAGAAATATAGTAAATGCACTAAAAGATCTGTTGTTTCAACTTAGCACGACTATGTTAGTTTGGCTTGATCCTCTCTCTCCACATGCTTGTGTCTGGATTTAAACACTCATCTAGAGGCGCCTGGGTGGTTCAGTTGGTTGGGCATATGCCTTCAGCTCGGGTCATGATCCCAGGCTCCTAGGATCAAGCCCTGTATCAGGCTCCCTGCTCAGTGGAGAGTCTGCTTCTCCCTCTCCCTCTGCCTGCCACTCCCCCTGCTCGTGCTCTCTCTCTCACTCTGTCAAATAAATAAAATCTTTAAAAATAAATAAATTAATTAATTAATAAACACTCATCCTATCATTTTAGTTCAGCAAGTATTTTTTTTTAAAGATTTTATTTATTCATTCGACAGAGATAGAGACAGCCAGAGAGAGAGGGAACACAAGCAGGGGGAGTGGGAGAGGAAGAAGCAGGCTCCCAGCAAAAGAGCCTGATGTGGGGCTCGATCCCATAATGCCGGGATCACGCCCTGAGCCGAAGGCAGATGCTTAACCGCTGTGCCACTCAGGTGCCCCAAGTTCAGCAAGTATTAATAAGTCTTTACCATGGTAAAGGCCTCTCCTGGGGTGAATAGAATCTGACACAGTTCCTGCTTTGAAAGGACAATTTTACATATACCAATAAACGCCATATTACGCAGTCTATGGTGCCACAAGAGAACACCAAACACATTAGCACAGAGAGTTCAAAAGGCAGAGAGGTCTGGAGAGACTTCCTAGAAGGAAAGTCATTCTAGACAAACCTTTAAATGTAATATGATTCCATCAAGCAGAAGTAAAATGCAAGGACACTTAAGGTGAAAGTAAGAGCAGCAATGTATGGGGAGTAGTGGACCCTTGGCCCAAACAAACACTACATGGATGAAGGTGGAAGAAACAGCTTGAAAGATTGGCAGGTGCTATGACTGCTACCCTGAGCAGTTTGTACCTCACTTTAGAAGTACTGAGCAGGGGACCACCATGATCAGAAATACAGCAAGAAGATTTGATAAAACAAGCTAAAGAGGTGAACTAGAAGCCGGAAATAGAGTTGTAGAAAGCACTTAGAAAGCAGTGGAAGCCACAGGTAAAAGATCATAAAGATACAAACAATGATACCAGTTGTGGGAAATGAAATATAAAGATCTTTGAAAGGAGACATAATGAACAGTAATATAGCAACTGTGTGGAGGAGAGAGATTTATTCAAGAGATAGCTAAGGTTTTGTGCCTGGAGTACTAGAAATAGGTGACACCATTAAGAACTGAGAAGTCAAGAAGGAAACTTACAGTTGGTTGTATTTTTATGTTTATTGGGGAAAGGCTATCAGATAATCAATTCTCTTTGGACATATTTAGTCAGAGGTTTGGGGGAGATGTTCAGGTGCAGATGATTACACAGTTAAGAAAAGAAGCCTGCTTTGAGGAAATAGATTCTGGGTTAGAGCTTGTGTTCGCCTTCATGTGTTAGAGCCCTGGGCATGTATATAGAGTTAAGTTGTTGGAGAATGTTAAGTTAGTGAGGTTGAATAGAGAAAGAAACACAAAGTGCTTAGGAGAGAAGCTTAGAACTATGTCGTTTCCTGTTCCTCAGTATCAGCATCCACGATACACGGATAACAGCACCCTCTGCATAAAGCAGTTTTAAGGATTGAGAGAGTGTACTCTTTCCTCACTTATATTTTTTTGCACTAACCTGACACATAGTAGCCTCTAAAAATGTTCACTGAATGAATTAATAATTTGATAGAAAGACACCAAATCATAACCGAAAAGATGGGAAGAGATGGCTAAGTGGGCTCTGTTATTTCAATGTCATGAAAACAAAGTTAGGGAAAAGTTTTGTTACAGAGATAGAACTGACAACAGATAACAAATGGGACAGAGGTATTAAAGGAGAAACATTAAAACCATTGAGGAAGGTTTTAGATTTGTTCTGGAGGAGGATCTAGTTTTAAAAAGTTAATTGATTACTTATAAGAATATTCTTGTACCAAAAAGGTATCACTATTATGAGTGGCAAAGGATTTAAGAAGAATCTTAGATTCTTCTTTAAAGAAATTTGACAATCACCTGAAGATGAAAGAGAGAGATTGGGGGTAGAGCACTGATGGCAGGATTGAGGAAAGTTGTTCCTCTGTAGAAAAAGGAAAGTCCAAACATACTTTGTTGATGAGGTTAAAGGGCCAAATGTGTGGGAAAGAAGTTCCAGGTGAGAATTGATTGAGCAACATCTGAACAGAAAAACAGAACTAGTGAACCAAGAGTGTAGGTAATCAATCTTAACAGAGAAAGGGGTCACCTGTTCCTTAGAAGAAAGAACACAGGAATAGAAACAAGAAGATGTACTGAGATTCTAAAGTGAAATGGCAGGATGTAAGAAAGGCTTACATTATCTTGTCCTTGGATCTCTAGGAAACAGAGATGAGGACTTCTACTGAAGAAATAGCATTGTGAGCTAGAAAAAAATAGAGAATATTTGGAACAAGTTTTGACAGAGATATCACAGGAAATCCACAAGAGATGAGAAGAAAGATCACCTAGTGATCCTACAAGGTGGGAACCTACCTCAGGGGTAAAACATATACATTTACTATAATGAAGTTAATCGGCTTTTTTATTTGTTATTCTCCTAGGAAAATTCAAAGACAAAAATACAGAAACAAAGTGTGCAGTATGGCTTAACCAAGTTTAGTAATCAACAAAGTAGAAACTGTAGGAGATCCAAAAATGAGGGGTTTCATGGAGTAGAACTTGAGAGGAGGGACTCTTAAGTCTTTCAGACCTGGGGTTGGTTTGTGCTGCCATCTGGAATGTGTGAGAACTTGCACAATTTACCTAATCTCTCTGAGTCTTAGTTTCCTCAAGCATAAAACAGGGATAAGACTATGTTCCTTTCAGTTTTAGGCCTTTATAATAAAAGGAGAGAATATTGGCAAGGCAGTGGTTCCCAAATTAGAGCATTCAGCAGAATCACTTAGGGGGCTTGTCAAAAAAGACTGCTGAGCCTCACCCCTAGAGTTAGTATATTCCTAGATTTTAGGTGAGTTTCAGAAATTTGAGTTTCTAACAAGTTTACCAGGGATGCTGATGGTTCTGGCCTAGAAACTACCCTTTGTAAACCCCTGTTGTAAAGCATTTAGTATAATGCTCGGTACATCGTAAGTACTAAATACATAGTAGTTGGTGTTTAGGGTTGATGCTCATTTTAGATATGATAGCTGAATATACAGTTCAAGATGAAAAGGCTATAAATGAAACACAAATGTGAATAATGGACGGGGATTATAGGGAAAGACTGATCAAGTTCACAAAAATACAGGTTGTATTTAGTGTGGGAAAGATTCAAGATTGAAATCTTGGACATCAATTTATGCTTAGCCCAACACTTTCCAAAATGGTGGTTTATAATAAAATGCCAAGGCCATAACAATTAAATCAGATAATAGAAACAGAAAACTGGGTCAAGGAAGGAGAGCAAAGCTGTCAACAGAGTGGGTCAACACCAATGCTGTGAATGAACACAGAGCCAATCTCTCGGCCTTGGAAGCCAATGAGAAGCAGGAGTCAGTGATGTTACATAACTCTCATTGTCTGAGATGAAGATTTGTAAATCCCAGTCTCTCATGCTGTAAAAATTGCACCTACTCCCAAAATTGAGAGAAAAGCTCACCCCTGGAACTCTGAGTACTTGGAATTCATGTGGCTTCTTGAAGAGGAAGCTTTACTACAAATCAAGACATAGTATTACAACACAATTAATAAAAAGCACATCTGGGATGCGTTCAGAAAATGTGCTCTAGATATTTAGCCTTCTAGTGATTCAGCTTTACCCACTTTTGGCCTCCCTGTACTGAGCACCTGGATTTTGTCAAATGTTGCAGTAGGATAGTCTTCAACCTAGTAAAATCACTCTTCCAAGATGAGAAAACACGCTCAGAGAGATAAAGTAACTTCCCTGAGATGGTACCTAATAAACTCCAATTTCTTTGATTAAAAAGCATATTTAATTTCCACTCTAAAATGTTGTCTCTAGAAAAGCAAAAGAGAGTTACTATATTAGTGCTGTCTGTCCACATTCCTTTTGTCTTAGGTTGGGTTCTTCAGGAAACAGACTTGGAGACATGGAAATCCTCGTGCAGGAAGTTTACTAGGGAGAGCCCTTGAGGTCAACACCTATGAGAGGGTAAAGGAAGCAGAACTGAGTAAAAGGGAAAGTTGAACTCCAATGCAGTCTCAGCAAAGGCCTCCACCCATTCCACAGTTCTGTGCTGAACGGACCCTACAGAGTTATCCTGAACTGAGGACAGAGAAGCAGGTAGGTCTTTGTACAGTCACATCGATCTGTCATTCCTCATGATCAGAATTTACAGAGAAGCCTGTAGAACTAACCTGTCCAAGTATTTGAATATTTCATCATTACTGCTTTATAGCAACCCAAAGAAACCTATCTTGAATGCAGCAATTATTATTTTAATAAACATTATTATTTGCAAGGTACTGTGATGGGTAGTCTGGGGGAACACAAATTTATTTGAATCACATGTCTGATATCATGTAACAAATTTAAAGAACAATGAACTATAGAAAAGTAAATTACCTACAAAATGGATAGAATAATAATATCTGTGTCATAGGGTGAGTCTGAGAATTTAAAAGACTGCCACAAAATAAATGCTATAAAAATATTTGGGTTTTTTTCCAACTACAATAAGTGGGAATAGAATGTTTTACAAAATACACATGACAAAGTACAAACAGTATGTACTAGGTCCAAAGTAAGAAACTATTACTTAACTGAGAAAATTTAATGAAGGAAAATGAATTTAGTTCATTCTTCAAGAAGAGGTTGGATTTTGAAATGCAAAAATAATGGTGAAGAAAGGAAGGCAAAAAAAGAAGAACAAATCAGATGAACAAATGTGTAAAAAGCATGAAGACCTAGAAATCTTTTTGAGGGCCAAAAAGTAGACTAGTATGTCAAGAATATAGCTGAAAGGTTAGGGATACTGCTAATGATTTTTGATGTCTAGTTAATTATTATGACTTTATTTAGAAGAAAATAAAGAGCAAAATTTTTGAGCAAATTAGAAATGTGAATAAAGTACTGCTTTATGAAAATTAACCTGTACACAACTGAAAAAAATTGGAAGCAAAATTTTCTCTTGTTCCTGCCTAATACTAATCTCTCTTTCTAGAGACTGTTCTCGAAGTGTTGTCCCTAGCCCAGCAGCATCACCATCACCTGGGGACTTACTAGAAATGCAGATTCTTGCGCTCTACCCCTGACCTACTGAACCAGAAACTCTGTGGGTCCCTTCAGCCTTTGTTTTAATAAGCCCTCCAGGTATAGATTCTGATACACACTCAATTTGAGAATCACTGCTGTAGTGTTTCTCTAACACAGTGTTCTCCTGGAGCAAATATCCTTCGGGAATATCCTGAAGCAATTCTCTTCTCTAACTCTCAAGAGTGTGATTGCTGTCTACTAATATCTTTCTGGACTGTCTCTGACCAAATGACTCAGCACCACAGGGGAGGAAAACTTTTCCTTTCTTCTCTTTTATGTTCTTTGGACTAGTCTAGTAATTAAATTGACACAAAACAGGTTAACAGGAGAAAAAACAAATTTTACTTTTGTATGTGCTCATAGAAATATGAAACTCAAAGAACTGACCAAAGCAGGCAGCTTTTATACCTTTTAGACAAAGAAACGATTTGTGAAGAGTCCCCAAGGCAAAGAAGCTTCAGTTTGATGTAGCAAATTAATGAAGCAACAAGGTTTCTTTACAGAGCTTCTGGGCCCTGACTTCCCTATCTGTAGTAGTAAGGATGCCTGCTACTCTCCAGATGCAGAGACAACACCCTTCACACGGACCGGGGGTGGGGGGGGGTGGGGGGGTGGGGGGGGGATTATTTCCTAATTTATTTCCTAGCAGCAGCTCAAGGCATCCCACCCTCATAAATCAATAGCCAAAGGCCGAAAAGGGATCCTGGGATCCCTCGGGTATTGCCCTTTAAGAGCAAAGATGCTTTTCAAAGAAGCTCTTTAGGTTTCTTTTGTGTCTCATTGGCCAGGACCCAGTTAAATACCTAACATCATCTGCTGATAAGGTGGAAAATCATCCAATTCATTTGGGAAAGGGGAGGACACTAGGGGGAAAAAAATAAAAATTAAAAAAGGAGAGTAGCTGTTGGATGGGAAACCCGCAGTATGTACACCAGGTAGAATATGCATCATGAGTTACAAAAGATAGATGACTATGAGCACTCATATTGAAAGGAGTATCTCTGCCCTACATGAAAAAAATGGTGAATATGCATTTATATGTACTAAGTTAAAAATAAAAATGCTTGAGTTATGTATGCCCTGTTTTAAGTGACCTACTGATCTGAACATAGCAGATAAAACTTTCTATCTAATATACTTACTGTACTTAAATTTTTTAGTGTAGGCAACATAGAGTCTCACATATGTAGAAAATAGGTATTAACGAAAGTGATGATTTTATATATTTGATACAACAGGAACTCAGTCGGTACTTATTGATTTACTCTAGATGGGAAATGTTATATGTGACTATGAAGTGGCTTGCCCAGACTTGGAAAATCATATCTAGTGCCAAACAAATTTCTGTTCTACTTCAGATGTTCAAGACTTTTTTGCCTTTAAGATGATTATTCCTATTAATAATTCTGAAAGCTAACAGTGGCAGGAAAGTTATGTTTACCAAATGATTTCCTTTTTCTCCTGGGAACAGGGAAAAACTGCTTTTCCCAACCCCCTTGCATCCAGAAAAAGACTTATGATTACTTTTGACCAGAGAAATATCAACAGAAAACACTGGCCTCAAGTCTTGGCCCCGAAAATCTTCTGGGGTTTTTGTGCAAACACCTGTTCACTCCTTCTCTTTCCCCTTGTTGTCTGTAGATTTGAAGCAGAGGAACAATGGAAGACTCCAATGTCCAAGGGTCTGACAGTGTCACCATGTGTCAAATATCCTGTCAGAATGTTCTCTTTTATTGTTCAGTTCATGAGATGCTGTGGTCATTACAGCAGTTAGCACCTACACACATACAGAATGGGAAAAAAAAATGGAGTGGCAATAGCTACAATTGTGAGGTACAGGCTACTGGATTAGCCTTTCCACTCACTTTTCTGAAAATTTGCCATCCCTCCTACTTTTAATGTCTTACTTTGTGTATTTCACTTCAAACACCTAAAAACATTTATGTTGCTATGCTGAGAAAAGAATCCATCTGATATTTGCAACCATTCTAAATTGTAAAGAACTTAATTTGGTTGCACTTTTCCATGTGCATTTGCATTTTAAAAGGCCTACAGAAAGACCACAATGCTTGCACCTAGAGAATGAACCACTAATGGTTGAATTTCAATAATCAGAAAAAGAAAAAATATTACTATGCAAATTATACCATATAGGAAACAGCCTACTTCAATTAGAATTCCAGCCCTGAACAGAAATTAAGTTCACATTTTGATAAATTTCCTAAAATAACAACTAAGAAAAGGCAGTTGTTCTATTTACATCTCTTTTTCTACATGGTTTTCAATCCACACTTATTTATAGTATACTAACTAAAATTCTTTAAAACTGGAAAGTTTTTATTGTATTTATTGTTATATCTCATGAATTTTAAAATGCCTAAAATAGAGAAAGATAATTAAGGAAAGATTGCATACGATTTAATTGTGCAAATGAACAATATTCACTAACTGCGTAATGAACTTAGAATTGCTTTACTTATATTCAGAAATGTTTATATCAATGTTAATTTTCTCCAGTTTAGATTGTAAGCAATTCCAGGGCAAGAACTTATACTTTATACATGTTGTGTGTTATCATGTATAATTCCTATTAGGGTTGATTCTTACCCTTTGGAATAGGTGGCAAATTTTACATATGTATTGAGGTTGAAATTCATACACCACAATTAAGATGTTGCTGGAGAGAAAAATAATCCCTCTACCCTTAGACTAGCTAGAAGAATTAAACTGACATGAGACTGATTAACAGGAAAAAATAAAATTTAATTACATACATACCAGGAACCCACACAGACATGAGATTTCAAAGACAGGCAAAATGAGGTATATATGTCATCCTGAACTAAGGAAGAGGTAGGGGTCTGGGACTTCAAAAGGAAGGAAAGCAATTCAGAAGATGAAAAAGACTAAATGTTTGGCCAACAAATGGCTGCTGGGCCACACAGAAACAATGGGACAGAGAGAGGAATTTTAACAAACAGACTTTGCTAAATTCTTCCCTGTCTACCACACCTAGTTCACACTATGCTGTAGTGATCTATGGTGATCATTTCTTTTAGGAATTTAATGGGGAGATCAAAGTTTCTTCCTGAGTCATTTGGGCGTTGATTGTCTTCAATTTGAAATAATCTGCATGCCAAAGCGGCACATCCTGGAGTGACTTGCCTTGGCCTTCACAAGGTACACAAGCAAACACAAAAAAGTAGCTCACGGATGTCTCTGAGCTTCAACAACTTCCTGGTGAGACCTCTTCCCTGCTGATGGAATGTGGGGGAAGGCAGAAGAGAAGAGGATGGAAGACTTAATTTTAAAATCAAAGTTAATTCAGTCTCTTCCAGTTTCAAATAATATTGTTTGAGTAAATACCCCATCGACTCAAAGTTCAAATTTCCTTTAAGGTCACTTCTGCTCCATAATGTCTTCCTGCTCCATATTCCTTTGGAAATGGTGTCTGTTTCCAGGGCAATGTTGTGGTATTGTCATGGTACTGTGGGAGATAAGTAACTAGTGGGTTCTGATTCCCTCTGCTCTGAAGTTGAGGAAAAATGTCCCCCTTCTTCTAGAAGAAGGTAGTCTCATGCCAGGGTTGCATGGTTGAGATTTCAGTCTCGACTTGTCACCTAAGCTGGCACCTTCACGCAAATTTGTAATAGTACATAGCAGTACTAAACATCTCTTATCAGTTGAAAAATTACTTGTAAAAAGAGATTCCCAGAGATAATTGTCAAATACCCAGTTGTTAGGCTGCTTAAGAGGCTATTTATGACTGCAAAGTATTATAAAACAGTAAAGCTAATTTTATTTTCATATTGTGCTGAAAAGAGAGGAGATGGACATGGTATATATTAATTACAAGTATTTGTCTGAAATGTTGTGCATTGTTGAGTTAGAAGTTAAAACTCCTATATCTGATTATGCTAATTTTAGTTTTGGCTTTCTTTAGATTCACTGCCAGACATGGTCAACAAGTCTTGGGCTCTTTTTGATTATTCCACTCCTGTGGAACTAGCTTGCTGACTTTTGCCTTCAAACTCATTATATCGAGGCTGCAATATGGCTGCTGTAGCTCCAGTAATCATTTTCTCCCGCCAGATAGGAAGAAAGGAGATAAAGAGAAGGGACAATGCCAGTTGGGAAAATCACTTTTGCTAGAAAACAAGTATTTCCCAAAGTCTCCAGCTGAGTTCTCCTTATACCTCATTGGTGAAAATGGAGTCTCATAGCTCCCTTAGCTGCTTTTCAAACTTCATTTTGAAGACAGATAAGGGAGAATGGAGTTCAGATTGGCTATCTAATTAGCTAGTCCAACACCATCCTCAAATAAATGGAAGATTATAACATAAACCCAACAATTTAGAAGATTTATTATAGAAATGAGAAAACATATGGAAAATGAGATATCTGTCTTTAAATCTGAAAGGCTGCCACATGGAGGGAAGCTCAAATGTATGAAGCTCCATGAAGCAGAAACAATAGATGGAAGTTAGACACTACAGATGTTGGCTCAACAAGCAAGAATTTTCTAATGATTAGAACTGTTCGAGAGGAAATAGGACGCTTACTCCATAACCATTTCTCAAAAATATATTGGAGAAAATTCCTGTAATGGATCTCTTCCAAGTTTAAGACTGTTTGTACTAATTGACTACAATTAAAGTATGTTATGGATAATAATACTTACTTGATGTATGTTTACTCTATCTTTGACACTATATTAAGTGCTTTACATGCATTATCTCATTTTCTACCACAAAAACCCTATGAGATAAGCACTATCATTACTCCCACTTGAAGAAACTAAAATACAAATGAGTAATATACTTTACTCAAGGTCACAAATCTCAGGTGTGAGCCCAACTAGTAGGATTTCAGAAATCATACTCTATTCTAACAACAATTTCCTGGATTTAAAGCAATCTCACAATTTTCAAAATTTAAGCAGTAAAATACAAATTCCTTGGTTAGCTATAAGTGCAGATTTGGACCTCACTCACTTCTAGCTACCTGCAGTAGTAAAGCCAAGTCTTAGAATACTCCACCCTGGCATTTTCCATCTTCATTTTCATAGCTCCATTTAGATCACTGTCCTTCTAGAACCCAGTTTAAACAATTAGAGAATCTGTCCTGGTGGATTAAGTTGACTTCTCCTTAACATTTTTCTCTTGGAAAATTGTCCCATGGGAGTGACTGTCCCTCAACTGTTTCTGTGTACTGACCCTGGAGTAAAATTCCAAATGCTGAAAATAGGTTCAGAGAAGAATGCATCTTTATTTCCAACTCCTGGATTAACTTGGAAATACATCTGACAACTAGTCTATTCTCTCTCTCAGTTTTCAAATACTCACAATGGCTGAAACAAGGTAGACATTGACTGAAAAATTGTTAAATGAAGGAATGAATTCATAGACATCAATCGCAACAGCTTTTTGAACCCATATACAGCCTCACATATATAAATCTTCTAATCATTTTTTTCTTGACCGTGTACTAGCCTAGAAATAATAGAAGACCATTCTGCACACATTTGGTAAAAGCAAAATTATTTGTTTTCTTACAATAGGGCTAATTGTGTACTACACCTAAAGAATAATTCTACACCGAGAACTACAAAACTGGGATCATGTAAGCAAAACAGATAATGTAAAGATGCATACCTGAAAACTGATCCCAACTTGAATGCTGGAACCAATATTCCAGAATTGTTCACATGCATGAACATTAGAGGAATCCAGCCACCTCTCTCGAATTCAACAATATTTGATACTAATGATGTCCCTCTTCTAACACTGATACTGCTGGCATCCCCAATAGGCCTATATATTTCACTATTAAATTTGAATCTTTCTGAAAATAAATATGCTGCAAGAGAAATACATTCTTGCAAGAGGAAGCTTATCCTCATGACTTACAGCAACAATTATAGATGTCAAACTCATGTCCTTAAAATAGGTACAGTAAAAATTATGGATAGTGTTATTTAGAAATGAATACCAATGTGAATTCATAAAAATATAGTTGTTGGATCATTCTACTTTCTGGCATCAGACAGAAACAGAAAATGAACTGAATTTGTAGTTTATTTCTGCAAGATTACAATAAAATGCATTTAAAAACTAAATTTGCCAACTGATAATGTGGTTTAAAAGTCAATGCTTAACACCAACCAAAATCAAGTGCCCTAGACTCTTAAGCTAGGATCATGTGTTTCTCTATTTTCTATGTACAATACCAACAAAGTAAACGAAGCACTTCAAGGACACCCCAAATCCTAAAAACATTCAAGTTGACAGCTGAGAAATTATGGCAAACCCATCATTTTGATGTACAGCAATCAGAAATAAGGTATTTCACACAGAATAAAAACTGTCTGCTATCAGTTATGCAAAAAAAGACAGGCTGTAACTAGGGATTTCAAGCACAGAAACAACTATTTATGTGCATAAAAGTGGAAAGGTCTGCAGATGATGAATCCATCTCTACAGTGACATCCTCGACCTTAGAATTTTAAAGTGGAAGAGAACTTCTGATACAACCTCGGCTTTCAGAAATTAAAGAAACTAGTTAGCCAAAGAAGCCAAGTGAATTATTTAAGGTTACCTATCTGATTGATGACAAAGCTA
The DNA here is from genome assembly GCF_017311325.1 of Ursus maritimus. Lineage (NCBI taxonomy): Eukaryota > Metazoa > Chordata > Mammalia > Carnivora > Ursidae > Ursus > Ursus maritimus. The sequence goes on from NW_024424453.1 coordinate 37,921,759, forward strand.
GAATGAGATAGAGTCCAATTTTCCTATGTTTCTCCTATGATTAGGGAGATTTTTTTCCCGCAATCACAGAATGGGGATGGGAGGAGGGTAGGAGAAAGGCTAATTAATTTCCCTTCAGCACCATCATCACTCTAAATCATAAACATCTACTAGAGCTTTATTAGAACATAAAGATGAAAGGTATAATACCTCTCCTCAGGAAGCTTGTATTTTAATTGGGGAATTAATGATTCCATGGAGGAAAATATTGCTTTCTCATAGATTAGAATTCTACAGTTTTTGACAATCTGTAACACCCTAAGATCTCAAGTCTCCTAGCTTTCTAGAACATTGCTTCTATTTTCCCTGCTGCTCTAAGCCTCCTTAATTTTAAAACACGCTTTTGTCGTAAAATATTATAACACAAAAGAACAAGGATTAATTAATTTTATAACAAATATCTGTTTCCACCACAAATATCTGTTTCCACCAAACAGAAGTTTCTTATGAAGTTCTTCCGGTGTCCCTTCATGGAAGTTTTGAATGTAACTTTTTGTCATAGTTATATATACATATATGTACATAGTATATGGTTAAGTTTTATATATTTTGGACTTTTTCAATGTTAACATTTTATTTATATGCTTACTAACATTTTACTTATATACTTCCATGATTAATATATTTATTCAACTTCGTATTTTCAAGTTTCAACCATGTTTGCAGGTGAACTATAACTCATTCATTTCCCTGTTGTATATAATTATGTTGTATGAATTTGACACAATGTATTTGTTCATCTTAGAATAGGTCTTTAAGTAGCCTCTGATTATTTCATTGTTTACTTCTTTTAATTTTATTTTTACAACAGTCACTATTTTACAAATACAATGTTGCACATATACAGGAATATCTTTTGGGGGTGTGCAAGGTAACACCACAATGCTTTCCCTAAATGGCTATGCCCATATACTCCCAGAATCAGTAAATAAGCATTCCTATTTCTCAGTAACCTTCAGTTCTTCATAGCATCTGAGTTTTTAAATTTTGCCTATCTGGTTACTGTGAATTGTATCATGGGTGTGGTTTTAATTTGCGTTTCCCAGTTTACTGATATTGAGCATCTTTTTATATGCTTATTAGCCATTCAGGTTTTCTCTTTTGTGAAATGTGAATTCATGCCTTTTGCCCATTTTTCTGTTTGGTTGTTTTTCATTTTTTTTATTGATTTGTAGCAGCGTTATTCTCAAAATTAATGATTTATTGATTATACGTGCTGTAGATATCTTCTCCCAGATTATAATTTGCATTTGCTGTTTTCTACATTGTCTTTTGATAAATAGAATGTTCAATTTTAATATGATTATATTTATCATCATTTCACTTATGGTTAGTGATTTTTGTGTCTTGTTTATGAAATTTTTCCCTTTAGACCCTAGTTTAATTCTACTCCTTATTAAGCCCGCCAAATGCAACAGCATTCCAAATGACCTCTGTGACTCCACCAATCTCTGTTCCTAATCTCTATTCTAAATTATAGCCAGCCACATGTCTCACATGATACAACCCTACAGTGGTGGTCCTAGATCTTTTGTCCCCTCAGATTCATGCCTTCCTTTCCCTCCTTGATCTGTATGCTAGGGGGTGAGAGCTGACTCCTTAGGAGCATTCCCCAGGCTTCTGCTGTTTGTCCACTGGGAAACACTGGCCAGAGAATGGAGGACTCTTTTTCCCCCTAACCCCTTACCCTAATGACTTAGCATCCCTGGCAATAGCTGCATTCCCTCTCTGACAAGTCAGGCTCAATGGACCCAGCTTCCACCAGTAATTCTGGGTCCTGAGATACAGCAACAACACTGCCTTCCTTTGTTCCTACAACCTAGGGGACTCAGGGCTTCCTGCTATGCTAAGTATCTGGATTACTTCACTATCCTTTGTTGGGCTTTCCACCCCTCCATTACCACTGGAGATTGAGTTCCTCCTGACGGAAATACTTGAAGTGTATTCTGTTTTCCAGGTTTAGACACCAAGTGATGCTGTCCCCATAATCCACATTCTAATCATCTCACATTGCTTATAAGACCCTTCAGAATTCAGCCCTGTTCCCCTCCCCAACTTTATCCCCTGCTTCTTCTGTCCTTAAAGTTTGTGATGTAAGGGCACATGGGTGGCTCAGTTGGTTAAGCATCCAACTCCTGATTTCAGTTCAAAACTCTGCTCACTCCATTGTAAATCCGTCTCTACACTTTAATCAAACAGAATTAATCAATTCCTCTTCTGTAAGAACACGTAAGTGCTGCTGTTATACAAGGAGGATGGAGAGTTACAGCATAGCAGTTAAGCACACTGATGTTTGATCCAGGTTTTCACTGGTTCAAATCCCAGCTCTATATTGCCCCAGGCAAATTACTCAACCTTCCTGAACTTCAAGCTTCATCTTTAGAAAATGCTGAAAATAATGGTACCTACCTCATGAATAGTTACCAGCATTTAATGAGCTAATACATTTAAGCATTCAATAAATGGTTACCTATTTATCCATAGTCTCCAATTTTTAGTCAAAATTCCCCTGCACATTTTTATCCATGAGCTCCTTGAGGATAGGGACCACGGGCTTTTGTTGTTTTTGTTCTTTTGTTTAGCAGCCCTTTAACTTAGCGTTTGCCTTGCACCTGATGAATGTTCTTTAAGTATTTGTTAAACAGCACAAGTCTGTTCCAACCCTTGGGCAGAGTAGGGCAGGGAGGCTAGAGGGCAGGAAGCATTCTCTTCTCACCTCATCTCCCACTTGTCACAATCCTTTCAGAGAGTTTGCCTTTCTATTCTTACACATCCAATCTCTTAGCTCTCAAATACATTTAAATAGTAAAAAATCAAACAATATATCCATTTACCTTCCAGGGGTAGCAGGAGATTTGCTACCTCTGTGAAATTTTCACTCTTCTGAAGATACGCAGGACACCATTTACAAAGTACATGCTAGTCTCAAAAACTAAGGGAGGATTTTTTTCCTTTTAAATGTTATCAACAGGGAGAGAGAAAGTCAGCAGGAGCTCACACCCCTAGTGATGCACCCCGTGGAAAGGGGAGAACCAAGCTGAGGCCTTTAAGACAAGAAAGTGATGCATTTGGCAGAGGTTGTCTAAGAAAGGTCACCTCGAGAGCAAGGCACCTCAAGAGCAGTCCAGATGACCAGTTTTTAGAAGCCACTACCCCAAACCAGATCTGCTGAATAGCGAAACTCTCAGCACAATAACCCAGATTGTATAAATGCTTTACAAGTTCCTCTTACAATTGAGGGTAGCTAACAACCGAAAATTCTTAGATCCACAAAATTAGGGATGACTTCTCCTATTAATCAAAAATTTATACCCTTAAAATAGGCAGTATATAATTCCTAAAGAATTTGAAGGAACAGTTACATCTAACAGATATCTATTAGATTGGCAAGACACCAGAGGCATTTTAGACTTAACAAGATAGGGAAAGAAATTATCCAAATTAGAGTTAACATATTCAAGTTTTGCAAGCTCTAAAAAAGCCTAAGAGGAGTCTCAGCTCTTTAGTTAGTCTATGGAGTATTGGGGCAGCTTCTCTCTTCCAGCATTCTGTATGTGAAATGCAGCAAGTGCCAAAACAAATCATTAAGTTATCTTGCTATTAGCAAAAAAATCCAGAGTGTTGTACTACTATAAATCTTGCTAAAAGTTAGGAGATTAAATATGAAAAGAACCCATATTCCTTCAGTTAAACCTTTTGCATATTATATACTTTGTAGAATTGATGTTGATAAAATTCACTGCAATTAAAAAGAAGAAAATGAAACAGCCAAGCCAGCATAGGACTTATTATCAATATTACTGACCAGCAAGTTTCCCAGCATCAGTAAACTTCTATGGAAAATTAATTTCATGCTTGTCTGCTCTGGTAAAACCCCTTACTGAGTTGTTATAAAAAGAGAAAATTGAGATCAGCTGTGGGAATACCAAAAAGAGTTGATGCAGCTAAAAAGAGTTGTCATGTTTACATATTTTATTGCTTTAAGGCCCATACCCACCTAGAACCTTTAGTAAGGTTTCCTGTCTGCTGACATCACAGCTCAAAAGTATTGCCCCATAGGTTCTCACAAAAATTCTACAAAGATGCATGTATACCCAGAGTAAATAATAATAATGGTGATCATAATAATAAATGATTAGCACATTTAAAGAACAGGTAGATAAAATTTCTATGTGAGAAACTAGCTAATCATTGGCAGATCTGCAGAATTTGCTGTACAGAGCTCATACCTCTGTTCTGTGATATTTCTGTTTGCTGTACTTTGTTTCAAAAGACTCATTCCAGGGTACATTCATTTAGGTTAGGAAGCTGCAAAACTTTTCAAAATCCATAGGAAAAATAATTAGCAGACACTAAACATATTATTTTGTTTATCTTAGCATGCAATTTGTCTCAAGGTGAAATTTCAGAAAATTTACCTTCCAAATGGTTTCACATGTTTTGTTATCACGCATTTGAAAACAGCTTGGGCATGACATACCACACCTTCTGCTCTTCTAAATAAGACTGAGGAACAGATGGCTACTGACCTTTATCTCCAATCAAATTCTGCCTGCCTGCATACTGCCTTATTTGTAAAATTAATCTTCTTACCTTCCAATATTTTTCAGATTGGAACAGTTGATTTCAGAGCCTATCACTAATCATCATAACTATTAAAAGCTTGACACACATGCATACTCTTCCATGAATTCCTGTTTAGGAAATAAACTTTTTGATATTTTTAATAATCAAAAAGCCCCAGTTGGAAATATAAAACACTAAGTGTATTTGCAAAACAGGTCCATCCACCCTAAAATGCTCAGGTACATTTATCAGACAAATAGGCAAATCATTCAAATATCAATGTAGAAAAAACAATTTTCAATGGTGTAGGTCAAAGAAAAATTTAACACCAGGAAAAAAAAAATAGTATTACCTTATTCTAAAATATTTAATTATTAACCAGAAAAGAAAGGCACTCCATACATGAAAACCCTTTGTGATTTACAAAATTTCTTTAGCAATTAAGCACGTATTTCATGAAGATAAAATTGCTGTGCTTCATAGGCAATGTTTCTAAGAACTTGAACTTTATAACTGCATGTCCATAGAGACACACAGACCTAGAGCAGAGTTAAGACAATGCTAACTATATGCTTACTCAATAGGTTATAAATTCTTTAACACATGTTTTCTCATTTCATCTTCCCATGTTAAGTGGTAGATATTAAATATATTCGGTAGGTAGTAATTTATATAACAAATATCTATTTAAAATATTGCAGTAATGGGGCACCTATGTGGCTCAATCGGTTAAGTGTGTGACTCTTGATTTCGGCTCAGGTCATGATTTCAGGGTTGTGAGACGGAGACCCACTTTGAGCTCCCTGGTCAGTGTGGAGTCTGCTTGACATTCTCTCTCTCTCCCTCTGCCACTCTCTCTCTCTAAAATAAATAAAATCTTTTTAAAAAATCTGTAGTAATAATCTATGTATTTCAGAAGGCCTTTTTTTAGAACTGAGTATCTGAAATTATCCCTACTTTTACTTTGCATTTGAAGACCCAAGCATCATGTGGCATGTTCAGAAGAAGTATAAAATAATAGTATAATATTTGAAGAAAATTACTACCCAAGAATTGTATGGTTGTTTAACAAATTTTGTCAAATAAGTTTTGGGGTCAGGAAATAATCTTTCCCAAATTAACAGTAACTACTGTTATGTCAATAGCCATGGGGAAAGGACTTAAGTCTTTGCTCTCTTTTTATATTAAAAAAAAAAAAAAAGTCAGGCTAAAAGACATCTCTTCGAAAATAAAAAGTGACCTTTTTGTTACCTATAAAACTTTGCACACTCGTTTTTGTTTTAATACTAGCATCATTATCCTGATATTATCTACTTGAAAAGAAAGCAAATTTTCATGGTGAATACTGAATAATCTCTTGCCAGTGTACCTACAGATTCAAGTCAGTATGACAATTTACAAATAACATGAAGTGTTACTCATTATATGGGAGTCTGTTGGAACTTTTCATTTGAACCCAAAAGTAATTAAAATAATGTAGATGATAAGGTCAGAGTCCAGAATTCTATCTGCATGAGTTTTTATGAGAATTGACTACAAATATTCAAATACTCTTTGAAAAAAGAAATTATAATTATTCACCTACCTTGGCTTATAAATAGCTTCAAGCAAAACTCAACAATTCAAGCAGCAATTATATAAAAAATAATGACATTAGTATTTCCCTAAAGTATTACTGAGAAATTAGTACTAGGTCATCATTAAAATGGGCAGTGGGATAGTCAAGATTATTAATATTTTTATGGATAAATTTTGTTTAATTGCACTTTTAAAAATCTAACCAAAAAGGGATGGGTCTTGAGAAATGACTCAACACCTTTATTTAATATATGTTTAATGTCCTGTAATGCAAAAAGCATGTAAATAATATACCCTAAATACTTATTTTTTAATTTTTAATTTTGTTTAAGTAATCTCTACACCCAATGTGGGACTTGAACCCCAAGATCAACAGTAGCATGCTCTTCTAACTGAACCAGCCAGGCACCCCCTAAATACATATTTTTATTTCAAAACTTTGTAAATGTAATTTATACTAAGCTATTTTAAAGGGGTATATTTTATAAATAAGAATGGATATTATATTCATTTTGTTGATAACCAAGGATCTTTTTTTTTTTAAAGATTGTATTTATTTATTTATTTATTTGACAGAGAGAGATAGCCAGAGAGAGAGGGAACACAAGCAGGGGGAGTAGGAGAGGAAGAAGAAGGCTCCCAGCGGAAGAGCCTGATGCGGGGCTCAATCCCATAACGCGGAGATCACACCCTGAGCTGAAGGCAGACGCTTAATGACTGAGCCACCCAGGCGCTCCAATAACCAAGGACCTTAAGTGAAAGACATTATTGAAGCTGTATAAAGACAGTAATAAAGACAGACATTGTAAATTTAATACATTTTGGTCCTAGAGGTTTGAGACTTCTCAAATTTCTTCCAAAATATATCAGAAGGTGTGACATACACTCCAGCATATCTGAGGAACTAATCCAAACGAGCCAAGGTATTAATTCCAATTTCTTTTAAGTCACATACTTTACTTTAAAATGTGGTAATATATTTATCTTACTATTATTTTTCAGATACTGTGTCTTTCCCCAAACCATTGAGTAAAGCTGTGCTCCAGAAGTTATGTCCATGTTGATACTATGGATTTATTTAAACCCTTGTAGTCACAGAACCCTAAAGTCCTGGCATATGAGTATCCCTGAATAAAAAGCATAGGTTTGGTCCAGTCTCCACCTGGACCCATGAGATTAAGCTAAACTTGACTAAGGCTGGCAGCTACTCAATGGTAATGCTACAAGTACTCTTGTTTGTTGACTCTCAGTCTATTTCCGTCTTCTATTCCACATTTTGCCCCAATGTGCTAATATTTGTGGCTATAATTCACAAACTATGGTTTCTACTTCTAGTTTTACCTGGATACTTATTTATAACACAGCTTGCTATTAAGTAAATCCAGATATTATGTAAGATAAAAACCAATCCCTTCAACATCCTCCCTATAAAAACAATAACAACAACAAGAAACATATGTAGGGAAATCATACGTATACTAAAGAGCTGTTTAGAGTTTTGAAACTTCTGGAATGGTTCTAAATCTAAGAAGTAAACAGTGAGAAAGGAAGAGAGAACATACTACAATAACTGGAAGGGGGAAAATCTTTAATAATGAAAACAAAAACCAACACTTACTGAAAATGTATCCCATTCCAGGCATTTTGATAGACCCTTTACATGGGTTAACTTCCTTCATTCAAACCATAACCCTATAGGATATTATTAACATTCCCATTTTTGCAAATAAGGAAATTGAGACTTTGAGGATATAAAATAACATATGTACAAGTTACTTAAGTAATTAGAAAGCAGTAGATACAGGATTTAAATTCAAGCCATCTAACTGCAGAGCCTATACTCTCAATCATTGTTTTCTAATCCTTGCAAAATAAAAACACTGCTAAAACATAAAGATTATCCCATTCTATATGAGTGATTAGTTCACCAACTAAAAACTATGAGAGATTCAGAAACATTGTCACTGCCTATCACAAGGTGGTCAACATGGAAACTCAGATACTTTGGAAATTGAGAAATTTAAATTAAAAAAAAGAAAGAAAGAAAGAAATGCAGACATGGGACAAGAGAAGTCAGAGAGGCAGATTGAAGCAGTGGCAGGGCTCAAAGTAGCAAAGATGGCAGATAAAAACAGAAGTCTCAGAGAGACTGAACATGGAGGGGAGGTTAGAAGCAGCAGGGCCATGAGCATTAGATCCTGGAGCAATATAAACAGTGAATGAAAATTCAGAAAAAGATAACTATTTCTGCAGTGAAGTAACCCATGGAGGGGCAGGGTTGGGAGGGACTTGCAAATTGCTGGGAGGTAGGAAGAGGAGAGGGAGAGAGCAGAGAGTGTAACATTTAACTTCATTCATAAAAAGAATTAAAATCCAAGTCAATAGGGGTGAAGTTTCTTAACAACAAGAGCAATAGCAATGCTCAGAACTATCGTTTCAGAACCCGCAACGTGGCAGGTGTGAGTTAAAGCCTACCAGAAGGCACACCCAGAAAGGCACAGAAAACTGGCCCCCACAAAATGCACAAGTATGTGATTTTTACTTGAACTATTTTAATAATTTTATAATTAGGAATCTCCCATAAAAATTACAGTTTTTTTCTTTATTTAAACCTGGTAACCCTAGGCTCTTTAGACGGAGTAGGCCTCTTTAGTTTACTAGAGGACACACTATTCCTACGTTAAAACCGACACCAGTGCGGTCTTCTAAAATGCATTTTGTCACCCTGTACCTGAAATCATTCAAAATCTGAACTCTAGCAAGCCTGGTATGGCCTGGCACTGTGGACTTCTCTACTTTCCATATGCACCCCACCAAAAGAAATTCAGAGCTTCGAAGGCACAATGCTCTTGCTGCCCATACACCCTCGCACAGGATGCCCTTTCTGTCTTGAGTACGTTTGCTCCACCCTCTTTACCTAACTAATTCCTTCACATCCCTTCAAGGTCAGGAACCATTTCTCTGAGGATTCCTTCCATTACCCTAGTTTGTACTTTTCTACATCATGACACTCATCTCATCTACAACTATCACCTATCTGATAATTTTCCCCAAATCTTTATCTCCAACCCAAATTGCTCATTTTTGTACTATTTATGTTCTATATCCTTATTTTTAAATTATATGCTCATAGTTCCAATCTGTCTACTTGAATGTGCCTCAGCCCAGTACAGCCTGAATTCCTTATGTCCTCGAGTATCTATTTTAATAAATATTCCAGATGCTCAAGTGAGAAACCTCAGGATTATCCTTGATGTCATCAAGGGTGACCAGGCGAAAGCACCTACAGATCACCAACTAGGGCTATAAGTGATGACCTTTGAAATGCCATTCCCACAAAATTACCCTGAGCCCATGATTCCCAAGAGCCAGTGATGAAGGATATTAGAATACCATGGTAGAACCATTCCTGGAGAAAAGTGTCTCTTCAGATGGCCAATGTTAGCTTGAGGACTCCCCAACAACTTTGTAGGAATTCTGTTAGACTGTATGGTAATCTAGAACACTTGCACCTAACTTTCTCCCTGCCTTTATTTAGGGTTAGACTTGCATCATGATCTGCTGGTTCTCCCCACCTTATTCAGCTCACTATTTTCTCTTACAAAGGTCCTTCCTCTAACAAATTTTTTTTCATGTTCAATCCCATTCTTGGTGCTGCTTCTTGGAGTATTTGGACTAATACACTATCTTATCCCTCTTATCCAAGTCCAATCGATCCTTTTTACTAAATATATCCTGAATTTATTCCCATTGCCATAATATGGTAGACCAGGCCACCAGCAGCTCTTGTCATTTTTTTTTAAATTTCTGTTTTTATTTTATTAAGGAACATTGTCTGTTGTCATGGTTAATGGAGGTGGAAGTAGGGGGAGGAATGAATTCTATGATATTGTTATAGTCAAAGAAACACATTCTTTTGATAAAAGCATGAAAACCTGTGTTAATTTGGTTAGCACTATGATCCATACCTACAGCAAATGAGAAAGGATTCTCCTAAAACTAAAGGGAAGTGGGGTGGTATGAAGCTTTCTCAAGCTCTATAACAGAACCACTTTAAGTAGTGTTCCAAAGCCTTTGATCCAACCTAAGTGCACATGAGTTGCTTAGAAGGTTGTCTTTTATTAGAGCAGAACTTTCAAATGTCCATCATACTGGCATCATAATATATTTGCTATCTATCCTTCACTTGGAAACAAGATATTTGATAAACTTGTAGAATTCAAGATAATGTTTTCACTGGCATCATCTGCTATAATTAGGTTTTAAATGCCACATGGAAAACCCATAGGTTTAGGTGCTTACAGCAAAGAGCCAAACTATAAGGAACTGGTACTGGGACTCATCATTGTACCCCCCCTCAACCCCTCCTCCACCATTCTCATCAATCAAACATGGAGCCCTTTGGGACTTAAGGGCAATTTAAAAAGGAGAGGCCAGGTGACTTACAAACACTTGATTCATTTCTCAATAACACAATATCCATCAACACTATGAACTCAAATACAACCCTGGTCCAAGGCTGAATAAAAGAAGACAGTGAAGATTTTACCAGCTCCACTTTTGCAAAGTAGTCTTCAGCCCCTCCCAATTCTTTCCTTCTGACCTTATCACCACATACATAATAAAGAGGGAAGAAGTGATGTTTTGGATATTTATCTTACTCAGGGGCCTTTTCTTGTCCTTTGATTTCCATAATTTACACCACCAAAGAGTCATAGCCAGAATCCTCATCACCTTAGTCGATAAATCCAAAGTCTTAAGTTACACAGATGCTATTATATATACCTGCTGGGGGAGGCATACATTCTTTACCTTCCCCAAATCGTATCCTTGCTCATAGCATGCAAAACCTGATCCTAGGTACTATCTGAAGGGAAACTGTGTGTGTGGAAAATAACCTTTATAGTCATTATACTTAATTTCTATTAAAAGTCTAAATATAATTTTTTATCCATAAATCCCTTAAGCTCAACTTATAAAACTTGCTATTTTATTTATACATCCAGTGATTTGGGAATTAAAAATAAAAATACTTTCACTTTTTTCTTAACTTATGAATCTGACAGTTTTATGTTCTTTAAACATTATCATATTTAATTGATTGAATTATTTTAAATAATTTAAATATTAATCATAATTTTCCTAAGCAATTAAAACACCTACAACTTAAATCATGATTTTCCAAGAGATTAAAAACACCTTAGGAAGCAGAAAAGAAATCTACATAAATTATGAAATGTTTACAAAAATTGTTAATATAATTATAATCAAGTTGAATTACTTTGGGTCATTTATTCATCATCTCTATCCCTACTTACATACTTTCACAGGGACTGTATAGTCATTTAGTACTTACCACGAGTGGAATTAACTAGATCAATTTCAACCAACTCTTATCAGTAGAAAATTTAAGAGTAGGATACAATTACAAATTTGGGCTATAAATTGGAGAGCTGTAACTGGGACACAGAAACCTGGATAATTTGAGGAGAACTGGCATATAGGGGCTGTACCCTTACAATTGGTTTTTCCAAGTTCCTATTTTTCCCTCCAAACTGCACATCATAGATCCCTTCAATGTTCTTAGGTTTTCATCTTACATAATTGTTACTGTGGCTTTGATGATAATTTTTACAACTTTATCCTTTAATCTCTATCACAACTTAATGTTACTTTTTTTTTTGACTTCCCAAGGCTTTTTTCTTTACTCCAAATCTGGGTTAAAAAAAAAAACTTTACAGCTGCTTGTTGCCATGCTTAACTGCCTATCAGCCACCCGTTACACCATCCTTTTTCCTAACAGTATCTGATTTTGTTAAGAATTCATTCCAGATAATCAGAGGAATCTGCCCCCATCCTTAATTCAAGTGTGTTTTCTAATGAATCTAAGTCAATCAGAGCAAAAGCAGAGGAGGCTCTTGGCCACCTAGAAGCAAGCATGGGGCTAAAGCTGTCCAGAGCAGACTGAGGAGAGGGAACGGCAGAGAGGTTCTCCTCTTCCTACTTAACTGCTGGGAGCTATCTTAGGATCACTTAGAATCATGAGCCAACCAGCCTTACAGGGAAGCCCAGGCTGTTCATGACCAAATGACACCAAAATACAGGGGTCCTCAGCACCATGGGTGCTGGAGCATAACCTACCATGGTCTTTTATGTGAGATGGTATTTTTTTAATAACTAGGTGCAGTGGAAAGTACGAAAATTTTGCAGGTTTTAACTTTAGATGTTAAACAAAATTTGAATGTAGTATGCGTGCTGTTCAAGTTGTTCGATATAAACCTTATATGATAATTTATTGGAAATTTATGGCTGCCTTTTTAAAAAACCTCTTATTATGTGCCTATGTTGAGTAATATTAGGGACTTATAGCTTTAGGAATTATTATTTTCTTTACAATGCTTAAAACAACTTCACTGCAGAAGTCACTTTAACTGGCTCCACCATTTTAACATCCCACTACCACCACCATCACCTTTATTTTTTTAATTTATTATTATTCTTTTAATATTTTTTCTCTCTGGTAACAACAAGAAGGTCCTGGATCAGCCTAACTTCCCTGTCACAAAGAACTCTCGTTTCTTTTGGGTACAGGCCAGCATGAGAAACTAAAATCTGAGTGCAAATAGGTTGTTCCACGTGATTAATGACAGTTTTTAAAAAGATGACCCCTCTTTAGTCCCATTTAATAATAAAGCTAGAAAATATTTTTAAAGGTGATAAATTTATATTGATATTTCTGATAGAATCCTGAAAAAATAAATTCTTAAAAAAACTTTGTACCAAAATAAAAATATCTACAACACACTTACTTAGGTTTTTTTTTTTAAACTTCTCACCCAAATTGTACATCAAGTCCTCTCATCTTTTAGAACCCTATCTGTCCCCTGAGACACCAGTGTGTAGTCAGTTTCTTAACATATTCTAAAGTAATTATCTGCAGTCAAAAGTAAAGCTAGAAAGTTCATTTTGTAGGAAAGGACCTTTTAGCTTTAGACAATATTAAAGAATGAGGGAGAGGGTTTATTCAAGCTTTCCAGCTGAGTTCATTGCAGTTTTCCACTTGTGTTCGAATATAAAGATCTCCGTATGATTAATATTACGGCTCTGTAGCCATAATTCTCATCTTAACTTGCTAATATTTAATCATACCATATGTATAAACCCTGAAATTTAAGGGGTCCATAAATGATAAACTGCAGGCTCCTCTTGCATGTGGAATTTACAATGCCCAAGTTCAGTGATGCATCCTGACTGAAATATATACAACATTTATAATGTTCCATAAAAAGCACAAGGCAGTAAGGCTATGTCTTTATATGCCAGACAAATTTTAAAAGTAGCTTATACTACACTCATGCAATAAGCAAACTTGCAAACAGATCATCAAAAATGTGCTTTATATTTGAAGGAAGGAAAGTGAAGATTGGAATACTGGAAATGTGCCCTCTGTCGTATCTACTGGATACACCAGCCCCATGCCTTCCTTATGGTTTCTAAAAGGCAAGATATATATATATACTCTGCACAGGGAAAGGAAATTTCAGATACTAAACCTTTCAAACTTCATTCAAAATTCTTAGAAAGCAGCAGTTTTACATCACATTGTATGATTACGTGTTAAACAAAGAAATTTTATGAATTCTGAAAGTATAAGATTCTAGAATACTTAAGACCAAATATGTAATGGAGATACTGGTCTATGCTGTGTTTAACACAACAGCATATTTTCTCAAAGAGGGCCTTTACCAAGGTAACTAAACACACTGTGCGTTCTCAAATGTGTCTACGATCAAAATGAGGCTAGAGCTGGGTGTTTTCCAGTGAATATGAGGCAGAACTTTTTCACAGGGAAAATTTCACTTACCACAGCAAGGGGGAGCACAAATGGATAGGGAAAAAAAAAAAAAAAAAAAAAAAAAACAGATCATGTCGGGGGGAAAAAAATCAGAGTACAAAGCATTTTACCATTAAAACAACTCAACTAAAGGAAACTGTCAATAGATTTCTTAAATTACTCTCAGAAGAATTGACAACTTCAGCTAGATAAGGAATCCAGCTAGACAAGGAATCAGCTAGACAAGGAATTCCATCTGGATCCAGCCTTTGAACTAATTACTTGAACTCTAATGGCATGTGTGATGCTTGAAGGAATAAAACTAGGGACTACTCTGAGTGTCTAATCCAAGAAGGCACCCTTGAATCAGTTGCACATAGAAATTCACTAGCACATGTGCCAAGAACTCTGTCCGCCTTGAATGCAGTATCTTTTAATGCTTTTGTAAGATGGGCTTTATGAAGGCCAAAAAAGCATGATGTCCCTGAGCAGCACAAATAGTTTAACAGGCTTTAGAACTAGTCCTATCTGGGTTCAGATCCTTACTCTGCTAACACTTATTAGCTGTATGCATTTGATAAGAGACAAGTCTCTGGACCTCATTTTCTATGTCTAAGGAAGCATGATAATAGAGCTTGTAGCATGGTCAGGGGAAATAAAAGATATACTATGCAGAAGCAAATGGCAGAGTACCTGAAGAATTAAGGCTATTTATAAAACCAATATAAGTTATCTGTCCAAAAACAATAGAAAAAATTGCATGTTTTTCAAGGGAACATTTATCAAATTGCCTTAGCCATACTCTGTGGAGCGCATCCAGAAATTGTTAAATAAAATTATTCTCAAGTTATACTCGATTTGGACATTGAGAAGAATAGCAAGAAGTAGCAAACAGGTGTGTAGTTGGCATAGTTGATGAAAGTCATCTAAAATAATAGTCAAAAATTCATCCTGAGTTTTATGAGTATTGAAAGTAAACAATGAGATATTCTGAGATGTTCCTTAGTATCTGTATTAGTTAACTACTGCTGCATAACAAATAACCCCAAACCTAGTGGTTTAAAACAACAATATTTATTATCTCAGCTCCTGTGGGTCAGAAATCCTGGTGAGGTTATTTTAGATCTCTAAAACACTATTTAAAATATACATGCAGGGGGCGCCTGCATGACTTAGTAGGCTAAGCACCTGCCTTCAGCTCAGGTCAAATCTCGGTGTCCTGGGATTGAACCCTGCATCGGGTTCCCTGCTCAGTGGGGAACTTGCTTCTCCCTCTCCCTCTGCAGCTCCCCCTGCTTGTTCTCTCTCTCTCTCTCAAATGAATAAATTTTTAAAAATCTTTAAAATACACATCATAGGATATGGCAAAACTCAAGCTTCATAAATGTCCTTTTACAAAGTGGAGGACATAAGGGAAAGGAGATTTTGTACTTGGTCTCAGCTAACATTGGATAGAGGATACCAAGAGAATTATCCATTATGGACCATGGGACCTGCCACCCTGGCTAATGGTTACTGCTTTAACCTCTGGACAGTGGACACACCCCAAGGGTGGTAAGATGGAGAGACTGCCTCACTACCCTTGGTAGTTTCTACAAAGCAACACTTCAGTTCAGGCAAAAGCTGCCTGGGGAGCTTGCATACTTAGGCTTACAAAAGTATACAAGAGTTAAAAGTGAATGTTATGACTACGAAGCAAGAATGTTGTGTTTTTCTTCCTCACTCCTTGGGATATGTATATTATCCTCAGATTTTACTGTGGAAGGACTTTGTGCAACTTAAGATACCCATAAACATCCGCCATTAATGGAAGAAGAGAAAAATTAGACTAAAATATTTCGCTAAGGAATTCATTGTAATACAGTTTGGACTTATGTTTTTTGATAAATTTTGGTATGTAGAAAATGGATTGATGTCCAAAATCACATAAATTATACAAAGTTCTCATGTGCAAGTAAACCTGCTTTGTGGTAATAGTGAAGATCAAAGAATGCAATCTTTTTAAAACAGCCACCCCTCAAAAGCTTTCCTTCACAAGCTTCAGCTCACCTTGATTTTTACTTTATTTCTCTTTATCTTTATCATTGTTAGTTGACTTTGTCTCATCTGCTTCTTTTTAAATGACTTAAGCCTTTTCCGTGACAGAATGTCTTCTTCGTTATATGTAATCTTTTTTGTGCCCCATTACTGCCTAATACAGTCCTCAACACCTAAAGAGCACTGCATTCATTTTGCTGACTAATTGACTGTAAGAGTTTGAAACTACTGTATCAGATTTTCTCATCCATGAATTATTTGATTGTGAGTTGACCGATTCATAAGCTGCATCAAGTAGAGAAGAATACCAGAACCTCATCTAGAAAATTACTGTTCTAATTTATGTAGCTTCCAAAATGCCCAATTAATTCTCAAGATGTAATTTTATTCCCTGGAATAATCTATTTTATTAAATTTATGTTCCTCCAAATTAAAATATTATTTTAAAATAAAGGATGTTGCATACTCAGTATCTCTTTGTTCTCTAGATGAGATACCCTAAATGTGATTGTAATTAGCTTAATCTTTTCCTACAGTGTTTTATAGTTTTTAAAATTCTTCCACACTTGCTCTACATACAGTTCTATAAGCCAACCAGATTCAGCATTTTCTACTTGATCTGAAAGTATAAAATATAGTGACTTGGAGGGATTTTTCTAAGGTCACATCACTAATTAGAGGCAACACTGGCACCTCTTCCAAAGCTCTTTCCAATATCCCACTCTGCTCTTTTTCCATCTATATATATATATTATATACTCCACAAGAGCATGTACACCCATACCTAGTTTAGTTATAGGCTAATAGAAGGGCATTCTTTTAAAACTCTCCTTTTACGGCACGAAAAACCACCTGCCTCTGCTGCACATATTTCTTCCACGGCAGCAGCAACTTTCCCAAGGTAAATATGCATTTAATGATGCCCAACTGAACAGGGTGATGGAGAGAGAGGAACTCTTCTGCCAGTTTTAAGGACACTCTTCATTACCTCTTTTCTCCACTTCATTACATACACCTTAGGGCTTGAGAAAACAAATCAGCACAGCTCACCATCAGCCAGCATGTTTGTACATGAGCAAAAGGGGGGAAGGAATCATTGTCCTCCAGAGCTGTCAGGGTGAAAAGTTAGGCAGACGAGGACGGTGAAGCAAAGCTCTGCCTCTATCACGGCATATTCTCTTTGTGTTCACAATGACCATAAAGGGAAAGGAACAAAGACGATTCGGCAGACCTTCTTTTGAATTTGTGTCTTGCAATCCTGTCAGACCAATACCTCCCAATAAAATGAAAAATAAGTGTCAGAACAAATGTGACAACTACATTCTGAAGCCACAGGGGTAGGGACTGTCAAGCACCTGCTTTGCCTAACAATTGGAGTTGTGACATCATTGGATTGGATTCCTTTTGTATTTTAAAATCTCAATAAAAAATGAAGGAAAAATACTTCAATATATTAAATTAAAAAAAAAAGACCTCCAGTGAATTCATCAGAACTTTTCCTGTTTTAGAAACAAATAAAGGAACTCATTAAACATATGGCAAAGAAACCTAATTAGGAGGTTTATGTTTGTGATAAAAGGTTAATAAGGGCCCGCAATAAAAAGTTGCATTCTTTTGAGTGATTTTTGAACAGTTTCCATTAGGAAAACTTATTTTTAACATAATTTGACTGAGTGAGTCACTTGACCTCTCTGGATCCCAGTTTCTTCGTTCCTGCACACTTCAGTGAATTTCCATCAGAATTAAGTAAGTCAAGGTATGTGAAAGCATTTTATAAATGTACTTGCCTTACCACTCTACTGCATCTTCAAGACAAGAGTGCAAATGTACTGGGTATATAGTCATATGATCCAGGCCCATCATATTCTTCCTTAATAGAATATTCATGTTATGACAATGACATCTGTGACTTTTCTGGCTTAAGATTTTTGGTGTAACTTGCATTTTTATTAAAAGTTTTTTAAGAGTAGAACATCTTGGCTCAGGCGAATGTGAGTGTCAGATGAGGGTCAGAATGTGAGGGTTACCCCATCATGTAGAGTTTAGAGCAACAGCTGTCAGAGGTCTATGGATACATTAGGCAGACAGGGTTCTATAACCAATTCAGGAATATTTAAATCCCTATCAATACGCAATGATTTATGTGGGGCCCACAATTCCTGTGGGAAAGATCTTGAACTTTGTCCACAATTTAGATTCAGACCTATACAAACACATTGATTTGGGCTTTGGGAGTTTTAATTACCAAAGGCAGCCACTGAGAGGAGCAAAGAGGCCCTGAAAAGGAAAATCCATGCGGGTGAAGAAGAAATCTGACAGAACAGATTAGAGTGAGTTGGGTTTCTGAGGGGAGTGATTCCAAGTACAGTTCAAGGGTACATGTAACCCAGCCTTAGACCAGCTTCTCCTACCAAATGCGTATGTACCCTGGGAGAGAAGAAACCATGGTAGAAATGAAAACTGTATCCTCAGGAGGAGCACATATCACAGTGCTGGGGGACCACCCTCTCATAGAACCTGACACAAGAAAAGGAAAGATTTATTATTATTATTATTGTTGTTGTTGTTGTTGTTATTTTGCGGGCTAGAAAAAGGGGTGAGCACCTATGTTTCACGGACATATTCTCTCCTGAGAAGATCTGACATGACAGCTCAAGTTTATGTAGACAACTCAGACAAGGCCCACAAGAGCATAAAATCCAGTGAGTGCCCCCTCATAAAACCCACGTATTTATGCCCTATTCCTAGAAGTATCTGTCATACTACTAGCCTGATAGAAGAAAAGGAGAAGTAAAGGAGAAGTTTCTAAATTTGGTGTCAAGACAGTCCTCCACCCATACCAAATATCATCTTGGATAATATACCTACCTATCCATGTAACAAGTTAAATGTAAATAAGATGATAAGATCCAGCATTCAGGAATTAGTGTGGAAGTCAACAGACTTCAGAAAACACCCTATGAATCTTTTCAATAAATTCTGGAATAAAATTTTAAATGACACCCAGTATGTAACTCATCTAACTGGTTTCCTCCTTGGTTTTATGAACATGGTGGAATAGCAGCTACCTTTTTACAAGTTCCTCAGAATCTGCCTCAGGCTAAGAAACTGAGCTCTCCAGGTGGACCAGAGGTGACCCATAACTTTGGGAAGACAAGAGGTAACAATAAATACTAAGTAGTAACAAGGGGAAGTTCAGACTCCAAATTCTCCAAGATCATCCCTGGGGTCAAAGAGACACCAGCAACAGTATGGGTAGAGAACTAGAGATCAAGGAGCTAACTGGCAGTGGGGTAAGCAGTGATCCACAGTTAGCATAACAACCAGTGGTACATTAAACCTTCAAAGGGACCTGCAATGGCCCAAATCTAGCAGAGACCAAGAGCTGAAGGAGAGAGAACACAGCCATTTTTGTCTAAATTCCTTGCAGGGTCTATTAACCCTGTAGAAATAATATCCTGGCCTAAGAGGTCCAATAGCCACATATGGCTATTTAAATTTAAATCTAAATAGTTTTAAATTAAATAAATTTAATAGTTCAATTCCTCAGCTACACTAACCACATATCAAGTGCTGAATAATCACATGTGGCTAGTGACAACCATATGGAATAGTATAAATAGAGAACAGTCCCCTCATCACAAAAAACTCCATTGATAAGCACTGACCGGGAAGTGATTTTACTTATGACCAAGAAACTACTACCTAGAGGGGACTTGAGTTAAACATGGAAGAATTTTAAGTGAAACCCAGATTTGACTGTGTGCAAAATAATTGTTGAATAAATGAAAGAAGAGAAAGCATTAAAAATACCAGAATTTCTATTATTCAAACAAATGGGAATAGGAAGTGTGAAGCATTGAGATATTACTGAAGTGACCTTGAAGGACAAACCTGGAGTACTCCAACTAGATCTGTAATGATACCCAGATGCTCTAGTAATAATGATGACGACAGAGTAAAACTGTATTTGTTCACACACAGTTGCATTTCCATAGCTAGAATGAGATGCCATTATACTTGCGTGTTAAGAAATTGTTTGCATATGTAACTTTTCTATTGTGTATGACTACATACTGTAATTGCCATTACATTTTGGCATAGAAAAAAATAAAACAATTCCAAAACAGACTTTAAGAGCATCTTGGCAATAGCTCTCAGTTCCTCCAACCCTTCTTCCCAAATATGGTGAGTGAAAAACATGTATTAATAATGCTGGTAACACAAACTAAGAATTCACTTACTTTCATTGTCAATAACTATTTTTACAGGTGTAAAATGTTTCTAACATTCAGATTAGATAAATATCGTCAAGTGTTCTAGGTTAGTAAACAATGTTTTGTTTTAAAAATCACTTTACACAAGGAAAATATTGTTAAACCTTAAAATTTTTCATGGAAGTGTAGTCATTGGCTTCACTACATACCAAAGGGCATTCTAGGAAAAACTCCTTTCAAGCAATAGAAATCAATTCAGATAAATAATATTCAAGCAAAGCTTTAGATGTGTTCCTAATACTGATGTGCAGTCTAATTAAAACATGGATATGTAAGCTAAAAGAGACATATATATAATCCATTTTTCTTTCCTTTGGAATAACCGCATCCAACATTTCTACAGAAAAGCAGTGGTTATTGAAGCTTTATGGTATTAAGAATTTCTATGTCTCATCCAGACTAGAAGAAGGACATCTTATTTAAGTATACAGAAATGGAGTTCACACTCTAACCCAAGGACAGATAAATAATTAAAACTAGATTCAAAGTGTGGAACTATACTTTTTATCAGTTCCTCCATACCCACCCCAGTGAATTCAATAAATTTACTTAAACAATACAAATCCTGTGTATGCATGATCTAATCTAAGATGTCCAACAAAGCATTCATTATTCATAAATGCATTTGGTTAAAATGATGCTAATGAAGCAAAATAAAGGAGTCTCTCTATGTAGAAATTAGATTTACATAAAGGACTATCTGTCCTATAAATGTAAAGTAAATCTTTTGTCCTGGCTTACCTTCTCCCATATACAAAGCACTGATTGCAGTGTCACTGAGATAAATTAATGCATCTACTTCATTTTAAAAATATAAATTAAGTACCTATTATTTACTATGGAAAAAAAGTCCATTCAAGAGACAAGTACTGGGGGCAGATGAGATTGGCAATTTTAAACAAGGTGGCAAAGGGAAATCTCCTTTGGAAAGTAGACATTTCAGCAAAGATTCAGGTATCACAGGTGAATGTGGTAGCAATGAGAATGTTTTGGGGAGACAGTATCCCAGGAAGAAGGAAAAGCCAGTGCAAAAGCTTCACAACAGTTGCTTGCCTCATGTGTTAAAGAAGAACAAGGAAACCAGTGTGGCTGGTGCCAAATGAATGTGGGAAAGAGATTTTGGAAGCAGCCAGTGTGGTAACAACATGAAAGATCACCAAAGGCCTATAGATCATCATAAGTAACTTTTGCTTTTACTTGGACTAAGATGGAAAGCTACTGAAGATTTAAGTAGATAGGAACATTACTGGACATGACTTTAAAAGGATCACTCTGGCTTCTTGGTAGAAAATAGACTATGCAGGGGTCAGGGGACAAAGCAGGGAGCCCAGCTTGTATGCTACTGGCATAATCCAAGGAAAGATGATGATGTCTGGGCCTGGTATGGTAATACTAGATGTGATAAAAGGTGATCAGATCATCCATCGACTTGGAAGATAGAGTTAACAGAATTTTCTGATGTCCAGTATTAACAACGTCTGTAAGTTAATAAACTCCTGGAAAAATATATATATACATATTTGTATATATGTAGGATAGATTTACTGATATCACATCCTGATTACAACATTTAAAAGAGACTTCTCTCTTCTTTTCCAGCAAATCGTCATGCAGGAGGGAGGCGGAAGCTTTAAACAAATCTAGAGAACTCTAAAAGGATTAAGTTTTTTTTGTGATCAAAGCTACTTTTAGAGAATTCATGTGGTCTTGAGGAAAAGACCTATATGTTAGCTGCAGTTGGCCCTTGGGTATTATAGTAGTAAATGAAAAATGTATCACAGCTTTTGTTGTCTACATTTAATAATATTAATAGCCATGGTCTCAATTTTTTAATTGAAGTGCTCCTGCTCCCAAAGATACAATAGATTCCTAATTGATCCATTTTTCAGGTTATGCACTTGTGCTCTCTTTGATATTATCTTTTAATAGCTAAAACTGTTTTACATCTCTCCCTTGAGAATATCTGAATCTTGCCTCTCATTAAAAGTCTTTGGTAGTCTTCCTGGGATCTTGATCTTGTGGAATAAAATAAAAACCTCTAAAGGCTTCATCATTTTGATGAAATGAAGAGATGTTTTTAGATATCTACTATTGATATAAGATTTGTAATGTATATTTAAAAATCTCAAAGATAAATCTATTTTTAAATTTAATAACATCTGCAGAAAAAAAATTGTCCATACATTTCCCTTAATCACAATTCTTTCGTAATAAAACTGATAGGCAAATAGTACATCCACTAAAAAGCAAAGAAAATTTATTTTAAGAGTACAGCTAACATGTGGTGTGTTGAATGTGGCATAAAATTTTGAGGTTTTCTATATTAGATACATAGAATAGCAAATGTAATTTAAGCCTGTGCAAACAACTTTCTTTGCCCAGATAAGGTATGAACTCAAAAGTTTAAACACAGGAATAAAATCTTCTGTGGTCTAAATTACTAACAGGAAGCAATGAAACTTAAAATATGAAAATTAGGTGAAAAATACTTAGGTTATAACATAATTGGAAGGCTTTTATATTTTGGAAGCAGTAAATTCTCTAAAAATTGTTTAATGGGATGATAGAAAGCCAGGTGACAGAAGGTATAGGACATGGTCTTGCTCCCTAAGAATGTACATGCCTGTGTTCAGCGGGACTGGGTAAATTGTTAAAACTAAGAATAATCAGGAAAATGCTATGGCTGGAAATTTTCTGCAAAGGAATATAGGTATAAAAGGGTTTTTTTTTAAAGTCCACAGTGCTGTTTTTTGTTGTTAGCTCATTGAAAAGAACAAAACCTGAAGAAAACAGATCAGAGTATTGTAAATTCCTGTTCATCACGTCATTAACGACTGAAGGTTGGATAGTTAGAATGGGACCAACTCAGGTATCCAAAGAGGAAAGATTAACAATCTATTACTTGTTTCCCCAGAGGCATAGGGCTTAGGGAAAAAGCAAGGCTACTTGAAAGATAAAATGAATAGAACTGAGAGGAGAAGCCAGCCAGCCTTACATATACTTGATCCAAACAGCATTCTTCATTATATGTTCTGAAGGACTATTCAAACGCAATGTGTCTGATGATTTACTCAGGAGGAACAAAGGGGGTTGAACTACCTTCCCAAAGCCACAGACTACAAAAGAAAATTCCTAGAGTCCATCTCTATGGACTCTGGGAAACAAACTGAGGGCTTGGGTGGGGGGGGATGGGATAGGCTGATGATGGGTATTAAGGAGGGCACGTATTGCATGGTGCACTGGGTGTTATGTGCAAGTAATGAATCATGGAACTTTACATCAAAAACTGGGGATGTACTGCATGGTGACTAACATAATAAAAAAAAAAAAAGAAAAGAAAATTCCTTCCCATTCTAATTCCTTTGGTGATACCAGTAAACTATGCCATTTGTAATCTAAGGTGGGTTTGGGTATAATCCAGTCAAATAATGATTTCAGAAGGAGAATGTTTATTTTCAAGGTTAATAAACTAGCCCATCATAATCTTGACTTACATAACAGGAGAAGCCCTCATGTCTCCTGATCAATCCTGTAGGGTCTATTTTGTAGACTACCTCCACTCTTATGAAAGGACTGAAATATAAAATCTAAACCTGGGCTTCTGCTTCCAACAAAGACAAATCAGAAGTAGATTTGGGCTCTCAGCTGAAACAGATCCTCCCCCCCAAAAGACAAAAGATTTGAAACAATGATTTTCAAGACAATGGATGTCAGGTAATGAAGGATGGTGATCCTTAGGAAATGAGAAACAAGATGAGTCCTGTAATCGTCCCAGCTTGAAGGAGTTCCAAGGCTATAGAAAGGAGAAAGGGAACCGGACAAAACTTGGTGATCTCAATGAATGAGAGAGCTGGAAGTGAGAGTCTGGAGAAACCAAGACAATTTAGAGTCCCAGAGAGAAGAGAATTCCACAGAAAAAGAACTCTAGAGAACTGCAGAGGGTCTTGACTATTTAGCTTAATACTAATCAGCAAAAGTACATGAGGAAATTACTCAAGACCTGGAAAAGAATCATCTGAAAAGAATAAATGCAACAATGCCTGGCACTCACATGGGGATAGAAACGGTGCCTGCTCCTGCTCCCACCAGACAGATTGGAAAAATTCATCATGCATAGGTAGCATGCTCCAGAAAATCTTGCATCAACAGTGGGAAATACCTCATTCTAGATGAGCATTAATTCTGATACACTTAACAAATCATAAAGCAAACTGGAAAGGAAAAGACTGTTTCCAAGTAATTTAACATACTCCAGAAAAAGCATAAAAATATTAATAAGAATATAAAAATATCCAATACTCAACAAGTTAAAATTCCTATCTGCCATCTAATCAAAGACTACTAGGTATGCAAAGAAGCTGGAAAACATGACCCACTGTGAGGGAAGTAAATAAAATTGACTCAGTATTGTCACAGGTGTTGGAATTGACACACAAGGAGATTTAAATATTATGATTGTAGTCCCTATGTTCAAAGCATTAAGAAGAAATGGGAGATATTTCTTAAGAAATAAATTGAACTTCTTAGAGGTACAAACTGCAATATTCAATGTAAAATACATATTGGGTGGAATTAACAGAAGGTTAAACATTCCTGAAGAGAACAATAGAGAACTTGGAAACATAGTAATAAAGTTATCTAAACAGAAATAGAGGGAAAAGGAAAATTAAAAACACACACACACAACTTCAGCCAACTGTGGGACAACTTTAAGCAGGCTAATTTATATGTAATTGGGAATCCTCAAAGGAGAAAAGAATAGAAAAAATATTTGAGGAAATAATGGCTGAAAAATTTCCAAAATTGGTAAAAAATATAAATGTGAAGTTTTAAGGGGCTTGACAAATCCCAAGCAAAAGAAACATAAAAGCACTTCATCTTACTTACTATCAGCCAGAATAAAACAATGTTATGTACAGAAAGGGAGAGACAAAGGCGGTTGCACATTTGTCATCAGAAACAACACAAGCAAGAGAACAGCAGTGAAGCGACTTTAAAGTACTAAATACTAAGAAAGAAAAGAACCTATAACATCATGATAACACTACTCAAAAGAAAGCTGCAGTGGCTGTTAATAAGAGACAAAGCAGATTTCGTAGCAAAGAATGTTATTAGGGATATTAGAAGGTCAAGTCACCAAGGGTCATAGCAATCCTCAATATTTATGTATTAATAACAGAGCTTCAAAATACACGAACTGCAAAAATAGATAAATCTATGTTATAGTCAGACATTTCAATACCATCACTCAATAACTGACAGAAAAAGTAGGAAAAAATCAGAAAAGATATACTTGAGCAACATTATCAAACAACTTAAACTAATTGACTTTAAATAAACTTTCTACCCAACAACAGCAAAATAAACATTTTTTTCAGATAAATATGGAACACTTACTGGCACATTCTGATTCATAACACAAATCTTAGTAAGTCTTAAAAGATTCAAGTCATATAAGGCATGTTCTTTGACTGAAGTGGAACAAAGTAGATAGCAGTAACATATAGATAGTAGAAAAATATCCAAATATTTTGAAATTAAATAACACACTTTAAAAAACCAATAGGTCAGAAAGGTATTCAAAAGGCAGAAAATTCTTTAAGTGAACAAAAATAAAACACAACACGTCACAACTTGTGAAATGCCACTGAAGCTGTACTTAGAGGAAACTTTAAAACATAAACCCCTCTATCCAGAAAGAAGATCTCAGGGGAGTAACCTCATTTTGTACCTTCAGATACTATAAAAATAAGAGCAAATGATGCCCAAAATGAACAGAAGAAAGAAAATAATAAAGATAAAAGTGGAAATCAATGAAATAAAAAATAAAACAGAGAAAGGTCAATGAAATTAAAAGTTGATTCTTCAAGATCAAGAACACTGATAAACCTCCAGACAGATTAATCAGAGGTTTTGTATGACACAAATGACCAATATCAGAAATGAGAAAGGTGACTGCTCTCAGATTCTAAAAACATTATTAGAAGGACAATAAGTAAGTATTTGTAACAACTCCATGCTTATAAATTTGACAACTTAGATGAAATGGACATATTCTTTGAAAGACACAAGTTATCACTGCTCTCTCAAGAGGAAACAGATAGCTAAATAGTTTTGTGTCAACTAAAGAAATTCAAATTGTAGTCTATTTTATTTAAAGATTTTATTTATTTGAGAGAGAGAAAGAGAGAGAGAGCAGAGGGACAGAGGGGATGGGGAGAAGGCCAAACAGACTCCATGCTGAGTACAGGATCAACTTGGGGCTTGGTCCCAGGACCCTGAAATCATGACCTGAGCCAAAATCAAGAGTCTAATGCTCAACTGAATGAATGAACCACCCAGACGCCCCCAAATTATAGTTTAAAAACCCTCCCAAACAAAGAATTCCAGACCAATATATCTTTAATTATTTAAGAAGAAAATATTACCACATCTACATAATTTTTTCCAGAAAATTAAAGAGGATAATTCCTAATACATTTTGTAAGATCAACATTGCCCTGATACCAAAACCAAAGACATTACAAATAGACCAATATTCCTCCTGAATATTGACATAAAAATCT
Organism: Ursus maritimus; assembly: GCF_017311325.1. Classification (NCBI taxonomy): domain Eukaryota; kingdom Metazoa; phylum Chordata; class Mammalia; order Carnivora; family Ursidae; genus Ursus; species Ursus maritimus. The sequence continues at coordinate 37,948,656 of NW_024424453.1, forward strand.
TAAAATTTTAGCAATTTGAATGTAACACTATACAAAAATATATCATAAACAAGCGCTATTTATCTTGAGAATGCATATTAAGTTTAACATTTGGAAATCAATGAATGTAATTTACCATATTAACAAGCTGCAAAAAAAGAAATCCAAAAAGCATATGACCATCTCTACAAGCTCACAAAAAAACATCTGACACATCTCAAATCCATTCCTGATTAAAAACAAACAAACAAACAAAAAAACCTCAGCAAACTAAGAATAGAAGGGAACTATCTCAATCTGAAAAATAGTTCTACAAAATTCTATGAAATCCATAGAAAAAAATTTCTGCTCGCATTATTTCCATCCAACATTGCACTAGAGGTTCCAGCCAGTGCAGTCACATAAAAAACAATAAAATAAAATAAAATAAAATAAAATAAAATAAAATAAAATAAGGAAAGTAAATATATATATATATAGAGAGAGAGAAAAGTACAGTCCTCCAGATAAGGGGGGGGAGAAGATATAAAACAGGCTTTCTTCAGAGACAACATGATCATCTACATAAAAAATGTAATGGAATCAACCATAGATTAGCTATATTTTTATATACTACAACAAATAATAACAAATTCAAATGAGAAAGTATTATTTATAATGGGCTCAAAAATATTAAGGATAAATATTATAAGTGAAAGGTCTATGTACTGAAAACTAAAACATTACTGAAAGAATTTAAAGAAGATCTAAATAAGAGTTGTACCTTGTTCATGGGTTAGAAGACCAATATTGTTAAGATATAGTTCTCTTTGAATTGATCTATAGATTCAATGCAATCCCAATCAAATTTGAAGCAGACCTTTCAAATATAAAACATAAAGGGATGTGTGGAACTCAGGAATCTTTAAGGTGTAAATTCTGGTTCCATGTAGTACATAGTTTTCGACACTGAGTAGAGGCGGAGGAGGGTTATGTTTCTGGTTCTACTTACTCAAAAGAACAAATCTGAAGGACTTCAAGAATGGTTTTTTTCTTGCACAGAGCATGGGTTGTCTTAGTCAAGAGTAAGAGAATCAAGATGCAATACGTGTATGTTTTACGGAAACATATACACACATGTAGCAAGAATAGGTAGAAATAGAATATGCCCCCAGAATAAACTTCCTGGTGAAAAAATACTTCTCAAGAACATCACTTATAAGATAAGTTGTATGGATAACAATCCTGTTATTAAGAATCTATGCACTTATGACCCAGATCCTCAACGACCTCAGCTTATATTCTATTATCACTTATCACCAGCCTTGAAGCAGTTCTTCACAAATCTTCCATGTATTCTACTCACAAAAATCATTTTGGAATAATGAAAAAGATATCAAAGATTTCACAGGGCAACATAGAAGAGAGCTTACCAAAACAGAGCAAATCCATACAAAATCCGCCTCAGTAGTCATCGTCAGATAAGGCAGGTATCCAAAGCTTCTTCATCATATACCCTGCCACCTGAGGTACTCATTCTGAGCCATTATGTGTTTCAACTTGCTTCCACACTTACATACCACATTCATATTGTTGTCTAGCAATACAAATGCCCTCTAATTAATGGAGCACCTCCTCTTCCTTAAAAGATAGCCTATTGCTGAGTGAGTATGCTTTTTGGGAGTTTCACTTCCTACCCCAAATAAGTTAAAGTATTTCTTCTAACCATAAGCAAGTCTCTCTTTCAAGGGGTTCTGCTTAAAAAAACAAAAACCAAAAACAACAACAACAACAACAAAAAAAACCCAACTCCTCGGTCATTACTATGTCATTTTATGCAATGTAAAGAAATAATCCTGTGTTATATATGTAAATGTCCATTGACAAAGACATGAAGGCATCAATGTTTATAGACAGTCACAGCTAAACAGCTTCCCTGCCACACACTGGAGGGGGCAGGTGGTATTGATTCTGTTAGATTCATTTAGAAAGCCTAAATCAAGGTGCATCTATGCATACTTTAGAAGAACCTTTTAAATGGTGGAATCTTGACCATCTAATTCATAGAAATATCCTAGTTTCATTCTTAGTCCCTTCTGCTCACACCCTGGGCATTACAAGATTACCCATTTATTTCTCCACACAGCACATATACACCATGGGAGAACTATGCTTCAGGCTGTATGTTTCTTGGGCCTTGATTAGAATAACTCACAATATGGATGAAACCCCTGATTCTCAGTTCCAATTACAAAGAAGAGAGAAGAGTTTGGTGATCTCTAATTTCAAAAACTCATACATTTCCATTTTCAGAATATTTCTTCAATTTCTGTATATACTCAAAATTAAGTACATATTGTTTTTATTCAAATAGTGATTAAGTGACTAAGATACCTGACTGTCTCATGTCCTTTTCCTAATACAACAAAGAAGTAATCCCAAGGAAAAGGATAAGCTTTTGTCCAAAATTTGAGTGCAGTGGGCATATTTAAGAGCATTAAGCTGGAAAATCATGTTTCCAACCTGAAGCAAACTGTTCCTTATTTGGTTTTAACATAGAGTCATTGAAGTTAGTTTTTTAATAGAGAAATGAAAAATTAGAAGTAGAAAAAAAGTCTTATCTCTAAATTTACCTCTAATTTTAAAGGAGGTGAAATGACAATAAGTGCCCCTGAAAGTCATATTATTCTCCCTATATTTATATCATGTTTCTAGGCTTCAAAAGATGATAAAATATGTTTAATAGCATCATTACATTGTTTCAAAAATAATTCATTAAAGTGAATTTTAGTGAATCAAGATATTATAATAATAACACTAGGAGCTCCTCAGGTGAAAACCTTTGTAATAACAATTATGGAAAGATGATTATTGCTTTCTAAAAGAGCCATCTGGATAATAATATTCTATAATTTTATTTCATCTTTTATTCTGATATTTTGATCTTTTATATGCAATGTTTTTCAATATGCAATAAAAGGATATTTGTTTATTAAAAATAATTATATTTCATATATATATAGTTTGGAAATGTAGCTTATTTGGCCAAACTTGAACTCTTCAATTCAGTAGTCCTGATATCAAAATCTTCCTTTTATTTATTCAAGTTATTCATTCAATTATTTATTGACAATATCCACACAAGCATTAACTTAGCAAATTGATATTGTTAATCTCAGTCACTGGGGGGAAAACAGTATCATTAGTGTCAAATTACTGACAGCATGGTGTCCTGTCAAATTAAGTAACTTTGCTGTTTCATAATAAATCAAGTTAATGGTATGCGATGCAAATGTAAGTGTTAAAATTAATCTTTCAATGGTGTAAAATCATTACTTGAAATGACATAGCTTAATGACCAAAAAAGTATTCATTGGTCTTACCTAAAATCTTGATCTGGACAAGTCAAAACAAATTGTGAACCGTGTTACTAAACAATAAAAAATATATATCTGGGTTTAATTAAAATACTTTTCATGTCAATACTCTGTGTGTGTGTGTGTGTGTGTGTGTGTGTGTGTGTGTGTAATTACAAGACAAGGGGAAGCAAAAAAGAACTTAAGACCATATTCACACCCTGATGTGCATCAATTTGTTTACTGAGTGCTTACCACCGATTAGGCACTTTGAGAGATGCTAGGGATTTAAAAACAAATGAGCTAACAAATCCTGTTTCTGCAAGTACAAAACTAAATCTTTTAGACAATGCAGCCAATGGCTGGGGAGAATGGTTAGAAAGAAGAAATTTCTCCTCCAGTATAATAAGTGTGGTGAGTGATGCAGTGCAAAAGCACCGACAAGGAAGGTGTGGGAAATTCCTGAAGATGATGATGAAGCTTCGTCCTTAGATGAAGAGGCGGGGAACAAGGAAAGAGTGAGTGTCTGGGTAGGGCTGGATATGTGATGGGACTTGGGTGAGCTTGTCCCAAGTACAGTGAAGAGTGTGTGTAAAGGGTCCATGGTGAACCATCATTGATTTCAAGAATCAGTATGGGGGCGCCTAGGTGGCTCAGTCATTTAAGCCTCTGACTCTTGATTTCGGCTCAGGATATGATTTCAGGGTTGTAAGATCCAGTCCTGCACTGGGCTCACATGCTGGGCGTGGAGCCTGCTTAAGATTCTCTCTCTCCCTCTGATTCTCTCTCTCTCTAATAAAAAAAAATTTTTTTTTTTTTAGTATGGAAAGGACCTTGAGTATGATGAAGAAGTAGCAAGGAAAAGAATTAAGCAGGGACTAAGTTTTATATTCTATTCTTTTCTCCTACCATAATTCTCACATCGTTATTAATCTTTGAATTCATGGGCCATCCCAAGTCCTACCAACACAATCTCTCTATCTTTGGCTGTGTAATGTTTAACATCTGGTTTCTTTGAGAAAGTTTGCATGATCAAAATTATTTGTTGCCTTTATACTTGAATGTCCATTTGGCTAATTATAAACTCGAGCATATGTCATGTTTCATTTCCTTAAAGAATTTGAAGGCATTTTATCGCTATAATCTTGTGTGGAAAGGCTGAAGGCCAGATTTGTGTTGTCTGATATTGTCTTATCAAATTTTCTACTGAATGTTGGGGGAAACTCTTATCATGCTAGGAGACTCTAAATTTATAGATAATATATATTTTAATAGGATAGTATGTAAAAGATGAAAAGGTTTCTAAGAAACAATTGTCAGTCAGAAGAGTTTGGCAAAGTTCCACTGCCTAGAAAATAGCAGGACCATGATTCCCTGAGACACCACTCTATGTC
>NW_024424453.1:37953371-38119475 GCF_017311325.1 Ursus maritimus
GCAGGAATGCAAATTTACAAACATCATATTCAAAGTGAAGATGAAATATATTTCTTCACAGTTCCTGAACTAATTTATCTTCTTCTGAACTCTTTATTAACTATCAGGGAAATATAAAGCTCCCAATTAATGATATTACAACCTCATTCTAGCCAAATAGTGTCCTCTTAGCTTAAAAAATTCCTTTCAGGAAAATGCTGTCAGTTTTCAAAAGTTCCCCCACTCCATTTTCCCCTCCTTAATGGCACCTGTAAGTACAGGAAGAGATTTGGAGTGGGGAGGGCTTATTACATATTTCCGGAGCATGAATAGGATCTTAGATCTGCACATTTTTCATGCAGGTCTTTTGAAGTGTCTTCTGGGTATTAGGAGGGCATGTGTTGTGATGAGCACTGGGTGTTATATGCAGCTAATGAATCACTGAACACTACAACAAAAACTAATGATGTACTATACAGTGGCTAAGTGAACATTTAAAAAAACAACAACAACAAAAACAAACAAAAAGAAGTGTCTTCTGTTTCCCTCCACAGGTGAACTTTGCCTTTGTCTCTTGGCCTCTGCTTCCCTAACCCCAACCACCATTGGTGGAAGTGTGGAGACTGTAGATCAACAGGCAGAGAATTATATAAATAGGTAACTATACAAAAGGTAAGGAAACTAATCAGAAGTCTATTGTAATAGTCCAGGAAAGACATGGAGATATTGTTTACTAAGGAAGTGGTTGTAGGACTCCAGACACAAAAATTAACAAATATTGTTTGAGTTAACAATAAATAAATAAAACAATAACTTTGTGGCTCTGAGTGGCATGTACTTACAAAGTTATACCTACAAAGTAGGTAAGAAAATAGGTTCAGAGAGACTTAATAAATTGTGCAAAACCTCATAGTTGATACAGTGATCTGCCCGACCATTAATGAATATGTGCGTGAATAAGTTTCTGTACTAGTCACTCAATAGATCAAGAAATGAACGGAAGACTTGTGTCTGGGAGCTCAGCAGAGAGGACCATCAGCATACATGTGGTGCCTGACTCTTGAAGCCTAGGTAGGAGATACTGCCCAACAAATATCTGGAGAATTCGCTAAGAAAAAATTTTTAAAGGCTAATGTGAAAGGGCATAGGAAATGCTATTAGGATAGTCAAATTCAGGATATTTATATTATCATTTCTAAACTTTTACCCTAAAGAAATTCTGTGAGTGGAGTGTAACTTCAGTTTGTTTACCCATTAGTGAGCCACAGGTCAAGATGAGCCTGAATTCCTAGTCCTGCCTGAGAGAATTCGGTCAAATCCCACCATTTTAACCAGTCATTTTGCTTTGTTTTAACCTGTCCAGAGCCAGGTAGTGCTCAATTGAAGGCAGGGTCTGAATTTTCCTGTCATTCAGTATTCTATTTGTTGGGTATTAAAATTCTAAACAACCTTACTAGATGCTTTGGTTTGTTTACTCAGTTTAATGATTTGGCTATTCTCTACTACTTGTATGTTCAAATTTAATCTGAATTCCAGTGACATGCTTTGATTAAAAGATAATGACTTTAGGACCATGAGAAATTTAAAATGAATCAGGTGTTAACATCGCATAAGCTATTCCAACTTTGATACTAAACGTGAACGACTCTCAAAGAAAATAACAATTTAAAAAATCCTTCTTATCTTGGACTAAGCCTCTTTGAAGTCAAATTATATTTTTTCCTAGCTTTTCATACCTATTGAATCAAGATTTAAAAGGATGTTTGTTTTCATGAATTTCCCCCACTTAGCACTGTCCTACAAAGAAGTAATATCTGTATGTGTGACTGGTGTAGCTCTATGCATGGCTTTTAAGTAACTCCCTTTCATTGGCATTAAATGAAAACACTGCCTTACATAAAAATAATTTGTAAAAAAATTTAAAAATACAAAGGAAAATTAACACAATGAGGTACCACTACATACCGATTAGGATGGTCAAAATCTAGAACACCAACGGCGCCAAATACTGGTGATGACACGGAGTAACAGGAATTCTCATTCAGTAGTGTTGAAAATTTGAAACAGTACAGCCACTTTGGAAGACAGTTTTGATGGTTTCTTACAAAACTAAACATACTTGCACCATATGATCCAGTAATCACACTCCTTGATATCTCCCCTAAAAAGTTGAAAACTTCTGTCTACACAAAAACCTGCCCACGAATGTTTATAGCAGCTTTATTCATAATTTTCCAAACTTGGAAAGCAACTAAGACATCCTTCAACAGATGAATGTACAAATAAATTGTGGAATTCATACATCAGAACACTAATCAGCACTAAAAAGAAATGAAATACCAAACCACAAGAAGACATGGAGGAAAGTTAAAATACATATTGCTAAGTGAAAGAAATCAATCTGAAAATGCTATGTATTGTAAGATATGACATCTGAAAAAGACAAAACTATAGATGGCAAAACTGTGGTTTCAGTTTAGGAGAAGGAAGGGAAGTAGGGATGAACAGGTGGACCGCAGGGGATTTTTATGGCAGTGAAACCATTCTATATGATATAATGATGGACACATGCCTGTACATACATGTTAAAATTCATTGGGGGGTGCCTGGGTGGCCCAGTTGGTTAAGTGTCCACCTTTGGCTCAGGTCATGATCTCAGGGTCCTGAGATGGAACCCTGCATCGGACTTCCAGCTCAGTGAGGAGTCTGTTTTTCCCTCTCCATATGCCCCTTCCCCTCGTTTGTGCTCAGGTTCTCTGTTTTGCTCTCAAATAAATAAATAAAATCTTTTTAAAAAAACCTTATAGAATGTACTACAAAAAGAGTGAAACCATATATTAAGTATGGCCTTTAGTTAATAATGATATATCAATTTTGGTTCATCAATTATAACAAATGCACCTGCCACACTAATGCAAAATGTTAATAAGGGAATGGCAGGGGGTGACAGGGTACATGGGAATTCTACTCTCCACTTTTTTCTGTGAACTTAATACTTCTCTAAAAAATAACATCTATTAATTTTAAAAATACAAAGAAAAGACCCCACTTTCCATATAATTCCATCCAGTAAGTGTATCAGTGTATTTTAAAGTTTAAAATAAATATTTCCTTTTTGCTCATTTCTTGACAATAGGTAGTTAACACTTGAACAGAATGTTACTGAAATGATCACTCACTAGAGAGATATGTAACTTCTGTCATTTCTAGGCACTGGGACAGACCTTTCCTACAAGATACAGCATAAAGAGTGTCCATATGTCCTGTAGCTATCCGCTAACATGTATTCACAGATGCTAAGCAAGCAAGAAAGCAGAACATGTAAGAGTATCAAAATGGAAAGAAAAACAATTTGTCCAACATAATAAAAGCAACCCTGATCCAAAATCTCATCTCAGATGAATAGTACTATTCTTAAAAAAAATCAACCATGGTGCTGTAATAGATCTCTTGAGATACAAAAATTGATGCCCTAAACATAAAATGAGTAGCAGACACTTTTGTTTAAGCTAAGAAGAAGGAAGGAAAAGATGTTTTCTTTATCTTGCATGTTGCATAAATAAATTTTACACAACACTGATGATAACGAACACTAATTGTGTCATATTTTGTCTTCTCTTTTGACATTATGTACCACTAATTTTTATTATATTTAGCAATAGTATGAGATGTCTGTCACATTGGGTGTTTATCTAGCACTTGCTGATGTTTACAGACATTTTATACTGGAGGCTTTTGTTGATTAATCAAATGCATGTTGAATCACAGAGCAGAGAAATATATTCATCTTATTGTTAGAATAATTAAAAGTAGGTTAATCAAAAACATCATACAAGTTTTTCTTAGATACTGCTAATCCAAACAGAGCTAGGCAATCCCAGAATAGGTTCAATTATTATCCAAAAATATACGGGAAAATGTATTTTTCTTTCTTATTTATAGGGCTACTGTATCCAACTCAGAAAGGTAGAAAATAAGTTCCAAATTTTATTTTTGTGAAATATAAATTATTTATTACAAATAATATATATTTAATCCAAAATACATGCAAACTACATGTACTATATGCATGAAGTTTGATTTCTGTCATAGCAAAATTTCTCTAAATAATTAAATTGAATAAAATGAATATTTCCTATATTCTAAGGGCTTCTCATATACTAGCTTGTTTAATCTTCACAAACACCTTATGAAATAGGTATGATTACTTACTCTGCTTTGCAGATGAGGAAACTGATTAATAGGAAGTTAAGTGAAATGTTCAAGGTCATGTCAAGTGACCAGAGAATGAAGATTCAAACCCAGGCAACTGGACTCCAATATTGGTCCTCATAACCCATACATTATACTTAACGAATACCCAGAACAGTTTGCAGGCATTCAAGAGAACACCACTGAAAGACTCCAAAGTCATTCACAGCAAACTTTACATAGCAATAGAAAAAATCTTATGTTCCCATCAAGTGAAACATGATTTTATATCTACTCAATTTTTTTTATTTTAAGTTTTTATTTAAATTCCAGTTAGTCACCATGAAGTGTAATATTAGTTTCAGGTGTGCAATATAGGGATTCAACACTTCCATACAACACCCAGTACTCATCACAATAAGTGCCCTCCTTAATTCCCTTCACCTATTTAACCCAATCCCCTCATCCACCTCCCTTCTGGTAACCATAAGTTTGTATAGTTATGAGTCTGTTTCTTGGTTTGCACCCCCCTCATTTTCCCTTTGATCTTTTGTTTCTTAAATTCCACATATGAGTGAAATCATACCATATTTGTCTTTCTCTGACTTATTTTGCTTAGCATAATACTCTCTAGCTCCATCCATGTCATTGCACATGGCAAGATTTCATTATTTTTTATAGTTGGGTAATATCCCATTGTATATATATACCACATAATATTAAAGGGGACTCTCAGTTCAAAGGAGAGACCAGAAGTGACAAAGACAAGAAAGGATCAGAGAAAATCTCCAGAAACAATGACCAAACAAATAATAAAATGGCAATAAATACATATCTATCAATAATTATATCTAACCAATTTTAAATTTAGAAGTTTCTAGAATCACTGATTCAAACACTTTGTTGGATCGAAAGATACGGTTTTAACCCAGTGTTCCCATCTCAATTTGTGATGTACTTCTACTAATATAATAGAAATCTCAAGGAGACTATCCCTAAGGCCTTTTGAGATAAAACCCAGATTTCTATTTTCCTTTTTTAGAAGCTAAGTCAATGAAGTTTTCTAACAAAGGAAAGCATGAGAAAAGGAATACTGCTTGTACAGTTATATCAAATGCTGGTTATCCACTATTATTGTTATTGTTATAAAACCATTACTTGAGCATTTATCATCTAGAGAGATACAGAAATAAGAATATGGATGTAGAGATGAAAAGATAAAGTTACAAGTAGAGATATAGATAATAATAGATACATAAGTGATAAATGACAGATTTAATAAACAGTTGGATACTCAAAACAACCCTGTGAGGAGGATTTATCATCTCCACTTTACAAATGAGGAGGCACAGAAAAGTAAAGTAACTTGCTCAACGTTATACAGCTGTTAAATTTGGCCGGGATTCCAACCCAGGGCTGTAAAGGGTCTTTGCCATGCATATACTAGCTTCCTTTGATATTTTTAATGCTAGCAAAGAAATAAAAAGAGGAATAGCCAACAGGTATGGTAAAAGACCTAGCCCTTGCCTCTCTCTCCAAGGTGCTACAGAGAATGATAAAAGTAAATGTGGGTATTCATATATGCTAATGACCAACCTTTGGGTCTATGTACACTGAGAATATCAATCAGAGGACAGTCAGGTTGGGGATATGCTTGTGAGAGGAAGTTGAAACAGGGAAACTAGTGCTGGGATAGGGGTGAAGGAACTTGCCACTTACAAAAAACTCTGAGATAAGTCTACAAGTAAAGAGAGGGATTGAGAATTTAGCTTCATCACCTGAAATGATTAAAGAAAAGGAAGAAGAAAATTGAAGACCAACAAGGAATAGTGGAATGAAAAGGTACTAACCCCCACAGCCACCCAATGGGAGAAGAGAATGCCTGTCTATGGCATAAGTGGGCCCAGATGCTTAAATATCTTTGCAAATTGATACACATGGTAGAGAATGACTTTAAAATATTGGTTCTCTACTTGGGATGATTTTGCCCCATCCCCACCCCTACCAAGAATATTTGAATATGTCTGGAGACATTTTTGGTGGTTGAGACTCGGGGAGGAGTGCTACTGGTATTTGTGCACAAAGGCCAGAAATGCTGCTCAACATTCTACAATGCACTGGACAGCTCCTCAAACTAAAGGATTATCCAGCCTGAAGAGTCAGTGGTGTCACTGTTGAGAACTCTTATGTTAGGGAGTCTGTTACTTGTTTCTTTGCTTGTATAGACACAGGACACTTAGAGGAAAGTTTGGGAACTGATCGAATGAATTAAATGGTATCTGTCCTCTCACCAATCTCTCAGATAAGTTTCGAGTTCCTGCATAGAAAGGATTTGGGGCTAGAAGCTGAAAAAGTTATTTTTAGGAGAAATAGGAGTCTGTGAACCACAGCACTGCTATGTGAAGTTCCAGGAACAAAATGCAACCAAGGATTAGAGAAAGGGCTGTTTCTGCCCCTTCTACTTGGATCCTACATGGATCTAGCATTTTAAGAATGTTTTTGGCCTAAGCATTAGTAGTTTAAACATAGTAATCATCAATATACAATGTTCCCAAAAATGACTTTGTGAAGAGGACAACTTCAGAAGGTTGCTGGGGCTGCAGATGGATAATAATGTGGGTGGGCAATACACAGTGACTATCACTGGTAGATGAGTGTATGAACATGACATTAAACCCTAATCCTCCACCCCCATGACTGCCAGAAATACTTGAGGGGGGGTGGGTTTGAGCAGTGGGGGTAGCTAGCTGAAGGACTTATGTAAGCAGACAGGAACAAAAACAGGGAATTTGAGGTTTCCAAGTTTTGGGGGCCACATTACAGGCATGCACTAGTGAAGACTTGAAAGCTTTTGCATTACACAAGACATGCAAAAATAAAACATTTGTATGTTGGGAAGTTCTTATGTAGGATTTCCTTCAAACATCAAGACTAATGATAGATACAGATATATAGGGGGAAAATGCTTATTCACTCAATTACAATATCAGCTAATAAGTATAGAAGGAAATATAGAGTTAGAAAAAATTTTGCAAACACCACAGTAAAAATTTAGCTTAGAATTGTCAATGGATTCTTAAACTACTGAATAAAAATTTGAAAAAACAGAGTATCTACATATTCTCAAATTATATCCTCCAAAAGTGAACAATTACAAAGGGAAAAAAGCAACCTTGCAATGGAAAAACCCAGCAGATAACATCTTTACTAAGTGATCAAAAGTCACACTTTCTTCACCCCATTAATGAGAGAATACAATATAATGTGTCTCCTGATACAACAATGAGCCTATAAGGACACACCATCATTTCTGTGCCATTTCTGCCAAAAATGTCTAAGCTGAAAGGAAACATGGGAAAACAGCAAACAAAGTCAAATGTTAGGACCTTCTACAAAAGACTGGAATCTTCAGAATTCCTCTAAATTACTGATGACAACCTATTTGAAGAACACTGGGGCTAGAAAACTTATCTTGAAGTTGTGCTTTCATTTATGTGGGTAATTGTGTGGGAAGAGGGCTGATAGACACTACAGAGAAACTAATTCTCCCCTCCCTCATTTCCAATCATATCTTAATCTACAATTGTCTCTCTCTTTTTAACTTCCACTTTTTAAATCTTTAACTGAAGTACAGTTGACATATAATATTAGTTTCAGGTGTACTACATAATGATTTGACAATTATATACATTAAAAATATTCACTACAGTAAGTGTAGTTACCATCTGTCACTATTCAAAGTTATTACAATCTGACTGTATTCCCTATGCTGTACTTTTCATCTGCATGACTTATTTATTTATAACTGGAAGTTTGTACTTGTTAAAGGAGGTTGCAAGTGCTGAAAGCATTCATTCTGAAATTAAGAAGAATGAACTGAAAAACACATAACCGTCTCCCAGGATGGAGCTATGGTTACCATTATTAACATGTCTGGATAGCGAGAGATTTGATAGAGACTTTCTAACATTATTTCAGTGACACGAGGCCAAATTCATTGCCCTTTTAAAATTCATATTCTACTATGTAAGAAGCATCTCTTATAGCCTGACCCACTGAGTATTATAATTCTTGAGCTCATAAAGTATAGCAGTTCTCCAACTGCCATTTTTTCAAAACCCCTTGGTGCAAATTTAACATTATTTAAAAAATAATTTTCAAAATGTCCTTAGTAGTTTTTTCTTATGCTAATAAGTAAATTATTAAATGAAGTCAACATTTAATTAGTATAGAGTAGTTTGCTGTTTTATTATTTTCGTGGAAATGATTATTGTTGGTTTAAAAATTTTAATCTCGGTTATAGATATCAAAACTTTTCTATTGTTGATTTGTTTGACCATCATTGTACTGATAGCAGAAGAAAAAAGAAATGGGATAATATTCCTTTATGTTGTATTTGGAACAACTCTTACACTTAAATCTCAATAAGCAGAGAAATGTAATTATGTACACACACATGCACACATATTACACTAAGTGACATGTAAACTCTAGGTATTACAGTCTAAGAATTTAAATTCTGGAAATAGTGAAATTATAATTATCATAAGATAATATGACCTTTTTGGTAGGTGTAAAGATGCAAGAATTTGAGGTATCAGTCAAGGTTCTTGTTTGCCAACAACAAAAACCAGCTCTGGTGGACTTAAGCAAATAAAAAAAAAAAATTAACTAGCTGGGAATTGGTTGAGTTACAGAATCAGGAAAGAACTGATAATGTGACTCAAAGTTAACAGCAAATCTTTCAGTTAAAGATCATAGATGGAATATGTGTATATGCATATTCATTTAACTATAAATCCCACTTAAAACATTTCTAAAATTACAAGAAAGTACATACACACACAGCAAAAACCTACAAGGCCTAAGAAATAATGGGAATAAATGATAGCAACCATATTTGGGAAGGCTAATTTCAGATGGATAAGCTGGTAGCAAACTTAACAGACTTGATAAAATGGAATACTAAATCAGCAGAAGGAGAGAGCAGGAAGCAACACAGCTCACATTACAGAATCTCCAAATGATTAAGGAGTTGATGAAACAACTATCACCAGAAGAGGGGTGATATCTATAACCAGAAAGTAGAGTTAAGAATTTGAACCTAAGATGCCCTGTCACTCCATGTAGCCAAGTGATTTGGTTCACAGCAGCAGAAGCCCAAAGATTTGGTGCTAGCTTTGGCAGCACATATACTAAAATTGGAATGATACAGAGATTAGCATGGTTTCATCCTAAGCAACAGAATAAACATTCTTCTTGAGTGCACATGGAACATTCTCCAGAATAGATTACATACTGGGTCACAAATGAGGTCTCAACTTGTACAAAAGACTGAGATCATACCATGCATATTTTCAGACCACAATACTATGAAACTTGAAGTCAACCACAAGAAGAAATTTGGTAGCACCACAAATATATGGAGAGTAAAGAACATCCTACTAAAGAATGAATGGATCAACCAGGAAATTAAAGAAGAATTTAAAAAATACATGGAAGCAAATGAAAATGAAAACATGACCATTAAAAACCTTTGGGATGCAGCAAAGGCTGTCCTAAGAAGGAAGTATATAGCAATAGAGGCCTTCCTCAAGAAGCAAGAAAAATCTCAAACACACAACATAATCTTACACCTAAAGGAACTGGAAAAAGAACAGCAAATAAAGCCTAAATCCAGTGGGGGGAGAGAAATAATAACGATTAGAGCAGAAATCAATAATATAGAAATTTAAAAAGAAACAGTAGAATAGATCAATGAAACTAGGAACTGGTTCTTTGAAAGAATTAATAAGACTGATAACCTGCTGGCAAGACTTATTCAAAAGAAAAGGGAAAGAACCCAAATAAATAAAATCATGAATGAAAGAGGAGAGATCACAACCAATACCACAGAAATACAAACAATTATAAGAGAATATTATGAGCAACTATATGCCAACAAATTAGACAATCTAGAAGAAATGGATGCATTCCTAGAAACATATAAACCACCAAAACTGAAACAGGAAGAAATAGAAAACCTGAACAAACCTACAACCAACAAAGAAATTGAAGCAGTAATAAAAAATCTCCCAACAAACAAGAGCCCAGAGCTAGGTGGCTTCCCACAGGAATTTTACTAAACATTTAATGAAGAATTAATACCTATTCTTCTGAAGCTGTTTCAAAAATAGCAAGGGAAGGAAAACTTCCAAACCAATCTCTGAGGCCCGCATTACCTTGGTCACAAAACCAGAAAAAGAGCCCACCAAAAAGGAGAATTACAGACCAATATCCTTGATGAACATGGATGCAAAAATTCTCACAAGATACTAGCTACTAGGTTCCAATAGTACATTAAAAGGATAATTCACCACAACCAAGTAGGACTTACTCCTGGGCTCTAGGGGTAGTTCAACATCCATAAAGCAATCAACGTACGACATTAATAAAAGAAAGGATAAGAACCATTTGATCCTCTCAATAGATTCAGAAAAAGCATCTGACAAAATATGGCATCCTTTCTTGATAAAAACCCTCCACCATGTAGGAATAGAGGAAAGGTCCCTCAACATCATAAAAACCATATATGAACAACTACAGCAAATATCATCCTCAATGGAAAGACTGAAAGCTTTTCCCCTCAGGTCAGGAACACAACAGGGACGTCCACTCTCATCCCTATTGTTCAACATAGTACTGGAAGTCCTAGCCTCAGCAATCAGACAACAACAAAAAAATAAAAGGCATCCGAATTGGCAAAGAAGTCAAACTTTCACTCTTCACAAAAGACATGATACTCTATGTAGAAAACCTAAAAGAAT
This sequence comes from Ursus maritimus, assembly GCF_017311325.1. Lineage (NCBI taxonomy): Eukaryota > Metazoa > Chordata > Mammalia > Carnivora > Ursidae > Ursus > Ursus maritimus. The sequence goes on from NW_024424453.1 coordinate 37,964,348, forward strand.
CCACAAAAAATTGTTAGAACTGATTCAGGAATTTAGCAAAGTCACAGCATATAAAATCAATGCACAGAAATCAGTTGGATTTCTATACACTAACAATGAAACGGCAGAAAGAGAAATCAAGGATTTGATTCCATTTACAACTGCACCAAAACCCATAACATATCTAGGAATAAATCTAACCAAAGAGGTTAAGGATCTGTGCCCTAGAAACTACAGAACACTTATGAAGGAAATTGAGAAAGACACAAAGAAATGGAAAAACATTCCATGGTCATGGAATGGAAGAACAAATATTGTTAAAATGTCTATGCTACCCAAATAAATCTACACATTCAATGCATTCCCTATCAAAATACCATCAATATTTTTCACAGAGCTCGAACAAATAATCCTAAAATTTGTATGAAAGCACAAAAGACCCCAAACAGCCAAAGGAATGTTGAAAAAGAAAACCAAAGCTCGAGGCATCACATTCCAGACTTCAAAGTGCATTACAAAGCTACAGTCATCAAGACAGTATGGCACTGGCACAAAAACAGACACATAGAACAATGGAACAGAACAGAGACCCGGAAATGGACCCTCAACTCTATGGTCAACTAATCTTCAACAAAACAGGAAAGAATATCCAACAGAAAAAAGACAATCTCTTTAAGAAATGATGTTGGGAAAATTGGACAGCCATATGCAGAAGAATGAAACTGGATCATTTCCTTACACCATACACAAAAATAGACTCAAAATGGATGAAAGACCTAAACGTGAGGCAGGAGTCCATCAAATTCCTAGAGGAGAACAAGGCAGCAACCTCTTTGACCTTGTCCCCAGAAACTTCTTGTCAGACATGTCTAAAAAGGCAAGGGAAACAAAAGAAAAAATGAACTATTAGGATTTCATCAGGATAAAAAGCTTCTACACAGCAAAGGAAACAATCAATGAAACTAAAAGGCAACCTATGGAATGGAAGAAGATACTTGCAAATGACATATCAGATAAAGGGCTAGTGTCCAAAATCTCTAAAGAACTTATCAAACTCATCACCCAAAAAACAAAGAATCCAGTCAAGAAATGGGCAGAAGACATGAACAGACATTTCTCCAAAAGAGACATACAAATGGCTAAGAGACACATGAATAAATGTTCAACATCACTTGGCATCAGGGAAATACAAATCAAAACCACAATGAGATACCATCTCACATCATTCAGAATGGCTAAAATTAACAAGTCAGGAAACAACAGATGTTGGCAAGGATGCAGAGAAAGGGGAATCCTCTTACACTGTTGGTTGGAATGAAAACTGGTGCAGCCACTCTGGAACACAGTGTGAAGATTCCTCCAAAAGTTAAAAATAGAACTACCCTATGACACAGCAATTGCACTATTAGGTATTTACCCAAAGGATACAAAAATAGTGATTTGAAGGGGCATGTGCACCCCAATGTTTATAGCAGCAATGTCTACAATAGCCAAGATACAGAAAGAGCCCAGATGTCCATTGACAGATGAATGGTTAAGGAAGATGTAGAGTGTGTGTGTGTGTGTGTGTGTGTGTGTGTGTGTGTGTGTAATGGAGTATTACTCAGCCATCAAGAGGAATGAAATCTTGCCATTTGCAATGACGTGGATGGAATTAGAGTGTGTTATGCTAATTGAAATGAGTCAGTCAGAGAAAGACAAATACCATATGATTTCTCTCATATGTGGAAATTAAGAACTGAAACAGATGAACATAGGGGAAGGGAAGGAAAAATAAAATAAGATAAAAACAGAGAGAGACAAACCATAAGAGACTCTTAACTATAGGAAACAAACTGAGGGTTGCTGGAGGGGAGGAAGGTGAGGGGATGGGGTAACAGGGTGATGGGCATTAAGGAGGGCACTTGATAAAATGAGTGCTGGGTGTTATATGCAATTGATGAATCACTAAATTCTACCCGAAACTAATAATACACTATGTGTTAACTAAATTGAATTTAAATAATTTTTTTTAAAAGAAGAAGCCCAAAGATCTTTTATCATGGATAACATATTAGCCACTATTAAATACAAAGAGACAGGCAAATTGATTACACATTTGAGAAAAACTTGAACATAAAAGGCAAACACAAAGAGAGAAAGAAAGAGAGAGAGAGAGAGAGAGAGAGAGAGAGAAAGAAAGAAAGAAAGAAAGAAAGAAAGAAAGAAAGAAAGAAAGAAAAAACAAGCAACATAGGTAAAATAAAGACTTCACGGAAAGAAAAAAACTTCAAACAAAAATATGATTTAGAATTGAACGGAAGTTAAACATTCAACTAAAGAGTCGGAATATATGCGTGAGGTATATCCAAAACAAAAGGAAAATGTCAGAGATGAAAAATAGAGAAAAGATAAAATTAGAGAAATACACCAGGCAGTCCAACATTCACTTAATAGTTCTAGAAAGAAAGATGAGGGAAAACTTAAGAGAGAAACTGCATCAATGAAATACATGAGGAAAATTTCAAAAACAAAATGATTACATAGGAAAAATAGGAATCAGAATTGGCTTAACACTAAAACCTGGAAAAAGAATCGATAAATAACTTCAAAATTCTTGAGAATTATTTCCAACTGAACCAAACTACCACACATGGACAGGTAATCTACAGAAATTTTCAGAAAATCAAAACTTCTCAAGAAATTTCCATCCTATATATGCCTTATTAGGAAATAACTGGAGGTATTTCAGTAATATCAAAGATAACTCAAAAAAGAGTACATCCATACAGAAAGCAATCATTCTGGGTTGAATAGTCCAATATTCCAATAAAATATATTTTGATAATATTTCAATCAAAGATGAGTAAGAAAATGAAATGATAAAATTACCTGAAATATTGAAATGAATTTTACCCAAAGGAGAAAGAGACAAGAACTAAGAACTCACAAAAGTAAGCAAAGAATAAAATTAGGCAATTATTACTAACAAAGGAGAACAGTTGGGCCAGAAAAGAAATCACTGCAAACAGTATAGCTCAGCTGAATAACATTTACATAGTTATAAAAGCATAAGGACTATTAATCTAAACAAAATTATGATATAACTGTATTTGGAAAATGGGGGGGAAGTGTACTCATATGTAGTACGGGCCAGGGCAGTGAAAAAGAGTGAAGTTTTCATCTGCCATAATGGGAAGTTGATATGCCTAAAACTCTTAAATGAAGAACTGGCAAAATTAGTATTTTATTGGAGAGATGTGGAGCTAAATACCAAAAAGCTAAAAGAATTGCAGGTGGTTGTTTCTGGAAAGTAGGAAATGTCAGCAGGGGAAGAACAAGAGACTACTGCTTTCCTTGTTTTGTTGACTCAGACTTCTTAAAAACTGTGTGTATATATAATGCTGAGACTAGAAAACTGCATTAAAAAAAAAAAAAAGCCAAGAAAGTTTATGCTGACAAAATTATAGGCAAAGTCATGCCAGCAGAAGAGATTAGAGTATCTACTAGATACTGGATAGCCGGGACAATGGGCAGCGTACCATTGCCACCACCAAAAAGACTTAGGACAGAGCCACTCAAAACAGGTTCCTCCACACTAGCAGTGTTAACATCAATTTAAACGTTGTTAGACATGCAAATTCTTGACCTCCCTGTCCCAGACTACTTAATCACAATCTGGGGTAAGGGGTGGGGGTAGTAAATTTAAATTTGCAACTTCGCAAACCCTCCAGGCAATTCTGAGGCAAGTTTAAGGTGATAATTATTGCTCTAGACCACTGGTTCTCAAATATGAGCATGCATCAAAACCACCTTCAAGGCTTGTTAAAACAGATTGCTAGGCCCCACCCCCAGAATTTCTGATTCATACACCTGGGAGAGAGTCCTAGCCTTTGCATGTCTAACGAATGCCCAGATGATGTTGATATGACAGATCTGGGAATTGCACAACAGTGGTACTCAAAATTTTGTTACAGAAACCCATTATATTCTTAAATTTTTCTGAGGACTCCAAAGAGTTTTTGTTTACATGATCTATCTCTATTAATATTTAATGCGTTAGAAATTAAAGCAATTTAAAATATTTATGTATTCTTTATTTTAAAATAAACACATTAGATGCCAGCACAAATTTTTTAAAGATTTTTATTCATTTATTTATTTGAGAGAGAGAGAGGGAGACAGAGAGGAGAGAGAGAGAGAGAGGAGGGAGGAGCAGGAGGAGGACAAACAGCCTCCATGCTGAGTATGGAACCCAACAGAGAGCTTGATCCTACAACCCTGAGATCATGACCTGAACCAAAATCAAGAGTCGGACACTCAACCGACTGAGCCACCCAGGGCCCCTAGCACAAGTATTTTTAATAACTATATTTTCTAAAATAATCAAATTTAGTGAGAATAATACTATTTTACATTTTTAAAAAATTTATTGTATATACGTCTGATTTCATTAAAGACAGCTGGATTCTCCTAGCTTCTGCAGCAGTCTGTTGCATTACCACGTATCATGTGACCTCTAGAAAATTCCACTGTACACTCCTAAAATCGGTGGGAAACAGGCAAATAATGTGGTAGTGTTTTTATGAAATTAGTTTTGATATCGTGAACCCCCCTAGTAGGGTTCCAGGGACTCACAGTTTCCTGAACAATGCTCTGAGAACTGCTCCTCTAGATTATCCCTATTTTTTGTGTTCTCATTCCTCAATTAAATTCCAGGCAAGAGCACCTGTTTGGCTGAGCTCTAGATGCCAGAGCTCTAGATGCCAGAGGCCAGGCATCTGGCCTTTTTGTTTCTCTGGTAGGAATAGGAGTTAGAATTCTGCTTCCTACCATAATTTATGTAACTGTAGTTTTGTCAAACACAAGAAAAGATTTCAGATACTAGTCAAAAACCAAAAATCATTGCAATATTGAGTTTTACCAGAATTCACCTGAGAGCCATGTCTGGCATTGCATGGTTACAAGCAGAACAACTGCTCTTCTAAGAGGGAACACTAGATCAAAAGAAAGACATGGCTGGTGAGCATCATTACAATGATTCTTGATGTGGCAAAGAACTGAAGATATTCAAAACCAGGCCATTAAAACAGCACCCATTATTCTCAGAATAACTGGTGGACAAATAAATCTGCCATAAACCTTAATGCAAATGTAAGACATTAGATGCTTCACTGCGGTGGGGGGGAAGTTTTCCTACCAAAACATGAAGATTGAAGTTGTATTTTCTCATCAGGATAAGCAAATTCATTGATCACAACCTACCCACTTCATTACCTGTTTACAATTATCCTTTCATTTTTCTTCCTTGAGAATGATCTAGAGAAACATTTCATATGGCTTTGCATCATAGCTTATATTTTCAACTAGTTTAGAGCCTATTTTTAAAATGGTTCGCATTATATTGGACATTTTTTGCATGGGAACTATGTTTTTCAAATGACTATTTCTTTTCTGACATGGCAGGGTTTGGTCGTTTAATACTGTTTATACACTTCACTGTTAATTCGGTAGTTAGAAGCTATCTTCAGGTGCAACGGACAAAGTGCCTGCAATTTAATAGCATCTTAAATACTGGTGATGCTATTCTAATGGAGTTGTTATAATTCTGAGCATCGGGTGAGTCAGGAAGAATCGTTCACAGAGCCACAGGATTGGATTCTCCTTCCTGTGTGTGGAGGTTGACCTAAAGAAGAATGCAAAGTAGCAGAAAGCTTAATTTATGAGCTCTGTAAGGACAAAGTTATGGAAGTAATGGACTTAAAAATGGACTCCTTTAAACACTGTTTCATCAGCTAGCAACACTGCACAAGAGCGGAAGGAAAAGACTGTCTCTGGAAGAAAATAATGTGACATGTCACAGTATGACCAGCTGATAAGAGCATCCTTTTTCACATGAAATGCCAAAAAAGTAAAAATCTGGGTGTTGAGCCACCTATTCCTTTCGGTATTTGTGTAGATATTAAACACTGAATGGTATGCCATCTTTCAGTTCAAAAACATAATTAGATAAAGAACACTTAACACAGTATTCGAAATTGTAATGTGCTACATAATACGATGGTAAAATACTGCTCTTCAGTGAAGATGATGTTTTGTCCACTTCATTTCTCTGACAATCACCCCAATTAAAATAACTGAAAGACCTGAGGGGTCAGATTCTGTGTCCTACAGGTGAATTACTTTTCCTTAGGCATTATAATTCTATGAGATCAGTGTTAGTGTCTTAATAAAGAATAGATTCCAGTGAAAACTTTGCTGTGATCACCAACAAGCAACTGAGGACCCAAGATGGCACCTCCTCGCGTAGTCGGCAATTCCAGTGTCAGGTCATCTCCCAAAGCTTTGAGCTCGGTTCATAATATCTACCTATGGAAGTCACCTGCCAAAATTCTAGAAGTCTACATAGATTCATATTCAGAAGGTAAAATCTTTAACAAATCATCAAGCAGAGATTTTAAAAATGTGAGAAAACTCACTGCACAGAAGGGAATAAATGACAAGTAACGGGAAAAATCAGCTTGAGCCAATTATGTCTGCTATAAAGAATTTCTTTTGTTCTGTGAACTAAGTTAGGAGCAGTTATATTCAGATGTGAGAGTGATGATATAGGATGCACAAAAATATAATTCAGCATTATCAAACAAATAGGTTGGAATAATATGAGGAAAACAGAGGAGCATAAGGCAAGTCAGATCCTTGAAGAATATAAGATTATGTTAAAGACAAGGCTAACTTCTAAAAACAGCTATAGAACATAAGAAACAATCGTTGCAAAACGCTACTATTTTCACCCATTAACAGAGTATCAGGTGGTGACTCTTCAGAGAGAACGTGTGATGATAAAATGAAAGGGAAGGCAAGGATTTCCACTATAACAGGAGCTGCTTATCTTTACTTTGCACTGTAGCATTCATATGAAACCATAGCTCTGCAAGCTCAGGTCCATGTGCATATGCACATGAATCTGTGATCCAAAGGTTTCAGTAGACATGTTCTAGAACCATCACACCATCATCCTAAATGAGTCTTATGTACACATTTTCTACCTGTAACATAATTGCCCTTTCAAAGGCTATTTGTTTCAGACCAGCCATAGAGAACAGAAACATTAATTTCTAGAAAAGTCATTAAATATAAACAAAGAGTAACAATTATCATCAAATAAAATTCACGGATACAGGAGATCTTTAATTTGAAATGTCAATTCCTGTAACAGGTTTCATATGATGAAACTATGCAACTCATAAATTTGCTTTCACTTTATGGGTTGGGCTCTGGAAGTCTCTAAAATTAGATACCTTGCAATTCATGCCAATGACTGTCAGTGTGATCCAACAAAATAGGCACCACCCAAGTAATAGGCCTCAAATATTCTAATACATGAATTCTTAATTACACTTTCCCTTTTGAAGTAGGACTCCACTAATAACTGTAATTTGGTGTCTATTTAAATAGGTAGTGGAAAACAGACAACTTAGGTATACCTGGACACTTCTGAGTAGCCTGTTGTGCTTCTCCATTCTAACCTAACCCAACACTGGTTTTGCCTGGCCTAAGAGTACACCTCTTACTCACCCTAATCTCATTTTGCCATTTGGGACTTAACTATGTCTTCAAGGCTCCCAAAACAGCAAAGAATGAAAAATTCTCCACCAATGTTCCGCTGTAGCCTTTTCTCCTACACTCCAGACCAAATCAGAACTTATCATGGGAAAAGATCCATTTGCCCATCTGAGTGTTCTGTTCCTCTTTCCTAGGAGCCACAAAGATAAATAAAATAAATAATTGAGAGAAAACATGCTGACCTATCTGAACAACCCCCATGATCACTGACCCCCGAGAAGAAAACTTTAACTGCTTTACTGCCTCATTTTGGTAGCACACGTTTATTTGATTCAGCCACATTCTACAAGGTAAACTGAAGCTAACTAACACTCCTGCATTACTTTCTAGCTTTAACATTTAAGAATACAGCATAAAAGAACATAATAAGGGTCTAGAGTGTTGTTTGATTTTCTAAAACATGGATATGAAGCAAGGTTCCCCCACAGAATTACATATTTCTTCCAGAAATCAGAATAGTTCTTCACCATCAGCCTTGCCCTCAAGTGTCATTTGAAACAACTGTCCTACTAGACAAGGGTCTTAGCATCTCAGCCCCAAATCAGAAACAATCCTTATGACTCAGTCATTTTTGATGGATCTAATGTTCTAAATAGTTCCTACCTACAGGTGCGTTAGGACATTAGGATTAGTTACTGTGTAAATTGCCTCTAGCTAGGTGCATGGACCATGCTTGTTACAAAAAAAAAAATAATAATAATTTTAGGATAGCTCTTTCTTTCACCAAAGGGAGAAAAGTCGAAGTAGAACTCTAAAATATTCATAAGTACTGAAATCTGTTCTGTTAAAATGAGAAAGAATTATAGCCCAGATAGATTTAATGTGAAACTACTTTTTAAAGGTCAGTTATCTCCTGTTTCACTCTAGTCACATGATTTAATCAAAGTAGAGGGACCATGTGATGGGACACTTATAATAAATAGACCAAACATGTTCATCATTTTATAACAGCTAAATATTTTACAACTTAACCCAGAAATCTTGAGCACAGATTACTCCAACCTATTACATTTTTTGATCTAAAAAATGTCTTCTAGAATAACCACAGAAAGAAGAGTGCCTCAAACTTTTCCACTTCTGAATTAATAAGCATTTACCATTAGCTTGTGGGGGTGATTCTTACAAGTAACTGCAAAGCTTCTGTTTGGTTGATCTTATCATACTAGCAACCCTGTAGTAACAAAGAGAGATAAGAATTAACTTTCTAAAGGTAAAGCAACAAAAATTCTGCAACAAAAACTCAGGCCTATTAAAGAAGATTTTCCTTTTCTTTCTTTTTCTTCTTTTTTTTTTTTTTTCCCCACCCTGACTTTCAATAGGCCTTGGGTTTGTTAGCCTGGCAAAAATGAACATGTCAGCTCTCATTGCAAATCACTGCCCAGCTAAAATGGGATTTTGAAAAGATGTGCCACCTGCTTCATTAATAATAACATCAAATTCTTTTTTCTTGGTTTGCTTTATAGACATATCCTTCTCAGTTCCACAAATCATTTCTTTATGTGACTGTGGATCTAAAAAAAAAAAAGAAAGAAAGAAAGAAAGAAAAGACTGAAGAAGACTGAATTTTTTTCCTCTGTCCCTATGACTTACATAAATATAAGACATAGTAAAGTCTTTCTGCCTTAAATACCAGGAAATCTCTTCCAAAAATCTCCTTCCAAGAAAGCAAAAGAGAAAAAGTAGAAGGAATCAAGCAAACAGCAAGAAAGGAAGCACGAAAGAAAGGAGGGAAGGAGGGAGGAGAAAAGGAGGAAGACCCTCTATATGAATAAGTCTAAATACACAAAAGAAGTATCGGAAGAAAGTATACCAAAAGACTCAGTTCTCAAGAAAAAGAAGTTGTTAATTCTATCTGCTAGTTTATTTAAAAGCACTTTTATTACTGATAATGCATGATTTAGAAACCAGAATAATATTAAAGCTCAAAGCTTTATGATTTTGCATAATATGCCATGATGGAAAGTTGGTGCACTGCAGTACTTAAAAAGCACAGATGGGCTGAACTTTAGTATAACCCCAATAACAATTAGCTTATCTTACGATACGTGAGTTATCCATGGTTATTATGGATTGCCTTTTTTTTCTCCACCAGCATTTGTCTGCTGTTTACATGGACCGATTAATATACGGCATTTGTATTTCATAGGCATAACCATCAGACTGTCACTGCTGCCGTGAGGTAAACATACACGGTTTGAGGCAATTGTTCTTTATAATTTCCATACCAACCTCTGATTGATGGGATGCCAGAGCTATAAAATGTTTTAGTAAAACAGAAACTTGGTCCAGGTATTTGTGATTTTTATGATTTTGACTTTCAAGATCAAAGCACTACCTCTGTAGTCAGGCTTCATCACAGCTTAAGGGAAAAGTGGTGCAGTCCAATGGAAAGTACCAGAGTCTTTCTTCTCAACTCATGAACCACAGAGCAGCAGCCTCAGACCCCCTGCTAGACATGCAGAATCTCAGGCTGAGCCCCTGACCTGCCACATCAGAATCAACACTTCAGCAATTTCCAGGGATGCAGGATGTACTTTAAAGTTCAAAAAGTCAGCTAGAAAGATTGCCCACTAGTGTGCAATATATACCAGCAGTTCAAAGCCCTTTAGGTGGACTTCAAGAACAGCCCCTCCCAACCTGAATCTTAAATTGTTTTAACTCTGTCATTTGTATTGATGGATTGATCCCCCATACATAATCTAATACAAAATGACTTTCTTGTGTAATTCTTAGATCTACTCTGCAAATTAATTATCCAGCCTGATTTTGATTTTGAAATTCTTTGACTTAATTTATAAAAATAAAACAAAACTTTCACATTCAGAATATCTCATGTGGGAATAAAAACAGTAATTAGGTGTGCCTCAAAGTTACTTACGTGTATTATTATTTAATGATGTGTGCATTTAAATGAGGAGTCTACAATTTTTCCTATCATGGGCCAGATGGTAAATATTTTAGGCTTTATGGACCAACAAGAAATATAACTTCATTTGTATCCAAATTTAGTATTCCCTCCATCAAAGTGTAGAAGTCATTCTTAGGTCTTGGCCATACAGAAAAAGGCGGTGGTCAGGATTTGGTTCATAGGCTATAGTTTGCTGACCCATTATTTCGGTCAGCAGCCTAAAATGTAGATCATGAGAATCTGAGAGCTCAGAGATACCATTCTGGAACAGGATATAAGAACCACTCCCATACTTCTGTAAATACAGCAAGTCTAGTTGTCACTGTAGCCCTAACCCCTGCCAAGGTGATGGTCTGGTGAGGCCAAGAGGCAATGTGACATATTTCTGATTCTGAAGAGAAAGAATAAGAATAAGGCAGATTTAGTTATCATGTATTATTGCATTAGAAATGAATGGGCACCCCTTTGATACTCAAAGGAAGTAAGTTTCACTAAACAGAAGAAAATGCTTCCTCTAAAATAAAGAGCAAACTTACTAGACTCTGCAACACAAAGTGATAAGGATAGTATTTTTTAAAAAAACACTTTAGAATAAAACAAAAGTGTCAAAGATCAGTGATTAATACTTTCTTCAGTATTGTAGCTAAGAAATTTATGATTTTGCGTTTTCTTTTTTTCTAAAAAATGTTTTGTAACTTAATTAAAGAGAGGTCTTAAACAGGTTATATTCAAGGTTCAGGGGGAATGCTTTACAACTGTCCTTTATTATTGTTTAAAAGTTATTTTATTTGTGTGTGCATGCACTTCTAACAATGCTGCAGCTTTATTACTACCAGCAGGGCTCAGGGTAAGTGTGTACTGTGAGGAGTAGATGATAACTGGGAGGCTGGAAGGAAAGGGGGTGGGTGGTCTGGAGGCCAGGCCCAAGAGCCCCTCAGTTTAACTTCTGGAAATGGAAAGATATCATGAAGGAGACATGGTAAGCTATGGCCATGCCACCAATTAGATTAAGAAATTCTTGGAAATCTTGGGGTGCTTGGGTGGCTCAGTCGTTAAGAAATTCTTGGAAATCCATCTGTCCTTCAGAGATAAGGTCCAGTTACTTCATCACGCCGTCAAGGACACTGGAATCCTTCTGGTTCTTTGTGAAGGCAACCAGTTCTGTAGTCATGAAGGTTAAGAACTTGCTCTTGAAGAGTTTGTAGTTTTTAACTTTCTATCCAGCATACTTCTGGGAGACAGCAAAGACTCGATATACCACTCAGTCTGCATGGCTGAACATTTTTGCCAAGGTGGGGCTGAGAGAAGTGGGACACATTGTCTGTGACCTGGGAGTGGCACTGTGAACTCTTTTAACTTTAGATATTAGTTTTAGGGGTTACTAAAACTCACTTTCCCACCCACACCCTTGGCAAACATTGCTAATCCATCACAGCACAATCCCCTGAGCCTGAGTGCTCTTAGACTGCAAACCAATTGATCTGGCAATCGAGAGGAAGCCTATGGCTGTCCTTGGTTGTAGACACACTTCACCAAACATGGAGCTTAGTACTAAATACAAAGACAATACGGCGGGCATTAGGAATGTGAATTTGACTCCTGTATCAACTCTCCTATCCTCTGTGTCAATGACTTAAGATGGGATACAGGAGGAACCTATTAGAACACCACAGACAATAATCCAGTGAAGGAGGACCCAGCTTCCTCAGGAAGTCCTGTTTTATGCTCTCTGGGGTCCAGTGGTGTCCAGGTGTCAGTGTATGCTAGTTCTAGCTTGTATTGCCCAATATCCACTGAGAGGCAATAAATAGGGCCTATTCTAAAAGTACAGCATTATGTACAAACACCTAATTTTTGCAAAGACTCTTTAGGTCCTGTTAAGGTGTTTATTGCCTGAAAAATCTTGAGAAAATCCCATTAGCAGATTTCTTGGCATTTAGTCTAAAAATTACTAATACCAAGATACATAACTTTGATATAAAGGAGCAGAGCTCTCTTTTCCTACATGTCTGAACTCACAAGCCTACTAATATAATCTTTATGTTTCATAGTGGAAGGAAATAGGGAGAGGATGAATAATAAACGTTTAGGTTCTATTAAAATAAAACATCCTAGAACTTTTCCAGGGGAGGTGATAAGAAAATTGTGTGTTGGCTGTCATTTCAGTGAGGAGGACATTAATTTTTCTTTCTGCTTGTCAAGATACTTTTTATTCTGTTTTAGTCAATTTATGTGAACCTGATGTGCACATACAAGGTAGTACAGGAAACACACAAAAGGGCATTTTGCCTTTGCCTCAGAATTCCACAGTCAGCTATTCTTCTCCTGGTCCAAATTGTCTTCCCAACTCTGTCTTGCTGATAGTTGGTTCCTAAACGTTCACCCAATTTGGCCCTGTGCTTAGGTAGCTGCTTCATGTCTAGCTGCTTAGATACTGTGATCTGACTCTGGTCTGTCTTCAACCCTCATCCTTCAGAAAATTATTTCTAATGTTCTCAACAGCTCAAAGTACTAATGCCTCAAAACCTAAGCATAAAAGTAACCACCTACACCTCATTTCTAATTCCTTAACCAAACAGATGAGAAATAAAGGATGGGAAGCACTAGAGGCTTTTGACTGAGTCCATGAGTTCAGCATCACCTCCATGAATCTCAGAAGGCTTCCAACACTTTCATTTCCAACATAAATGGAAAGCATTTCAGATTTCACCTGTTACTACTAGAGCTAGGTAATTTCTACACTCAAACGGATAGTGTCTTTCACAATTCCACTGCCATCTTTGGTTCTGAAACCTAACCAAGAATTATTGCCAATCCCTTGTTTCTCTGCAGATCTGCACAGAAACCCAGGTGTGAAGTCACAACACCTTGCCTTAACTCACTCAGCAAGGAAAGTTCACCAAAAGAATCTAATTACCAGCAATGAAAACCAAGAAAGGGACTCTGCCGTTAATGGGAGGTAAAGGCAGAGGATATTGTGTGTCAACAGATCTGAACAGCTCAAAAGACAGATATGGGATGACAAAAGCAAAGGAAAAACTCCTCAAATTCCCTTTCAGCTTTCTCTAAAAAAAGATAATGTTATTCAAAATCCACGTTATATAAAAGAAAACATAAACTGAACAGCTGTTCTTTCGCATCATGTAAGGATACCATTGTCAGCTATCTCAACCACTAGCAGAAGTAACATGTATATTTCTAATACATTACTGGTCACACCCAGATTTTGAAGATTATTTACTCTGGGCAGAATCCTCATACTTTTTATACTTTTGTCTCCATTTTTTGGAACTAAAAATTTTACGACCAGCTGGAAATTCTGTTATGCCTTCTAGGCGGTGTTCTCCCAAGTAAGGTTATTAAGATATTAAACTTGACAAATATTTATGGAGCTCTTACCATGTGCCAGGTATTAGTCTAGACATTTGGTATTCACAGTGAATAAAACAAAGATCTCTGCCTGCATGGAGCTTACATTCAAGTCAGAGGGAGGAAGAGTGGAAGAATGGAGAATACCAGAGAAAAACTCAAATCAATAGAAATAATAAATTAATAAATAATGCAGGATATAAGAGAATCCAGATCAGAGTCAGCATAAGAGTACAAAAAGGCTTAAAAACAATGTTGTAGATTGTAGGAACCCATCTTTCCTCTGAACCCACAGCACCCTGTAGCTCTTATTTCTACCTACCTCATATTTTTTCCTCTATTAAAATCTTTATTAAGGCAGCTTAGCAAAGTAGCTAAGCACCTGAATTTAGAGTCAAACCTAAGATCCAACCCTTGGCCCACTATTTATTAGCTATGAACTAATAAATTTGGTAAGTTATTTGGCATCTCTAAAGCTTAGCTTCTGTCAATCAGTTGTGGGTTTTGGGAGGAGTAAAGGAAATTTTTAAAAATTGGACCTAAAAGTAATGCCTAGATATATTAAGAACTAAATACATGGTATATAGTATTGCCTTATGCATAGAAAGTATTCTGCATTTTTAATTATTTGTCCATCTGTCATTTCCCCTCTCATAGATCCACAGAGTTCCTGAGAACAGGTCTGTATTCACTGCAGCAGCACCTAAGAGGAGAAACCCTGAATTCATAAAAGAAGACACACATTGTAGCTCAAAATCTGGGTTTCGGATTTCTTAATCAGTAAAATGAGAACTTTCTAATAAATACCTAACAAACTCATAAAACAAATTAAGGTATTAAAATTCTGTTATGCAAGATAGATGCTCAAGAAATATTTCCTGAACTGAGTCAGTAAAGACCAATGACTATAATGGATTTGACTGGAGAGTACTTTCCTGATAAACAGCTGAAGTTTGTTCACTGTAGAGAAAAGAGGATTAGACATTGATAGTCCTCTCATCTTCTCTGGCATGACAGTGATTCTTTAAAGAAGTCTCTAAGATAAGACTTTGAAAGTGGCTCCTTTGCTGCAGTGTGTGGACATAAAGTTGCCCTGTAACTTTCAGTAAAAGAAAAAGGAGTAAGATGAATGCCCTTGCCAAAGTTCCTTTTCCCTAAACCCAAGGTTAGGCTCCAGGATGCCATGCGGTGCTAACCTGCCCTGTGAAATTTTCAGAGAGAAAAGTGTTTGTAGAAATACCAGCCTTTGCTCAGATATTTTTAAATGAAACGGAATTTCATGGATAATAGTGCTTCCCATTCGACTCTCTTTCCCACTCTCCCTGGGAAACTAACACAGAGTTTCTTTCTTCTCTGCGGTCCAGATGCTTCCTCGTGACTGTGTGTGTCTGTGAGCTACCTCCAGATGGACCTCCACAGTTCTTACCACTGCAATCGCTATTACTGGCTCATTGCTGCTGGCAAGTCTATCAGAAAATAAAGATATGCTATGGAAGCTAATAATAGTCTGTCACCACCCCAGTCGAGTAACAGCTGTGTAACATACCCAATAACAGACTAAAACTTAGAGTACAAGTAGCTTGTCATCATGTAATTGAAAGGAACAACATGGACAGGGCCAGAAACACACATCTAACAAGAAAAAAAAAAAAAAACACATGGGGAAAAATCACTGTAGGACATGTAACTTAAAAGTTGTATTTCTTTTCCAGAGTGAGGCTGTAGTTTTGATTCTATTTCTTTCAGAGTTCTCCAATTAACATATCATTATGTGTGGCTAATATTTTAAGCTGATGACCCAACTGTATATCTTTGCTTAATTCTTTGTTTTTATCATGCTTCCTAAGATGGCTCTTCATACATTTTCTTTCCAGACAGATGGAAAGATTGTATTTTCTTGACCCCTTTGAAGTTAAGCATGGCCATGGGACTTGTTTGGTCAATGAAATATAAGTGAAAGTAATATATGTCACTTCTGAGAAGTTGTAGAAGCAAGTACAGGATTGTCTTGTTTCCTTTACCCCCATATGATAATCACAAAGACACATGTGAGATGGAAATTCTGGCATCCTTGATTCCTGCATGATAACAATGAACAGAACTCTATCAACAGACATATAATAAGATTGAGAAGTAAGCTGGATTTGGTGTTTGGCCACTGAAATCTTGGGGTTGTGATCATAGCACAAGGTAATGAATCCTGAGTGATATAGAAGCTTAATCATTAATTTTAAATGATTAATTTTAAAGCATTTAATGTGAACTTGGTGATGGTCTGGGCATCAAGTGTTTTAAAGCTGAAAGTCTTCAGTAAAAGATCAGGATAGCAAAGATCAAAGCGTATCTCCTGAGTGCTCAGCTTTGAATAGTTTTGAAGTAGAACATGTGATAAGATAAACAACGCATTTCCTTAAATGGCAAGGAATAAAGAGCATCCCTCAGCTCCATCCTCTTATAACGGTTTATTCAGTTAAAGACACATGTCTTAACCATACCAATTCTGTTCAGTTCACCTTAAAATCTTTGGTGATGGACAAGAACTAATCAGAACTAATTAGTCAAGGCCCTTTGTTGGGGCTGTATTGTGGGAAGAGAAAAAAACACTGGGTTTGTGTTTGGTTCCAGGCTCCTCAGGGAGAGCCATGCATGGCTGGCAGTGATGCATAAAATAAAAGCAAGGAAGACAACTCACTGAGATGTACACTAGGATCAATCTGTATGTTGATTATACATCAACTGGATATTTAAGAAAAGACAAGAAAGCTAATGAAAGGGCTTGACTAAAGAAAAAAGATTTTAGAAAAAAAATAATTCAATTATAAAAATACCAGCTCAAAAAACAAAAACAAAAACACAACATACACACATAACCTTTTCTCACCTGAACAGATGGAATAAAATTTTTCTTTTTTTTTTTTAAAGATTTTATTTATTTATTTGACAGAGATAGAGACAGCCAGCGAGAGAGGGAACACAAGCAGGGGGAGTGGGAGAGGAAGAAGCAGGCTCATAGCGGAGGAGCCTGATGTGGGGCTCGATCCCATAACGCCGGGATCACGCCCTGAGCCGAAGGCAGACACTTAACCACTATGCCACCCAGGCGCCCCTGGAATAAAATTTCTATTATGAGTTTAAAGACAGGAAGCAGTCATCTCACACATAAGCTAGACTGATGGAACGTAGGATGGCATAAATACTAGTTATCAAAAGAACATATTCTTTAAGGCAACTTAAAACATCGCCTTTTTGGGGAATGGAGGAGAGGGACATTAAGAACAGTTCACTAACCTGTGGTTGAGTTGTAAGCATCTCTAAGTGTGAAAAGAAAACTCGATGCTAGTGAGGGGAGGCAGTTTTAGTTCTCACTGTTATACAAAAGAACTACATCTAGGAGTTCTAGGGCTGTTGTGACAATCCCCAAGGGGCAGTTATGTTACTCCTCAGGGCTTCTCAGAAGGAATAATTAAGTTTCTCATATCGCTCCTATATGTGCTTCTTTATTAACATTCAGAATTGGGAATTTTATCTTATAATTATTCCAGTAAGTAATTTTCTGAACTTGATGATTCAGAGAATAAAACAAATATGTTTGCAATTTTGTACTTACTTTTATGTAAATATTTGTTATGTGAATTACACAACTTTTATAAAACCTGTCTTTTCATTATACCTAATTTGAGCTCTCAACTTCACATTATAGAACACTTCCTTAAAAGTGCTTTTATGAAAATATATAAGCATGCATGTTGATTTCTACTTCAGAAAACCACCTGTCATATTTATTTTTTAAAAAACCTTCTGGGGCGCCTGGGTGGCTCAGTTGGTTAAGCATCTGCCTTCAGCTCAGGTCCTGATCCCAGGGTCCTGGGATCGAGTTCCTCATTGGGCTCCCTGCTCAGCGAGGAGTCTGCTTCTCTCTCTGCCTGCCACTCCTCCTGCCTGTGCTCTCTCCTCTCTCTCTTTCTCTGTCTCTCTCTCTGACAAATAAATAAAATATTTTAAAAAATAAAAATAAAAAACCCTCAAATTGTCTGTATGGCTAAATGGAACTTGAAATGAATCCCCCAAAATATGGGGTACCTTTGTCCAAAATAGTATGTGCTAGAAGTTGTCAGCTCTTCACAAGAAAATAGTTTAAAATTATATGGATTTTACATAAAATAATTACACCACCAAACTTTAATGGGCCCAAATTATTTGCTAAAAATTTAGTGCTATGAAGGATCTTAGAATTCAATTAGCACAAACTTCCATACATTTGACTTGATGATCTAGACTTAGGATGTGCATCACACATAATTTCTTCCACTAATGAAATAATAAGCATGCATTAGACTGGGTAGAAGTCTTTTAATGAAGTGTATGACTTCCTGACATGCTTTGGTATGTGCTTTACAAATACAGAACAGACTGTAAACTCCTCTAGCAGTCTTTAGTCAAAAGGGGGCAATCAAAATTTTAAAGGCTGATCTGGTACAGCATACTGTTATAAAATTAATAGTGACAGTCCTAATGAAATCCTTTAATGTGATGATTAAAAAGATCCTATGAAATCAAGTACACATATAATCTAAAAATGCATTCTTGGCCCTGGAGAAATGAAGGTTAGGCGAATAATCTGAGTTTTTCAAACTTCTTTTTAGTAATAATAGCTCACACCTGTGTAGGCATTTTAACTATTCACAGAGCACTTTCGTAAGTTCCACCTAACTGCATCCTTACACCATCTCTGTCAAGTGGTCATGGGGGGAATAACCATTCCCATTTGTCATCAAGGAAACTGCTTCCAAAAGAAATTATTAAGGGACTTACTCAAGGCCAAGCAAATCAGTGGGGGACTAGCCCTGGAAACTATATTATGTAACTTCAAACCCAGGCCTCTTCCACACAGACAAACCAACACCAGTGAGTAATAATACCTCCTGCTGAGGATAATCATTCTCATAAAGAAGACTGAATTCCATTCTGAAAACCAGCACTTGAATAAAAAGGAAACTTGGAGATGGTTTAGAGACAAATAATAAAAATGATCCATATTTGAGAAATACACTAGAGGAGGATAGTGCCCTGAAACTGATTTGTTGGGAAATTTTAGCCTTGTGTGCAAAAGACTAAACAAGGACTTACTATCATTAACAAAAAACATACAGCATTTTCTGCTTAAAATTTAAGACAGAGTGGCAAGTATATTACATCAGAAGATAAGGTCATGTTGGGTTGCTAAGAATATCCTAGGATGAGAATTACCAGATGCCTGTACTACCAGGTGGTTTATGCCAATCTGTTCCTGAGAGATTGTGGAGACTGGGTAGAGAGTGCTGCCAATTTAGGCGTAAGAGACTCCAAAGTCAAAAAAATGCATTTGCACGGAGAACTACCCTTTGATGATTCACCTCCATCATCTCTAAAAAAGACCTGAACCTAAATGGAACGGAGCCTCTCCTGAGTCACACTGAAGTCTGGTCCCTCTACTCTGCATACAGAGTCATTCATTCAGAATTTCCAGAAGTCTCAGAACTAACCAAAACCAGCAGGAACATATACAATCTGCACAAATTTGCATCCATGCTTGTATACATAAGATAAGCATACAAGAGACAAGTTGATAGTACTAAACCAGTTTTCTATGTTTGCAATTGATCTGGGAGCATAGTGCGGCACTGAGTACATGTTTATAGCATTCGCTTAAGTTTCAAATGCTTGTAACTACAGTGATCAATAATTCCAAAGGGTGTACTTTGTATGAAGGGAATTTTAAAAAGATAGTGACTGGGTTCCTGGGTGGCTCAGTCGGTTAAGTGTCTGCCTTCGGCTCAGGTCATGATCTCAGGGTCCTGGGATCAGGTCCCACGTCAGGCTCCCTGCTCAGCAGGGAGTCTGCTTGTCCCTCTTCCTCTGCTCCTTCCCCTGGCTTGTGCTCTCTCTCTCTCTCTGCTCTCTCAAATAAATAAATAAATAAATAAATAAATAAATAAATAGTGACATTTATTCTGAAAACAAAATACAATAAAAAGGCAATGACAACTCATATGGTTTTCCAACTCCAGGCATCATCATCTTGACTAATTGCTAAGAAGCAGACAGTAAATTCTAGCATCATCACACATAAACCGTATAATATATATAATGATATACATGTGAAGAACTATTTGAAGATGGCAATAGATATGTTGAAAATGACCAATCTACTCTTTGGAATAAGAACTGTGAGGCAGTTTACATGTGATTATATAAAATGACCATAAAAATAGCTTTGAAATCAATTTCCAGTTCTTTGCTATAGAACTTGTGCACCCCCTTTACTATATGCCTAAAAGAATAAATTTGGTTAATCAAAGATATTTCTGTACTCTGTAACTCAGATCTTAACTGTTGACAATTTATTAAGTCCCAAAGAAGGTTCAAATGTTGGTTAACTGGTTGATTTGCGAAGCCCAATAATGACTATGATGTGGCTCTCTAGTTTCCTCTAACCTGAGCATTCTTCATATTCTGTATCTACAGCAAGGGTATAATAAATCAGGTTAGAAAATGTTCTTTAAAAGTACTTTTTTCCCCTAAGATGCTATCAGTTCTAAGATTCACCACCAGTTTAGTCAGTAGTGGTTTTGTTTTTACTTAAGGGATGGGCACTGCCACAGTAAATATGCACACAGTGTCAAGTTCATCCTAGTATCAGAACTGCTTAAAAGTATCCAAGGTACTTCAAGAATTAAAGAACCACAGTAGTTCCTGCTCAGAACTGAGTTGAAAATAAATCGTTCACTCTGTTATACCATTATATGCAAACCTCTATCCCAATACAGGAACTCAGTAAATGGCTGATATCCCATTCTATATTCAATATTGTGATCACTGCACAGGACTAAGTAGAGACCGTGTAGCATTAATGTAATATCTGAATAGAAATATACTTTTCTTATTATTTCTATTCCTAGAGCGTCTTCTCTTATTTCTTCACATGTCTCCTTCACTTAAAGATCAAGCTTTAGCCAATATAGGTTTGTCAAGAGGCAGGCAGGAGCAAAGATATATTGCCATTTTATCAGTAATGATACAGTCAATTTATTGTATGGTGATTATACTTACGTTACAGAATTGATGTGAGGATTAAATAACACAGCCTATGAGCACCTAACATTGAGCTAGACATTTCATGAGCAATAAGTTATAGTAACTATTAGTTTTCCTCACACTCTACAGCTCCTCCAAAATCTCCTATAGAAGTTTCTTCTATTTCCCTGTGGAGCTTATGATTTGTCCAAGAAATCTGTATAACAAACATCCCAAAGAGCTGGTCTGGCAATGGCAGAGCCCTCAGTGGAGAGCAAGGCAGAAGAAGAAAGTAAGTGAGCAATGCCAGAATTTTCTTTCATAGATGGATGAAGGAAAGAATAAGAATACCCAAGTTCTCATATATTCTGTCTGTCCTATCCCTGTGAGGGCTGGTCTTCTATAAGCCATGCCAACTGTGATGAACAAGATAAACCCAGGCACTAATCCTCAGAGCTCAGATTATAGGTTGTGATAATTACTAAGTATGATGAGTCCACAGAATGAACTATAACTTAGTCCATGTTTGTTATGTGATGGTGGGAAGGCATGGGGAACAGTGGTCAAGGAAATCTGAGTAAGATTTATGTTGGGATTTGAGAGAAACTTAATTGGATGGCAGGCTACAAACTATTCCAGACAGATGAAACACCATGTATGACCATAAGTTTCAAATGACCTCCAAAGAACTGTCAGTGTAGATGTTCACAGATGTTTACTGACTGAGAAATGAACTACTTGTGGAAGCAAGAAATGTGTTACTTATACGGGGATGCCTTGGCTATAGAACCCCTTTTAAGTAACTGTCTTTGGGTCTGATTTTTAGGCTCCAAAAGCTTTCCTTTCCCTGTTTTGCTCCTACATTTGCTCCAAAAGCTTCCCTCTCCCTGTTTCCCTCCCACATTTGCTCCATTTATACTGATTCTGGGCTCTGTTCCCTATCAGCATCTGTGGCAATCCTTGTAACAATCATAGCAATTCAAGTAGGTGACTAGCACGGTCAAAAGTTCCATATCAAATGCATGGTATATAAAACATAATCTCTGTGGAGTCCACCAGGCCCACATTCAATCCAGGTTCTATAAGAGCGGTGGCAACTGGAAGAGGAAAGAAAGTATATGAGCTGGGATGTGGAAAGATGACACAAAAGTGGCAAAGTGTTGATACTTACCGAAGCTCTGAGTGAGGGAACACAGGGTTCTTAATATTAGTCTACTTTTGTACATCCTTGAAAATTTCCATAATAAGGAAGATTTTTAGAAATCCACCTTCCATCACTTACAAGTAGGTTAATCCTCGGTAAATTATTTAACTCTTCTGAATCCCAATTCCTTGATTTAATAAATAAGGGAAATGTTCATCTCACCAAGTTGACATGAAGATTAAGTGAAAAGACAGAAAAAAAGGACTGGGAATGGGGTCCATGTGAGGAGGGAACTCTACAGACTTGCATGCCCTTCAAGTTTACCAATTAAAAATCCAGCACCACGGCCAAAATGTGGGCCTTCTAGCCCTAGCCTTGGGGCTTAATGAGCACATGAAACACCTGAAGACCTTGTTAAAATGCAGAAGTACAGGTTGTAATTCAGTTAATCTTGGAGAGTCCCAAGATAACTGCATTTCTAAAAAACATCTAAGTAATGCCGAAGCTCCTGGACCACTGACCATACTTTGTGAAGCAGACCCTGACTTCTGCTCTATTTCTGAGATGAAGTTTCCAATTGTACCCTATTCCCATTACTGGGTTTCTGTCTTACTCTCCTGTTCTAAGTCCCTGGCTAGGAAATTTCCCCAGAATTCTAATCCCTCCAGGACTGAGGTCCTGGATACATGCTAACAATTACTCTCAGAGTCTGCAAACTTGTTCCTAAATTTAGGAACAGAAGTTACTCTCAACAAGGCCCCAGACTCTGATTTCCCTTGTGGATCCCTGAAGAATTTATGTTGCTTTGATTGCTTCATTATCCCTACATGTACCTCTCTTCCTTACACTAAAGTGGTAACCAAATGCTTCCCTGGAGCACCACAGGTGGTCTTGGCACAGTGTGGATGTGACAAAGGAAAATCTTCCAATTGCCCACATGTGGATTTGTCCCCTTAGTGTTTCTCAACCATAGCAGGCAGTTTCACTCTAGATCCTTTCCTGTAATACCCTTACCACCACCATTTTTTGGCAGCCAATGCTTTCACACCCATCTGTGGCTAGAGAAGCCATTTCAATATTGGAAGAGAAAGATGGTTAAACCCATCAAAGGTATGCCATCAGTAATGTGTTTATTCATAAGCAGATGCTTTATTTGAACGCAGTCTTCAATGTGTGAACATGAAACTTACATAAACTAGTTTATGCAGAACTCTAGAACAAGGCTTAGAATGATCTTTTCTAATCCACCCATTATAATCACCCTTGTAACTTTCAGAAGAGCTGGATGTATAAACTCTGAAAACTTGCTGAGGAAAGAAATCCATCAGCTCTGTTACTTGTAGGTAGATTATAAGATTATATTCTGGCGAGGTTAATGGAAAGTGTCATCTACTATATATACATATTTTCTATCCTCCCCCAGAACAATCACAAAAGCTATTAAAAATCTTGACAAAAATCAAACATTGAGAATAACGCACTCATGTTTAAACATGACTCTTCCAACTGACAGGAGTAACCTCGACAAGCTGCCACCCATCAATGCTTTCTAAACTGATAGGGGTATTCCACATCTTTCCTGAAACATTAAAAGACAGTTTGCAAAATTATCAACTCACAGTGAGTTTGAAAGGAAGTTTCTCATCCTAATAAAACAGTATCTCCCAAGGTTCACGGAAACTCAATGTTCATGAATAGTTAAAAGTGCTTTGCATATAACTCACAACTGCTCTTGAGACTTCTGTGCATATTTTTCTTCTCTCTTAAAGCTTCCTTTTACTGTTAGAGCTTATTTCTTACATTTTTTCTTGCTTGATTTTCATTTCAGACCCCTAGGGCATATAATATATCACATGATTTAGGCTGTAAGTTTGTTGGGAACAGCTTTCTGAAGAGTAAACTGTAGATTTAAGTAGTAATGATGGATATGCACTGGGTTTTAGCTATTCTGCATTCATTTCCTCATATTCTTTGGAAGAAAAAAATTTTCCAGTTACACCCTGAGAAAAGGCTGCCCCTGATCCCATTCATGGAGACATCTTATGGGGCTTAGCTGTGATTGACACTACTCCTAGCTGCATTTCAATTAGGCTTGACTTGTCCACAGTGATTGATCCAGAACCAATAAGAAAAGAGACTACTACTGGGCTCCAAAGAGAGAAGCAAGTGATTGCTCCTGATCTTGAACATGAGAGAATATAAGCTAGAATTTCTCCAGCCATCTTACCATCAGGCAGGAAGGGCAAATCAGGGATTCTGACCAAGGCACAGAAAGTTAAGTGAGAGGTGGAGAGGAAGCTTGAGAGTTGCCTGAGCTCCTGGCCTGAGGCAAGCCCTACGGCTGATTCTTTAATTACCTGGATCAATAAATCCCATTTTTGCTTAAGCCAGCTTAAGCTGGGTTTTTGGCCACATACAGTCAAGAGGAATACTAATTAACGCAGTTTGTTCAGTGGGGCTGGAATGAAGAGATTGAGAATACACAAGAAATACAATCCTTCCCATAATGTACAAACCTAGGCAAAATCCGCAGTTACCAGTGTGTAGAGAACATGGAAAAATAATATAATTAAATGTGAATATTTTTCCTTTTCACAATTTTATCTCTGTGTGCCAAAGGTCTTTTCAATTATTTTAAAGGCAAGCTAATTGTTTTGGTATCATTTAGACATATACACAGTAGTTATGAAAACAGTATGCGGAAGTCACATCAACACAGACTATATAAGCACATTTACTGGAAAGGAAATTACAACTAAAAAATGTCATTTTATTTAAAGATTTTACCCACAATCAAAAGAAGAGTTGAGCTAGTGTCAACTTTTTGAACACTAGCTCTCTCACAATTATTCTTTTTTTTTTACTTTGTAATAATATATTACATCTGATAGCCAGTAAGTTTTTTATCAAGATGTTTTATATTATATTGAGACTTATTTTTATTTTTTAGACAGAGGGAGAGAGAATGGGGGGAAGGGGCAAAGAGAGAGGAAGGGAGAGAATCCCAGGCAGGCTCCACACCCAGCATGGAGGCTGAAATGGTGCTCGAGCTCACAACCCTGAGATCATGACTTGAGCCAAAATCAAGAGTCAGACACATCACTGACTGAGCTACCCAGGCGCCCCATCTGAGACTTATTTAAAAAAAAAAAAAAAGAGATGGATACTATATACTTTCCACATCAATAGCTTGCTCCCTCCATTCCAGCCAAGGACCACTTCCCAAATTCTGGAAATATAGACAATGATAGTCAGGGATTTAATAGAAGAGTCATATTTTAGCAAAATATGTATACAAACTGAATGTTAGATGGGAAATAATTTACCTTATGGGATAAGGCCACTACTTACTATAAATTATGTGCCATATTATTTCAGATCTGTAATATAGATTCAAAGAAATAGTTCAAGATGGTGGAGTTGTATTTAGTATTGCATAATTCTGCTATGATATTGTCATGAAAATGGAACTAAACTATAAAGCTATTACCTAGCTCAAGATAACATCATAATTTCAGGTAGAAGTCATCCAAGTGGTCATATCCTTAGAAGAGAGAGAAGGAAGTGTTCAGACTTTGGTCAGACAGCTAAAAATCTGGCCACATGCACTTACTGTTGTATGACCTTGGCCAAGTTAATTCTCTAAGACTTTATTTCCTTATCGTAATAATGGGAAAATCATAATTACTAACTCCAGAGTTACTGCTATTATTATACAAGATAGGTAATATAAGGGGCATAGACCAGTGCCTGGTTATGGGGCTCCCATCTCTGTACAGGCACACACACACACCTCCTTCCACTGCTTTTGGCAGCTCATGGCTCTTAGCTGAGTCACTCTCTGGGAATTGCCCTCAAAGAGCTGTCTCTTCCTGGGGGTATCCTACCTCCAATGCTTGGTAAATGACATGTACTGTAACATTTCAGGACAACTCTGAAAGGCCAGGTCCTGACCTACCCATGGAGTGGCAGAGAAGACTGTATTAAAGTCCAACTTCTCTTTTTGGTCTAATCCTGCTTTCCTCATTCTCTCACAGGTGTTGATCATAATACCATTTCCCAACAAACTTCATGCACCCATCTCCATCTTAAAGTCTACTTCAAGCTGACTTAAGACACTCTTACCTAGAAAAGGCTTGATCAACATTAGCTTTGATGATGCCTATGATTGTGAAGCAGAAGGGGGTATAGAAACATGAAGCTGATTGTTTTCTTTTGATAAAACTTGATCTTTGCACAGAAACTGTTTCCTTAAATTATATTCTCAAATAGTGTAGGACAAGTTCCATGTTAAAAGTAGAACTGCTGACAGTTATGACTGGCTACTCTTCACTAACAATCAGCTTAATTGGTAGATTGTATCTAAATTGACACTTCCATTTTCAACTCAGTGATTGTGTAGCTATTTCTATTTTGGAGCTTTTATCACACTGAATAAGTGTTGATCCAAATTTTAAAAAAGCAAATCCCCTTAAACAGCAGCTTCCTCTAAGGGCCCTTTACACTCTAATATTCTATGATTCTGTAATTTTGATGATGGCAGTAAGTGAATAATACATTCTCTGGGAAACAAAGTCATTTAAATACCAAAATTGTCCTTGAAAACAATACTTTATAAAGTATGAAAAGCAGTGGTAGTACGAATCAAATAAAGTGGAAACATGCAAACTGCAGTTGAAGAGTAAGAGTTTGGGAAGAACAATCCCAGATTTTATCCTAACAAAACCATAGGAGCAATGATGCAGAGTATGGCCTAGCCTTGGATGCTGGAATAATGTCATGACAAACTGTAGTACAGGACAAGACACTGGAGATCACTAGGTCAAATCTTCTCTCTTCATTGATAAATGAACTGAGGGACAGTAAAACTAAATTACTTCCTCATGACCATACAACTAGTGAGAGACAGAGCCCATTCTCAAAACCAGCTCTTTTCAATTCACCTTGACTCCAAGCACATGCTCATTCTCTCAGACCCTTGGCCAATCTGAGAAAACTCCTTCCCCCCCTTCTTCTTCATTCCCCTAAATTATTTCATGTTCTCTGCCTGAACCAAGCACATCTTCTTTTCATTAATATCCCTTTATAAAATTTCCACCTGAAAAATTCTCCAAGATATACCTTTTGCCTTTCATATCTGAAATAACTTTAGCTATTATTAAATAACATGATACCATAATACACATATGCATGTGCTTTTAATAAATCCATTTGCTTTCTATATGCTACTGATGGTAACAATATTACAAATGTGGTGAGGTTAAAATAATCTCCTTCATTTATAGATTAGTATAGTTAGTCCAACAAAGATTAGAGGAAAATATTTTGCTTTGCTCACAAAACACTGTTTTAATGTAAATGTGGGCCCGCATCAGACACAATCAACATGATAGCAGGTTTTGGAAATGCTTTTTCTAAGCATTTTACAAGTTGTGACAAGTAACACTCTAAACTTCAGCTCAAAATGGTTCTCAAAAACCCTTAGCAGAAACTATTAAAGGGTACCAAGAAAATGAATTTAGAAGAGGCTGAATATTAGTTTTTTAAATAATTATTTTGAGAACATGCTGATAAAATGATCTGGAATGGTTTTGTGGATGAGACTTTCAAGTCATAAATAGTATAATCATAATGAACGGAAATTAAGTCAAATATTCCTGAGTAGTGTGTTTCCAATAGAATTGAAAAATAAGACACATTTTAAGTTAATCCATAAAATCTCTAAACATATATTATTTATCTACACTGAAGATGTCCTCTGAGGCACAAACATAATTTAGTGTGGTGGCAGTTGTGAAGGTAGATGTTTCTTAATGGGCTGACACTAAGCACAATCATTACATGTGCAGTGAATTACATATAATACATATACTATCCCTGTCTGATCCTTCTGAATTACTCATAAACTAGCTCCTTTGAGTGTTTCATATGCTTCTATCTTTATTTTGTAATTAAAAAACACACGCATGCTACAAATGAGAGGCACATTTCATATTTCCAAATAATCCTGGGAGGAAGACAATTCATTATTTGTTTCTAATCCTTTCATTCTATGTTTTCCAATTTTCCTATCTTGGTTTGCTTTGGGAAGGATAAAAGGTGGCGAGGCTGAGAATCTATCCTATGCTTAGTTCTTTTTTTTATTTTTTAAATTTATTAAGTTTTTAATTTTAATTCCAGTATAGTTAACATACAGTGTTATATTTCATGTGTACAATACAGTGATTCAACAATTCTATACATCACTCAGTGCTCACTGTGATAAATGTACTCTTAATCCCCTTCACCTATTTCACCCAATCTCCCTCACACTCCTCCTCTCCAGTAACCATAAATTTCCTCTCTATAGTTAAGAGTCTGTTTCTTGGTTTGTCTCTTTTTTGTCCTCCTCTTGTTTTTTTCTTAAATTCTACATTTGAGTGAAATTACATGGTATTTATCTTTCTCTGACTTATTTGCTTAGCATTATACTCTCTAGCTCCATCTATATTATTACAAATAACAGGATCTCATTCTTTTTACAGCTGAATAATATTCCATTGTATGTGTACACCACATTTTCTTTATCCATTCATCTATTGGTGGATACTGGGGCTGCTTCCATAATTTGGCTATTGTCAATAATGCTGCAATAAACACAGGGGTGCATGTATCACTTTGAATTAGTATTTTTATATTTTGGGGCTAAACACCCAGTAGTACAATTACTAGATTGTAGGGTAGTTCTATTTTTAACTTTCTGAGGAACCTCCATACTGTTTTCCACATTGGTGCACCAATTTGCATTTCACCAATAGTACATGAGGGTTCCTTTTTCTCCATACCCTTGCCAATATTCATTGTTTCCTGTCTTATGCTTAGTTTTTGACAATGACTCATATACTGCCCAGGATATGTTCTCCTTTCTGATTTAGAAGGCTCTTTATCATTTACTATTTATAAAACTTATGAAGAAATAAACCCTTTCAGCCAATATTTTTAAAACCATGCATGTTGCTATATTCCTGTGGGTAGGTAACTATAAGAATATGTGTACTATGTGCTAAGCCTAAATCAGTAAGGGACCAAAAAAAAAAATCACCATCAGTCAAAGGATTTATATCTGTGGTGGGGAAAAAAATAGTTAAAATTTAAAAAATCAATCTTTTGACTTATTCAGTTAATTCTGTCAAAATAGTCAATAATTTACCCAACTGACAGAGTTAATAGTCAACTGGGTAAACTGCTTAATAGGTATAATTTAAAAATCCTAATATCTGTTTTTCTTATTTTTATGACTGCCACTTATCAGGTTCTAGTTTAGCCCTGCACATATTTATGAAAACCCCATGTCAGTATTACAAGGTAGGTGATGCCATTCCCATTTCACAAAAGAGTAAAGTGAGACTTGCCCAGTGACAGACAAGGAGCAAATCTCTGAGCTGTGGTTGAAGCCCTTGACTATGTGGTTCCAAAGCTTTTGCAAATTTTTATCTGACATGTTGCATTCCTTTATATGTGATGTGCAAGGATTACAACTAGAGTATAAAAGTCACTTACTATGACAGATCTGTCTTTCCCCCCAACACAGTGCTTCCCTCACAGCCATTCCCCAGCCCTCCTCAACAGCAAGTGAAGCTGGGACAATTACAGGTAAAGCTGACTGCATGTGCATGCACACATGCCTGTCTATTATGTATATACTTCATCTCTAGGGGACTGTGATATATCCACCATGACTCAAAACACTGCACATCAAAAAAGGGGGTGGGGGGCACTGAGCCCTCCAGTGTAAATTTTCCTAAAGGCTTAGTCAAAGACTTAGCCATCTCTTCCTAAGCCCAAGCCATACCCCCCTTGGGCAATCTTGCACCCCAAACTACTCAACCCTCTGAAGAAGGGCATTGTTTCCTCATTTCTTTCAAACATGTACAAGCCCTTTAAGAATTTCCTAGGAACTTGCAGAATCTTGGGAAGCTATGACCAGATATGCTGTGAAACAAAACTCAAGGATGCCCCAAAACCTCAAAAAAGGTAAAAAGGAAAAAGGTAAGCAAAATTTACAGAGATGGGGAAAGCATCCTGATTCTGTTATTATACATAATACTTATGCTGGTCATTCCTGAAAGAGCAAATGGCTTGCTGACAGTTTCCTATTTGAATACCACTGTCTGTGCTGTAGAATGACTAGTGCCTACGTGTCAGTTGTGCAAATCACAGGGTGTGTTTGTCCTTTGTTGATGCATTTAGGTATCTGTATCAGGGTTCCCAGAATCCGTTGCTAAAATGAATCGTTATACTCTGATTAACGATTTCACCATTCCTCTTTACTACTGAATCCAATAACAAGGACAGCAAAACAGGAACAAAATATATGCTGCTCATTTGCCTCTACAAGCAGAAGCAAATACTCAGTGGTGGAAGCATGCTTTGCTCAAAGTTTACTCATTAAAAGAGAGGCTGGATATGTAAAACTCAGATTAATTACCCCCAAATGACTGGTTGAGGTTGAATAAAATATATACTCATTAACATTCAACGGTGTTCCTTAGAAGAGAAAGGAGGGGAAAGAAAGATTAAAGTTAGTTGAGAACAAGTATATTTTCAGTATTTCAGTTGAGTTTTTCAAAGATAAATTCTTCCTCTATTCCAAACCAATTCTGCTGATAAGTTATGCATGAACAGGTAGACAACAGTGACAGATTCCTTGGGTTTGAATTCTAGCTTTACTAGCTGCAAAACTAGAACAATTTACTTAATATCTCTGTGCCTCAGTTTCTTCATCTGTAAAATAAAGATTGTGACACTGTTCAGGGTTGTGTTCATTATGAAATGACTTTAAACTCATAAGATTGTTTTGATAATGACTTAAAACTCACATACAGGACTTAAACAGTGCCTAAAACAGAGCTATTTGTAAATTAGTGCAGCCTGGATTTAAAGAATCATCCTATCACATGGGATGGAGGGTTCACAGTCCTTATTTCTTAATAGCTTCAGCTACATTTAGTTGTGTTTTCATTTCCAGGCCTTTTGTATTTATGTTTTTACTGTGAAAGGTTTTATTGTTACTGCTGTTCTTTTGAGAGCTGGAAAACATCCCTTTGGATCAAATAAAATACCATAGTGGAAGTATTTTGAAAAGCATTAAGTTATATAAGAGTAAGGAAAAAGACTAGTAACAAAGGAGAGAAAGTGCTCATGTCTTTTTAGCAAATAATTACTTTTACTAAGATAACAAAAAAGATATACCACCTGTTTGTCTAACCAAAAGATAGTTTCTGAGCCACTGCTGGGTTATCTTCAAACAAACCATTTCTAGAAAAGAATTATGCTATCTACCTTAATAAAAGATAAAAAATTTTTTTTTGGTTATCTTCACTCTCCATTTTCCAATGAATAACTCATGATTTCAAAAAATCAATTTGATTTAAATGCCGCACTCTCTTGCTAAGGCTGATAACACTACTGACAATGCGTGGGTGCGTGCTTGGGATAGTTGCCTGCAGCCTATTTTGCATTCTTTGAACAATCTGTTTATTTAGGTGACAATAGCTGAAGATACCAGATAAGAGACAAGGAGGGAGGTGAGAACTGTTACATAACACAAAGAATGGAAGATAATTATTAATTTATGACTAATGTCTACACATGGCCAATGTATCGTTTTCATGCCCAAACATGAATGCGCATTTATCATAATAGAGACCACTTCCTCTTATTTGGATATTAAGCTCACATAGTTGACATAAGCCTTTAGCCCATATCTTCATCTGTTTGGCCTGGATAACAAACTCCCATAGACTGGATAGCTTATCATTCACAGAAATTTATTTCTCACAGTTCATCACAGAGACTGGAAAGTTCAAGATCAAGGCAACAGCACATCCACTCTCTGGTGAGGGCCTGCTCCTAGTTCATAGATGGCTATCCTTATGCTATGTCCTCACATAGTGAAGGGGTGAAGGGTCTCTTTCACAAGGTCACTAAACCTATTCACGAGTGCTCTACCCTCATGACCTACCACTTCCCAAAACCATCACATGGAACATCAGGATTTAACTTCTGAAATAGAAGGGGACACATTCAGTCAATAGAAGTCTGCAAAATTAAAAAATCAAATAGTGCAACAAAAAGTTGCACTTTCTCTGGGTTTTAAGATTCCAGAGATGAATGAGCACCATGTCTTCGAATGGGCCACTCCCTAAAAAAGTTCTATTTGAACTGTCCCTGCACCAAGTGAAGTTGTGTTGTATTGGTCTGAGTCTCATTGAAAAGTTCTGCTTTTATGTCCAAACTGACATGATAACACACAATGGAGAACAAAGTACAGTCAGCAATATTTTCAATTTAAAATGCTGGGACATATTCAAGTAGATACCATAAGTCTGAGGAATTCTTGTCATTGCTTACATTCTAGGCTTTGTTTATTTGCTAGGCATTTATTTACTACAGATGCATATATATATATACACACCTTCTTTCCATACCCATTCTACTTTCCCCCAATACATATCCCTGTTGGGAGTCTAGGAAATTTATTGTAGATATTTTTCTGTTACTACTAATAGACAATTACACCTGTGCAGAAAGTATTTAACAACCTATACAATGTACAAATTGCAATCGGATTTTATCTGTATTACCATTCAAAGACAGGATCTTATACTCTTAAATTTATGACAGTGTTATTTTGTACACTTGACAGTTTCAGTTGTACCAAGCAATAATTCAGGGCTTCAGGAACACTGAGGTAATTAACACTTGAAAATGTTATAATTCCTGCAGAGTTATAATTGCAGCCCTCACCTTTTCAAGCCCTGCATGATCCCTAATAGGAGATTATGGGCAGTGGCTTCTGGACCCATTCTCTTCTCCCTTCTTAAAGTGATTACCCTTTCCTGTCAGTGTTGCCGGCAGATATCCTATTTAAAGTCATACACAAGTCTTTCTGGGAAAGCAATTTTTGTAAGATGGTTTACGGGTATAGCGTGGAAGGAGAAAAGGATGTTAAAATTCTTGCTTTAGCTTCCCACAAATTTACATGTGTCTGAGTTTTAGTTTCTTTATCAAGTAAATATCAACAGTAACAATGGTCTATTTCATAGGACTATGGAGAGAGCTACAGGAAATCAGACATATAAGTCATAAAATATGCCTCAAGTACAAGAGATGGTTATTCTCCTACCTTTCTCCCATTCTTTTTTTTTTTTTTTTTTTTTTTTTTCAGAAATACAGAGGCATTGTGACAAGACTCAGCTGAAAAGACAAGGATAACTGAATGACTACTTGGTTGGGATTATTAAATAAGGCACCAAGAGCTCCTGGCTGAGAGCAGATGCTCCTCCTGGAGAGAAGGGGTAGATGATTCCATTCAGGAAAGACAAAAAAGGAAGGAAAAATAGACAGGAGATAAAGGGTTTTTCATGTTGTTCAAATCAGGTGTTTTTTTTTTTTTTTTGTCTTTATTTGTTACTTCATCTTTTACTGAATAGATTTGATGTGTAACATTGCATAAGTTTAAGATGTACAGGGTGTTACCTTGATATGTTTATATATAATATGATTGCCAATGTAGTGATACTGATCATAGAATATATTGATATTTAAAATAATATTGCCTATATCATTATACTGTGTATTAGATCTCTATGCCTTATTTACTACTTGTTACAAGTTTGTACCATTAGGTAAAATTCAAGCTCACCAAAGCTATTTCCCACCTCAAATCAGGAAGCAACAGTACAGATGTTACCAAGATTAGAGACGGTGAAAGGGCTAAGAAGCCAAACAAATAGTACGACTCTTCCAAAAGACATTAGTAAGTGGAGCAGGCATTTTGAAAAGTATGTTAGAGATCTTAAATTCTACAAGTACACATCTACACAATAGTTGGAACAGTAAAAAATGCAGTTGTTGAAAACTCTGTGTTTAACACTAGACTTTTCAGAGACTAAAAATTCTCTGGTACTGACAAAAAGCATCTTGATACATGCTTATTACATACTTATTACATTGAATGTACAGAAAGCTTCTATAATCTTCAATTTTTACTGAGGCTTAGTGACAATTATAAAGTCTTACCATGGATTAGCACCATCAACTTCTGCTACAAGTTATATATACTATGTGGAAAATTGTTTCTTGACAAAACAATATACAGATTGCAATGGGACTTTATCTGCACCACTCTCCAAAGACAAAACCACATACCCTTAAATTTATGGCAAGGTCATGTCTATACCCTATAGCTTCAATTTTGCCAAGATGTATGAAAAAGGCAGACATTCTTGATTGTATGTACAAGGATGGCCACATCTTGATTACCCAGAGCTCATATCTGGCTATAGTACGGAGCTATGCTACGAAACTCTTTACCAAGTGGTCCAGATGTTGTAGCTATCTAGCCCAGGTAGAAAATGAAATCTACAACCCATGCCTCAAAAGTAGGAGGTTATAACCAGTTGTGCTGATCACACTACTAAAATTTAGCAAAGAAGTACCATGACATTCTTCAATCCTGACAGGTCATCATTTACAAGGGTTACAAGTTTATTCCTTCTGAGGTACTTAGAGTAAGCCCGATTTTTCTATATTTCTTTTATCCATTTGCTAGTTTAAATACTTTTTTCACTTGAAAGATTCTCATAATATTATTTTGTTTTCTTAGGTACAATCAACCCTCTTTTGTCCATTTATTTCATAACTTTAAGTACACACACAGACCACATACCTATATATTCAGTGTATCACAGCAGGACTAAAATAAAATATTCCAACGATCTACTTAGAGCAAGAAGTTTTTCTAATCACATCTTTCCCGAACACTTGCTTTTCTCTGACAACCTGATTTCCTTTTAAATTACATGTGATGGTTTCTTTCCCTTGATTCCTCTATGTGTATCTCATTTCTGATCCATTCACTGGCTTTTCTGTATTTTTTTTCAACTTAATATATCCAACAAAGGCATTTTATTATCAGTCAAAAATAATATTTCTCCACCTCTTTTTCCTTGGTACTTACAGCTTAGGTGACAGGACACTTTATAGAAATGAACCTCACAAGAAGAATGAGGGAATCCAAAAACCTTGTCAGAATACATATGCTCTTGAAATTAGATTAAGAGGAAAACAATAAAACCTACTGGGTCTTGGTAACAATACAGCCAACAACTTGGATTTCTTCCAAGATTCTGTTTAAAAAATTCCATTTAAAAACTCTAACTCCTTATGCCCAGAAATGTAGAAGGAAGAGGTATTCTTCATTTTTATCTTTAAATTATGTATCATTTTCAAAGAACCTTTCCCATCCAGTGCAACATGGAACATCTGTGAATCTAAGCCTGGCTGCTTAAATATCTACACGGCTTTAAAGCAAAACATGGGGGTCTGAGGATTTATTTTTATTATTTCAGAGACTTAAGAAGTATTGCTATTTTTTTCCAAGCTGAGGATAGGCAGACTAACTAAGTGTCACCAGCTATAGTACTTTACCCTAAGATCATTATTCACTTCCCCTTGTGGTCATTAGAAACTCTCACTGCTATTTTATGTGTCCACAGATTTAACATAAAGAGGAAAAAAATAAATTATTACTTTATAACCTTTTTTGCTTCATAGGCACCATTTCCAACATATCATGCCCACTCATAAATACATAATTCAGTACTTCTTTATTGATAGAAAACTTGGAAAATTATGAATCCCTGAGGGTCTGGTCATTTAGTCGTCCTTTGAAATTCCTTTAATTATACACAGTTAAAATATGATCCAGAAGTCTCTTGGTTTCCTCCCCAGACACACCATCTATAGACCTCTGTCAAACTCATAAGACAATGTATTAATACCTCCTTTCTTTATCCCTCATGTAAACACTCCAGGGTTCAATATTCTCCAACAGTAACTACCCATCAATAAAAATTCTTTTAAAAATTCCAAGAAAAAAAGAGCGGTAATAGTATATGAATCAATATGCTGCTGCTTCACCATATTCTATTGTACTCTGACTCAGCTACTTCTTTGTCTCCTATCTGTATTAATAATCTATTCAGTTCAAACCACAACACATACTCTCTTGTATTTTATTGCTTGTCCCTAATCAGTTCCTTGGCAGAAATATATTTTCATTTCTGCCATTTCTCCCAACTATTTCATCATAAACTGTAAATATTTTGCCCATCAGTGTCATAAACACCTTTGGCTAATCTATACTTGCTATTCAATTTTTTTTCTAAGACTGAGAGTATTTCTTCATTCTTTAATGAAATTACACCATAAGTAACTTGCAATTTGTATGTCCCAAGTTTCCCCAAATTTACCCTCAGAAGTTTTAATTTCTTAATTCTTATGACAATTTTCTGACCATGCCTATACATTGCCCTTGTGACTATACACACAGCAGCAGCTGACAAAGTAGGATTCTGCAAAGTGTGAAGAATCCTAAAATTAAAAGAATGACACTACCAAAAACACCTTGCTCCCACTGAAACATCTGAGACACAGCCATGGGGGGGGGGAAGCAAGAAAGAAACCCACCTCTAAAGTTAGAATATGTCGATGTCAAGAGAAAGCTGTTCTTTCAGAGGGATCAGGAAAAGGGCAAAAGACTAATCCCAGAACCTGGAAGTAGCCAGAGTGTGACTGTAACCATATCAAAAATACTATAATTTTATGATAGTTTTCTAGTGGTTTTTAAAATGATAAAGCAAGATTTGAGATATGAATAAAATATCTGAACACAAAATGAAGTATCAAATATACGCAGATCCTAAGTCATAAATGCCTAGTGGGGGTTGTAAGAGCTATCAGTCAACTACTCAGAAGGTAGAGAGGGTGTTCTCGCAAACAGTTGGGCTTTACAGTCTTAGAACCAATGCGTTCGGGGATGAGTTAGCTGATGCTACATACTGTGCACACCCTGAAAATTGGATTCATCAGGAATTAAGGGAATATCATAAGTGTCCCCTCAAAAATCTATACAAAGAAACAGAAATGTGCCAGAAATATAGGTTAGATAATATATATATAACAAGTTGTAACCATCTGATTAGGTAGCTCTGATCATTTTAACAGTAGGGACTAGTTGGCAAACCCAAAGGTGACCAGCGAGGAAGAAGTAGGATCATTCCAAGTGTTTGCAATAGCTTTTGCAGCCAGGCCATTGCCGGCAAGCATCCATCAAATTCACAAAGTATCCTGTAGGCAAACCAGCCTTCATGGCATCGCCAGAGTACACACTTTGGGAAGAGCTCTGGGTTACCTAACCAGGAGTCCTCACACCAGATACCCACTTCCTCCCATATACAAAAATCTTTTATCTCTTCACTGGTTTAATGCTCAGGTCAGGTGTCACCCGCCTCAAAATAAAACTGAAATCCTTGTCTGAATTCTTGTGCCTTTAATTCCTGCCCTGCTGCTTTTTCCTTTCAGTGCTAAACTTTTTTCAACAATTCATGTAAGTCTAGCTTCATGTTAACACTGACACAGTCTCCCTGACTCCAATCAACAGCACTCAAACAGCTTTAAATCAAGGAGTTTACTTCAGTTTCTCTCCCGTTTGGCCATGGTTATTCAGCACCTTAAAATGTATTAAACCCTACTTT
This sequence comes from Ursus maritimus, assembly GCF_017311325.1. Taxonomy (NCBI): domain Eukaryota; kingdom Metazoa; phylum Chordata; class Mammalia; order Carnivora; family Ursidae; genus Ursus; species Ursus maritimus. The sequence goes on from NW_024424453.1 coordinate 38,001,987, forward strand.
ATTCTTTCTCCAAATAGAACTTTCTGACTCAAGCTGTTCTCATCAGGAAACCCCTATTTCATTGCTTTACACTATACTTATGGAAACAGCCTTCTTTGATTCCCTGGCTCTGGTTCCTGACCTATTCCAGTCCATTATTCACACATGGCTGCCAAAATAATTTTCCCCAACATTTTCCATTTCATCCCTTTAATCAAATCTTATAGAGGTGATTTCTCTGGCTAAACCCAGCAAACTGAATACATGTGTTTATCTCCATTATTTCCTGAACCCCATTAAAATGACAGTAGAGACTTTTCATAAATGTAACTAGCAAGGACCATGAAAACAGGAGAAAAAGAGCAGAGATGTCCACCAGGGTGGGGACACTGGGCAGCAGAGGGAGGAGTGACATCTGAATTCACAGAGCATTGAATGTAAGCACCTAGGATTGTGGGAGCTGGATGCCAGCCAGAACCTCAGCGTCTCCTTAACTTAACCACCAAGAAGAGGTAAAAGCAGAGATGGGTGACTGGGTTGAAATAAGAGGACTATCTTAGTCTGTTGGACAGCTATTACAAAAACACCATAGACTTGGTGGCTTAAACAGTATTTATTTCTCACAGTTCTGGAGGCTGCAAGTCAAATTAAGGTATCGACAGTGTCTGTTGAGAGCCTACTTTCTAGTTCACACAGGCAGGTCCTCACATGATGGAAAGGGCAAGACAGCCCTCTGGGGATCTTTTATAAAGGCATTAATCCCATTCATGAAGGCTCCACTATCATGACCTAACCATCTCCCAAGGCCTCACCTCTTAATACTACCACATTTGGAGTTAGAATTTCGACATATGAATTTGTGTGAGGCAGAGCACAAAAATTCAGTCTCTAACAATGACTTATTAAAAACCCACATAAGGAACTCCCCTAGGTCACTTTTGCTCTTCCAAATAAGCCAACTGACAAGACGAATAGATGCTGAGAAGTAAAAAAAAAAAAAAAAAAAAAAAAAACCCAGCCGAGATCCATTATAGAAAACTCAGTTAAAATAAATGTGTGTTATTAGCAGTTTTAAATCTATAATAATCCATTAGAACAGAACAGAATTTCTATTATTCTCTACTCCAACACTTCTGATGAGAATGAGGAAATCCAGGCCTATCTGTGGCAGTGCCTTGCTCAAGTCCACTAATTATTGACAAAACCAGTATTTGAATGTGGACCTCAACTCCCAACCCAGTGCTTTGCAACTATTAACTTCAGGATTGTCACATGAGGAAAAAACGATCAAATGAGAATGTCATCCTGGTATTAAAAAGGAGAGCAGGAGAGGGCAAGAATGAATGAGTGTTTATCCTGTAGCAGCTACAGGAGATGAGATTTTTAAATGACGAGCTTCAGGTCCTCACACAGATAGTTCTAGAGTTTAGAATAGCATTTCATCAACTTACTTTGGCAAGAAAGGACATCAATTCTCTTTGATGAGATTTAATATATGAGAAAAAATCGTTCGCTTTATCTCCTGACCTAAAATAACTTCTAGCACTGATGCTTGCCATCCCCCTACCAAATCTCCACTGTACTTCCCTCACCCACCAGACCCCACTAGTTCTCAGGTGAAGCGAATTTCCTACTGTAAAATAATTCTGATTTATGAGTCATTCTCTTGTGATTTTGTTCGTATGAATCAACTGGCCAGAGGCTTATTATGTCTTGGTGTATTCATGGAATTGAATGACTAATTGTGTAAAGCTAAGTAACAGACAGCTGAACCTACCAACCACTACAAGTGTGCCCTGACATAGTGAGAAACTTCCTTCCATCCCTCAATACCTACTGCATCAGCCCTGAACTTTTCCAGCAGCTCCAGGTATCTGTTTTCCAAGAAGCCCCCTCCTAACAGTACCATACATTTCCTCCCCTAATCTTGATTATTCTACTGTTCCCATAACTGTGCTAAAGTTATTCTGCAATTCTCTTAAGGCTAAGTTCAAATTCCTTTTTTCAAGTAGCAGAGTCTGCTCATTCTAATTATTTATAGGACTTCCCTCCAGAGTTGGAAGCCTGGGGTCTAAATCCCAGCTTTGCCCCTTACCTATTTGGACCAATCACTTTATCAATTCTCTGAGCTCAGTTTCCTCATCTATAAAACTCAGAACAGTTTTATATACTCAGGGTACACTGTGAAATTAATGAAATAATGAAAGTGAAGTCCTCAGCAAGGCATATAACTAATAAATATTTGTTCCTACAGCTGGAAATACAATATATCAAAATAGAATGGTGAAAATTGTATAGAAATTGGAATTAGAAGACTAAGTTCCAGAACAGACATTATTTACTGGGTAAAGGATTCAAGAGTTCAACTTCTCTGAACTCTATTAATATCATCTGAAAATTCATTCACTTAACAAATATTTATTGTGAGCCTTTTATAACCCAGACAGTACACTAGAGTCTTGGGAGACAGTAATAAACAAAACAAAAAAGGATCACTATCCTCATAGGATGGGAACGACCATAAAACTAACATCACAGCATTACTGTGAAGAATGAGATGCTTAAAGGCAGAAGTACCTTCCAAACAGAGTTGTGTCATCACTGCCAATACTCATAAAATCACAAGATGGAGTGAAGAGTATATAAATCTCATTCCAACAGTGAAGAAACAGAGACTTGGATGTGACATCCACATTCACACAGCCATTGAGTTGATACAAAAATTTGAATCCCCTACCTATTCCAGTACCTTTTCCCTACCACCACCAGTGTCTCAATATATTGAGTTACCAAGTACACTGGGCAGGTAAGTGAATATGATAAGAGGAAGCATTGTGGAGATTTAAAGATAATAAACCCAACTGAAATCAGTCTGCTTTATGACCTCGAATGCATTTTTAAACAATTCATAACAGCATTTTTCACAATCGCCAAAAGGTGGAAACACCCCAAATTTCCATCAATGGATAAATGATAAACAAAGGTGGCATATACACACAATGGAATATTATTCAGCCATAAAAAGGAATGAAATTCTGATACATGCTACAACATGGATAAAACTTGAAGACGATATGCTAAGTGAAATAAGCCAGACACAAAAGCATAAATACTGCATGATTACACTTATGAGGTACTTGAAGTATTCAAATTCGCAGACAGCAGAATGGTGACTGCAAGGAGCTGGTGGGAAGGAGGAATGGAAAGTAATTGCTTACTGGGTGTAGAGCTTCAGTTCGAGAGGATGAAAAAGTTCTAATGATGAATAATGATGATACCTCACAGCACTGTGAGTTTATTTAATCCAACTGAACTAGACATTAAAAGAGTTAAGACAGCGAATTTTATGTGAGGTATATTTGCCCCAATGAAAGAAGGGGAAAAAAATTGATGTTTTTTTTATTACCAGTGTACTGCAGCAGTTTTAAACAATGTCAGAAAAATAGTCCATCCTCCCCAAAACATATTTCCTTTAAATTCTAAAAAAATGGCTGCAGGTAATGTTGAGATTTAACTAGACAGACAGATAATATATAGGCATTAAATATGCTTATGTAATATTTCATATATAACAATACATATATGTATATTTATGTGTATATGCTTAAAATTAGTAAAATTTTATTATCTAATAAGCCTTATATTCTACATGGAATTAATTTGGAGAAATCTCAGTTATATAGTCTGCCCCAACATATGTAGACTCAGCTACCTGTGCTCATTTTAAGAGTAAGTTCATCTGAACACATTTCAGGCACAGTTTGTGCTTCCAATCCCTGCGGTACTAAGATTCCTGCATTTAAACATTAGATTTGAAATTAACAGTAACATAGCGATTGTAAAGATAAAGAAATGGAATTGGGGTTAGTTTGATTCTATCATTCCATATGACCACTTGGATTTTTACTTATGCTTAAGTTTTAGAAGAGTGAAGTAGAATGTCAAATGCATTCTGTAATGTTTTTGTTTGGTAAGTGTAAGCTACAGTTATATGTGTATATTTGCTTCACTTCATCATTATTACTGAACATGATACTGAAATATATGGTGGAGGAGGGAATGTTGAAAATGGTTTGCTCCAGATAATCAAATATGTTAGATACAGCAAGGCCTTAATAAATGTCTAATGAATGCAATGAATGAATGAATAATAAACTCAAAATGCAAATAATAATGTCAAAAACATATCATCTAATTCTCATTTGAAATAAATAAATCATGTACTTTTGGAGGAAATTACTTTAAAATATTCAGAGAGATTCTATCAGATGACAAGATCTTTGGAGCTGTAGGAATAGATGCCACACACAGAAACACCACAGGGAAGTAACATTTGAATGATTTTTTTTTTCTTTCCCATAGTTAGGTAATACATGTTCTGACCTATCAGCTATGCTTATGAATTCTCCTGCATGTCTCCTTACCAAGGTTCCAGTCTCATCCTGCTGGCAGAATTGATGTTTTAATACCAATTCTATTTTCCATCTTGGAGAAAACAATAAAGTTACCTTTCCTGGAAAGACTTGGATCAATTCTTCCCCTTCTCAAAATACAGGAAAATTGGACTACCACAGATAGATCAAACAGACTTCAAATCTCACGCTACACAAACTCCTTACACATACACTCCAGGACAAATCGTAATCAGTTAAAATAATCCATAAAGCAAATGACTGTCTTTCATTTCATCTTTTTAAAGCACATAGTATATGAACTTGAATTGCTTTTTCTTCTTTTTCAAGACTATTCAGAGGTGAGCTGTATACACGTCACATAACTGTTTTATTTACTTCTCTTTAACCAGTTATTTACCTACAGGGACAAGCTCAGACCAGACAACATCTCTCAGGGGGTCAAAACTAACACTGTGAATTGAGTGCAATAACTTCCATGCTATCACTCCACCAGGAGCCACATCTCCTTCATTCATAAAACAGTATGGATACTTACCTTAAACTGCTCGAGAGAAAAGAGGCAGCCACAAACCCCCAGCCTTGCTGAGTCTGGTATCGATTGGAAGAACAATATGTTAGGCAGTGTTTGTTTTTGGCCTGGGAGAGAATTTCTTCAATTGGTGACCCACTGTGTCCCAAACACTGAATTATGGAATGGTTTGTTTTGTTTGGATCTGTTTTATTCTCCAAGAAACACAAACGACACTTTTTTTTAGTGTAAAATTAAATGTACTCACAGTTCCTGTGGTGCAATTTAAATATGTTTTCAGTATTTCCTCCAGAAATTCACAGAGAGTGTAAAATGATTTGCACAGCTTGAGTTTCTTTTTTTTATTGACATAGAATTAACTCTGCTGACTTGATAAAACAAAAATAAATTAAGCCAGAATTACATTAATTTTGTCTTAAAAAAATAGCTACTTCAGTTAAGATAGCCTTAGTGGAAATATCCATTTTATGCTTTATTTAACTCTGTGGAGTTTCTATCTCGTTTAAGTCTAAGTATTAAACTGCTTCATTTGGATTTTTTGTTTACTTACTAGTTTGGCAAAGAAACAGTGTGGCTGATACTTTGTTTTCTTTTAATGAATTCCAAACCTTTCAAAATGTGAAGATCATTTGGACTGACTAGGCCACACATAAAAAGCTTATAATAGAAGTGAAGTTCTAATAAATTCTACTTCCCCTTGAATGTATTCTCATAAATATAAAATCAATAATACAGATAAATAATCCAACTCTTCTATCTCTTTTCCTTAATAGAGTATTTATGTCAGAACCTACCTTAGAATCTTGCTCCATGTTTGACTCTCATAACTAATCAGATTTTTCTCACTCGCCATTCTAAGAGAACATTTCATGAAAAAAACATGACATCCACCCAGTGGTCCCTTGGCTTCCACATCAGATATCCATTGCCACAGTGTTGCATAACCACCAACAAAACATCAGAGGCATAGATAATCATGTATCGCTCATGCATATGGGGTGGTTGGCTGGGGTGGGGGGCTGCTGATCATGGCTGGGCACACTCATATACCTTGGGATTGTATAGCTGTCAACTCATCTATGCTGCCTGCCCTCAGTTGGGAAGAGAGGGTAACTCATCCCTGTTCTATCATAGCCCTGTGTATTAGTTTTCTACAGCTGTTTTAGCAAATCACCACAAACTTAGCCTCTTAAAACAACTCAACTTATTATCCCATGATTCTACAGTTCAGAAGTCTGGGTTATCTTAGCTGATTTTTCTTTTTCCTTTTCGATAGAGAAAGAGCAAGAACAGGTGTGTGGGGGGAGGCGCAGAGGGAGAGAGAGAATCTCAAGCAGGCTCCACGCTCAGCATGGAGCCTGACATGGGGCTCTATCTCACGACCCTGAAATCATGGCCTGAGCTAAAATCAAGAGGCAGATGCTTAACTGAGAGGCTAACATGCCTCTTAGCTGGGTTTTCTGCTCCACATTTTACAACACTGAAATTAAGCTGTCAGCTACCTAGTCTCTTACTATGAGGCTCTGGGAAGAATGTACTTCAAAACTCATTCAGGCTGTTGGCTGAATCTACTTCTTTATAACTGTAGAACTGAGGTCCCATTTCCTTGCTGGCTATAGCTCCCAGATGTTTTCCTCTGGTCCTCACATGTGAACCCCTACATATCAGAGCCAACAGCAGGGCACTGAACCCTTCTCATGCTTAGAATCTCTCTTATTCCCCCTTCTGCTGCACCAATCTTTTGCCTCTTCTGCCCACCTTCTAACCCCAGCCTAAGAAAGTTCTCTGCTATTATACTGTGATTACATTGATCCTACCCCCAAAATCTAGGATAATCATCCTATCTTAACCCTAATTACATCTGCAAAATCGTTTGCCATGTGTCCTAATACATCTACAGGCTCTGGAGATTAAGGTGTGGATATCTTTGAGGGCTGTTCTACCTACTACACCAAAAAACACTTTCTTGCCATGGCAGAGGAGAGAAGGTAAGTCCACTCAAAGTACTTTTTAACAACAAAATGACCAAATCCAGTCACACTGTCAAGCCCAGTGTCAGAGTGGGAGGGTAATACACAGTTATATGACAAAGAATATGGATGCAGGGAAGGTGACAAGTTGAGGTCACAGCCTCCTAAAGACAAAAGACATATTTAATAAGAGTGGTGACAGTGTTAGGCTTGTTAACCATCTCTAAACACCATGTGGTAGACAAGAGTAAATGTCTTCACAACAGAGGTGATCCACAAGGCAGAATCACATGTGTAATTACTATCAGCCTCCATATACGATGAACAACCATTAGTCAAAAGTCTTGTTCCTCACTAATGCCTGGCATACAGCAGATATTCAAAATAAAAATAGTATTATGACTAACACTCTATGCCAGGAACTGTATGTGCTAAATAGCAAACATGTGCTAACCCACAACAATTCTATGAAGTAGGTATATCATATCTCCTGTATATAGACATTTCAATAAATGAAAAAACTGAAGCAGAATGAGGTTATGAAATTTGTCTAAGCTTATACAACTAGTAAGTGATACAGCCAGGATATAGACCCAGAAAGTAAGCAAATAGTTGATAAAAAGGACAATCTATCTGAGATAGATCTCAAATCCCTATCAAGTATAGGATGACTTTATGTGAATTCCACACACACACAAAAAACTTGCAATGAAAATTTTAGATTTAAAAAAATTTTTAATTGTGAAAAAGCTTTATTTCAAAAACTGAGTTCACCATTTATAAGTACAATAAAACATAGTCACTGCAAACTCAAATTAGCAATAGGTACAATATATTAACAAAATGACAACTTTTCCAAAAGGGCAGAGGCAAATGAGTGACTTGTTTCACCCAAAATATTCAATTGGTTTTAAATAAGGAAAGGAATTCTTTTCTAGATGTTGAAGCAAAAACTATGAGACCTATTACTGTTAAAAAAAAAAATCTGACAACTGATAATTCATTCTGATGCCCTTGGGATTGTAGAATACCCCAGTGATGGCTAAATATTCTCTATTATAAAAACAAAAACAAAACTTAAAATTCTTACAACACTTACCCTAAAGGTTACAACCACTGGTTAACAGCCATGCTGATGGATAACATCCATCAAGGACGGATTCAATTAATCATCAATCATTTGCTGAATGCAGTCTATGAGCAAACTCCCTGCCTAACACTGTTCAGTTTTAAAATATATCACAGCCCTCAAGACCACTACAATACATATTAGGAGCTCCAAATACACCAGAGGATACAGGGCATTTTCCTCAGTAAATGGGTTAGTTGGATGAGACATATACACACAAGATGAATAACAATACCAGAGCACCAGTGCAAAATGTGTGGAGATAACTACAGCTGAAGGGCTAAATGATAAAGGATACCATCACACAAAAGGCGAAATGTGAGTACAGACCTAAAGAAGGTCTGGAAAGGAAACAGGGTTTCTGTGAGCGTCCATTTAATGACAGGCTTTGGAATTTTATCCTGAAAACAATGCATATCAAGACCTGTGTTGCGTTTGTTCTTTATTCTTCCTTTATTCATTTGAAACATATTTACTGATTTCAGGATTTATCTAGGTCTTGGGGATATAATGAAAAATGAGAGACTCAGTCCTCATGGAAAGTTTATTCTAGTAGAGAGACAAACAGACACATCAAATTATTACAGATGGTGCTAAGTGCTGTGCAGGATATAAATAGGATTCAGTAACAGAGATTAACTGGGCTGGCAAGATTTTAGATGATATGAATATCCAGGCCCAAATGAGAGGATCATATGAGCTGAAATCTGAAACATGGAAAGAAGGTGGCCATGGGAAGATCCAGGGTAACAGTCTTCCAAACAAGAGAACAGAAACTGCAAAGGTCTGCAATAGGGAGAGAAGCAGGAGTAGTTTAAATGCTATCTCAAGATGAATGTGGCCAAAGTACAGGGAGTGAAAAAGAGAGGGATCACCAATGACCCTGAAGAAGGGGGAGGGAGGCCAGTCAGGTCCTTCGCCCACTGAAAGAAATCTGGGTTTCTAAGCAAAGAATTAATAAGATTTTGTTTCTTTTTTAAGATCTCCCAGTGTATGTAGGGAATGGATTTGCACAGAGCAGGAACGATATTTGGGAGGCCAGGTGGTAGGCTTTGTGCTAATGAGAAATCACCATGATCCCAACCAAGATGATGGCAGTGGACATAGGGAAAAACAGACAGATTTGAAATATGTTTTAGTGATAGAATCAGTAATATTTGTCAGTGAATCAGATGGGTGGGAAGAGGGAAATAGAAAAGGGGAATTCTAAGACAATGCTTAGATGTTTTGCTTGGACAGAGGTGCATGGTGGCACTAAAGAATGGTGGTATTAATGAATCATGTAAGCAAAGCTGGAGTGGAGGAATAGAGCTGTGGGGGGATTTAGTATGTCTGATTATACTGTGAAATATATATATATAATATCTATTATAAATAATAATGTATAAAAATGATTATATTAAGTTATATTTAAGATACAGAGGAGGACGTCTTAAATTTGCAAATCTGTAGCTCAGAGAAATCCAGATTAGAGATCTAAATTTGGGGGTTGTCCGATACAGATGTTATTTATTTTTTTAAAGGTTATTTTTTTTTTTAAGATTTTTTATTAATTGTCAGAGAGAGAGAGAGACGACAAGCAGGGGGAGCAGCAGGCAGAGCAAGAGGGAGAAGCAGGCTCCTTGCTAAACAAGGAGCCTGATGCAGGACTCTATCCCATGACTCTGGGATCATGACCTGAGCCAAAGGCAGACATTTAAATGATCGAGCCACCCAGGCATCCCTAGATGTCACTTAAACCTTGGCACTGCATGAAATCACCTTGGCTGAGAATGAAAAGAGGGAAAGGAACAGGCAACGTTCCAAAACCCATACAATACCAATATTTAGAGATGAGGTAGAGAAGGTGAGGCCAGAGAAGGAGACAGGGAAGGAAAAAAAGAACCATGTCATGTCATGAAAATCAAGAAGGTAAATTTCTTTAGAAAGGATGAGATTGACTGAAACATCCTGATAAAAGAGTGAGTCAGATTTGTAAATTTAAGTGCCCATTAATTTTGGCATTGAGATTTTGGATGACCTTGAAAAGGACAGTTTCTGAAGGGACTGAAGTCAGAATAAAAGCTATATGGGACGTGAAGATGGTGTAGACAACACACTGGAGGAGTTTTATCATAGATGGGAACAGGAAAATGGGCAATGGTTACAGGAAAATGAGAGGCCAAGTTTCTTAAAGTGTGTTATGCTAAGGCAGTGGTTCTCAGAATGTATACCTTACATAAAAATTAACTGATGGCCTTATAAAAAAAAAAATTGTGGGGCCAGAGTTTCTAATTCAGTAGGTTTTGGTGGAACATGAGAATTCCCATTTCTAACAAGTTCCCAGGTGATGCTGATGTTGCTGATCCAAGAACCACACTTTGAGAACCACTGGCCTAGAATATGTGTTTGTGGTACAGAAAATGGGCCTATATAGAGAAAGACATTGGTGATAAAAGACAGAAAGAACTTTAGGAGTAAAGTTTTTGAAAATGTGTGAAGTCCTGGGATCCAAAGAACAAATGCTTTGGATTGTAGCAGGGTCATTTCTTCCATGGAAAAGGAAGAAAGGAGAGGTTGGTGCCACCTCATCTTTTGCACTTGCTCCCCACATTCAGGGTCCCTTAACCCCTCTCTGTAGAGGCTGCCTCTGCTCCCAGATCTAGCTCCAATCTGCAGCAGTCAGATGGGGTTTAAAAGCCTGATCTGGTTCATCACACAGGGGTCACAGTGCAACGCTGGTCCGTTGCTCTTATTGCTGGCACTCTTTTGACCTTCTGCCCCCTGCCCTCCTCCCTGCCTTGTCCCAGCTTTGGCACCTGTACATCGGCCACATTCCTTTAAACTAAGACTCTATTTTTGCTCAATGGAACCATATGGATGTTGAAAAATTACTTTTGGGGTTGCTACACTACAGCAAGAAGGGGTAAAGACCATGGTTACTTCAACCAGAGAATTTCTGCTGTCATCTAACTTATATATTAGGGCTCTGAATATTACCTTTGAAACAAGTGTAAAAGATTTAAAAGCTAGTGCCTTGTAGATGACTCTGTGTCTCTAAGTTCTAGCTGTTTTCTAAAACATGAATTCCTACCTTCTTAACCGGTCATAATTCAATGCTCCAACACAGATCCTTTTGTTCCACATTCCTCAGTGACTGGAGTCGATTCCTGGACCCCAGGTTTCTATTTGGCACTCCGCTTCTTGCTGCTATTCCTAGTCAGTGCTCTTAAATTCTTAGGCCTATGGTCTGCCTAACTGAAAAGAGATCCTTATCTCCCTTGGTTGAGCCTTTTCAATGCCAATAGCTTGTCTGGATGAATGCCACATTCTGTCTATCATTATTCTGTCTTGGGTCACATATAGGTTAAGCTTGCTTCTGGACTTTTCTTCCCAGTGTTTTCTCAGCTACAGTTTAGGATTCCACATCTGTACTGGGTCCCAACCACATTTAACCTTTCAGTGTCATGCCACATTAGGAGATGGGCCAGTAGAGAAAGAACGGGTGATATGGGGCAGAGGTTGTATAGAAACCTCTTTGGTTTAGGGAAACTTATTTCATGACTATGGGGCAAGATGGATAAGGGTTCGGAGATGGTAATGAAGATGTCTGTGGATGAGGCTAGAACAATGGTCTAGGTGAAAGGTTAAAAAGGCCTCACCAGCAAAATGACATAAGGACAGAAAAGGAAGAATTAATCAGAGATATATGAATAGAGAGCTCTGTAGGAAATGTTACTTTCTGGCACACAGGATGGTTGTACTTGACTGCCCTTTGAAGATAAACACATGTAAGTGTAGGACTTACCTCAACTAAAGAAGTATGGGTAAAAATGATTTTGTAACTTCCAGGTTACAAATATTCAGAGCTTGTGGGAGATTTTCCATGTCCTCTCTGCCCTCAACAACCTGGAGGCATGTATTTGCAGGAGCCATAGAAGCAAAACAGCCTGAAATACTGATCCTCCGGCAGTTGCCTGGAGAGCAACTCAGACTCCCAATGAACACTGTGTGTTATGCCAGACCACTTTCTGGGGAAGACAGCAGGAGGAGGAAGAGATGATTTCTGCAGCATAACCTAGCCTAGCCTGTATAATGCAGATTTCATTAAAAATTATTTTACTTCTTGCTTTTTTACTACATATAGATTTAAGTATAATACAAAAATCTAGGATTAATCCAAAAAATGTTGAAGATGGATTAACATTGTTGGAGAATACTTAATAACTTTAAAGCAAAAATTTTAAATCCCCAACTTTGAAGTTATCTACTCAATATAGTTCTTTTATTCATAAATAACAGAGCCATACTAATAATGTGCTGGAAATAAAATCACTTTACTTCGATTTTTTTCAAATGTAACCTTGTGTGTCAACTATACTCAAAGTATGACCTGAAGTATAAACCACCCCCTCTACCACAATTCTCTCCCTTGGTCAGTCATTGCCTATTTCTTCTCAGAAAACTGAGCACATGTTTTTGTTTTGTTTTTGCAATGCTCTAGATAACATAAGCCTTTATAAACGCTGGATGTTTTAATATCACGTAGTATGAGTTTCCCTATTTTTCTTTACACATCTCTAATTTCTGATGTAAGGCAGTCTTTAAACAATTCTGGGATCAGACATATTAATGCCTCAGAAAGAGAGAAAAGCTTATTTTCATGCTTCCTTTTCTCTTCCAGTTTCTTCAAACTAAAGTTTTAAAATTGGCCTGGCAATTTTATAACAGATTTTGTCTTTCCCTTGGGCAGTTAGTGACCTGAGATCTTTTGAGCTTGAAAGAAGCCAAAGGTCTGGATCCTTTTCTGGGGCTAATTGTCTTTCTAGTTAAATCTGGCAACAAACTCTTATTAAAATCCTTATGTGGGAAGAACACATTATTGCTAGACAATATAATAACCTATGGGACAAACACACACAAATGCATATTTATCCTCTTCAAAGCATTTGACCATGTCCTTTCCTGAAAACTTTCTATTTCTCTCCAGGTAATGGTTAAATAGCTTTCTATTTCAGTATTTTATGTGGCTGGTTATTTCAAGCACTAAAAAATGCTTGGCACTGTATATCAGAATTATTTCTAAAAAATATCAACATGTCAAGTGACAAAATATTCAAAATAATGATGCAATATATCTGTAGTGGCAAGGGAAACCCCAAGTAAAATGTTGGGATAAAACTGGGAAAATCCAACACAGAATTAATTTTGATGAAAAATGCTGATGTTTTTTAATAAATTGCTAATGTTTTAAAATGTGTGTATTTTAAATCATATTGTAAGACTCATTGAAAATTTAGTAGATAAAATTGCCTGGCTTATAGAGAATTACTTATAAAAAGAAATTGAAAAAATTGCATTATATATGCACACAGACTCAGACCTAACATTCATTTATAACATTTATAGCATTCATTCATCTTTTTATGTAACACTCATTCTTGATATAACATAAAAATATCACAGGATTGTATTTGCACTCTTTGTGGCTAAGTAGGCTGTGTAAGGTCTGATAAGAACTCTGAAGTTCCCTATTGTTCAAATAATCCTTTATTATACCCATAAGGATTATAATCCGTAATGAGTAATTATGATATTTATGTAGTCAAAACCTGTGTACATATACTATCATCTTGGAAGGCACAAAAGCTGCTCTCAAATGCAGAGGTCCTTGAGGGTTGCATTCATTTGGTAGGGCTTTCCAAATAAAAAAAGACAGAGCTCCCTAGACTTAGACACTCCATGAGAAATTAGTATGTTGAAGTATACACATGAATTTCAGCTTGAGATGGTTCTGAGATTAGTCAAGATAATGATAGGGTCACCAAAATGGCCAGCAGTTAATCCCACGAAGAAAAGAACCATCTGAAATATGTTGAACCATAGCCATGCCCTTGATGTTCAAGATGTGGTCCCTGAACAGCAGGATCAACATCATCTGGGAGCTTCTGAGAAATGAAAAATCCTGGATCCCACCCTAGGCCTCTGGAATCAGACTCTGCCTTTTATTAAGATCCCCAGGTGATTCTTTGGCACATTAAAATTTGAGCAGCATTCAGTTGTACAAAATTAGTCAAGAGGATTAAGACCTAAAAGAAATCATTTTGAGGCCAGCGTTACCCTGATACCAAAACCAGATGAAGACTCCACTAAAAAAGAGAACTACAGGCCAATAACCCTGTAGTTGCAAAACTTCTTGGTAAAATACTAGCAAACCAAATCCAACAGTACATTCAAAGAATCATTCACCGTGATCAAGTGGGATTTATTCCTAGGCTGCAAGGGTGGTTCATTTCACAAATCAATCAATGTGATATACCACATTAATAAAAGAACCATATGATCTTTTCAACAGATGCAGAAAAAGCATTTCACAAAGTTTAACATCCACCATGATAAAAACCCTCAACAAAGTAGGTTTAGAGACAACATACCTCAACATAATAAAGGCCATATATGAAAAACCCAGAGCTAATATCATCTTCAATGAGGAAAACCTAAGAGCTTTTCCTCCACAGCCAGGAACAAGGCAGGGATGTCCACTCTCACCATTGTTATTTAATATAGTACTGGAAGTCCTAGCCACAGCAATCAGACAAGAAAAAGGAATAAAAGACATCCAAATTGGCAAGAAGTCAAACATTCACTATTTGCAAATGACATGATATTCTATATAGAAAACCCAAAAGACTCCATCAATAAACTGCTAGAACTGTTACATAAATTCAGCAAAGTCATAAGACACAAAATCAACAGAAATCTGTTGCATTTCTGTACACCCATAATGAAGTAACAGAAAGAGAAATTAAAAAAAAAAAATCCCATTTACAACTGCACCCAAAACTATAAGATACCTAGGAATAAACCTAACCAAAGAGGTAAAAGATCTGTACTCTGAAAACTGTAAAACGCTAATAAAAGAAGCTGAAGATGACACAGAGAAATGGAAAGATATTCCATGCTCATGGACTGGAAGAACAAATATTGTTAAAATGTCTATACTATCCAAAGCAATCTATACATTTCATGCAATCCCTATCAAAATACCATCAGTATTTTTCACAGAGCTAGAACAAACAATACTAAAATTTGTATGGAGGCACAAAAGACCCCGAATATCCAAAGTAAACTTGGAAAAGCAAAGCAAAGCTGGAGGGATCACAATTCCATTGAAATCCTAGAGAAGAACACAGTCAGTAACCTCTTTGACATCAGCCACAGCAACTTCTTGCTAGGTATGTCACCTGAGGCAAGGAAAACAAAAGCAAAAATGAACTATTGGGACTTCATCAAGATAAAAAGCTTTTGCACAACAAAGGAAACAATCAACAGAACTAAAAGGCAACCTATCCAATGGGAGAAGATATTTGCAAATGACATATCTGATTAAAAAAAACAAAACAAAACAAAAAAAATCACCCCGTTAAAAATTGGCAGAAGACATGAACGGACATTTTTTCAAAAAAGACACATAGAAGGCCAAAAGACACATGAAAAGATGCTCAACATCACTCATCATTAGGGAAATACAAACCAAAACTACAATAAGATACCACCTCACACCTGTCAGAATGGCTAAAATTAACACAAGAAACAAGTGTTACTGAGTATGCAGAGAAAGGGGAACCCTCTTACACTGTTGGTGGGAATGCAAACTGGTGCAGTCACTGTGGAAAAAAAGTATGGACACTCCTCAAAACGCTAAAAATAGAACTATCCTAGGATCTAGCAATTACACTATTAGGTATTTACCCAAATAATGCAAAAATACTAGTTCAAAAGGATACATGCACTCTGATGTTTATAGCAGCATTATCAACAATAACAAAACTATGGAAACAGTTCAAATGTCCATCAACTGATAAATGGATAAAGAAGTAGGACACACACACACACGCACACATACACACACTGGAATGTTACTCAGCCATTAAAAAGAATGAAATCTTGCCATTTGCAATGACAGATGGAGCTAGAATGTATTATGTTAAGTGTAGTAAGTCAGAGAAAGACAAATACCATTTGATTTCACTTGTATGTGGAATTAAAGAAACAAAACAAACAATCATAGCAGTGGGAACAGGGGAGGGTAGAGGGAAGAGAGGCAAACCAAGAAACAGACTCTTAAATATAGAGAACAAACTGATAGTTACCAGAGGGGAGGCGGGTGGGGAGATGGGTTAAATAGATGATGGGAATTAAGGAGTGCACTTGTGATGAGCACCGCATGTTGTATGGAAGTGTTGAATCACTAAATTGTGTACTTGAGACTATTATTATGCTGTATATTAACTAACAAATTTAAAAACTTTTAGAAATAAGAAATCATGTCACTTTTGAAAGAAACTTTGCACCAAGAATCGATGGCTCTAACCACATATTTATTTCAGCTATCATCATGTTCCTGGTAAGAGCTGGTAAGATAATTTACTTAAACTTTCACTAATATCCCTCAGCCTTTTGCTATGAAAAAGGTGATGCGATGAAGTTACTTTTCTTTTCCACGAATTAGTTATGGATAATGAAATCAAATGTGTAATATGAAGGGAGAAGAGAGTCTATCAATATTATTGCAATCCTATATCCCCTATGTTCTGTGAACACTTTTTTATTCATTCATTTATTTATTCAACTGATTTTATTGAACATGTAGTATATGTCAGGCACTGGGCTTGGCATGGGGAACATTGAGGAGGAATATATTCCTTAGCATCATCTGCCATCCTTCTCTAAATATTTAATATAAGAAAATAGTGGATAGTTTTCTAGGATGAGGATTATAACAAAAGGAAGGGAGCATCTGCAGATCCTACTACTGGATGGGTTATTTCTGTCTTCTAAAATGCTAGGCCTCATTTTTTTTTAACCAAGCAACTACAGTAGAACCTACAGTGTTTTCTTTCCCTTTGGTATACCATCTCGCTAACTAGAGGACATGCTCCTCAAGGTGGAAGGTCCCTCTTCATTTGCCCTAATTGTTAGCATAGCATCTGACTCAGTAAGTACCTTAGATTGATGATCTCAGCTGGCTTCTCTTGAGGAGAGTGTCAGAACCCTGACTTTGGCATGAATCAATATCAACCATGCTGATGTTAGAAATTCTCTCCAAGAAACCACTTGAACAGTAACTTCTTCATGGCTAGCATCACTGTCTTGGCACAGTGTTTATGATTTCTTGTACCTAGATGGTGGAGAACACTAACAGGAGAACAGCAACAGCAGCAAGTACCACTCATTGAGCAACTAGTAGTATGACACTGTATTACTTTCAACATATATTCTTTAATCTTCATTAATAACCTTATGATCTTTTATATAACTTATGACATAATGCACCTTTTACAGAGGCTGTAAAACTTTCACATCATCTTTTATAACTGAGGCTAAGAGCTTAAATTATTTGCATATTGTCATAAAACTACTAATAGGCAGCATTACCATTTGATGCCAGCTTTGTCTGGCTCCAAATACTATTCTAATCGACTATGCACATCAAAATTAATACAAACAGTAATGATGGCCACTTGTATTTTTATACAATTTTTTTCAAAGTACTGTATTTAGGAGTAGAGAGAGAGAACCCATTTCCTTCAGAGGTACCAGGATTTTGAGAAAAGGTTCCCTTGCATTGAGCAGCTCATGTGTATTAGGAGTATGTCAGCAAACAGTTTCTATAAGCAAGGTTTCCCCAACATCTTTTCAAGGATAATATTTTATATCCATTTATTAGTTCAGCTAACAAGCAAATTCTGGTAACACATTTGCCAGATGTTGATCTAGGCACCACAGAACAACAGGATGAAGAAAATCCAATTCCTACACTCAAGTTGCTCACATTATTGGAGACATATCCTATGACCCACAAACCTTAAAGTATTTACTGGCTCTTACAAAAAGCATTTCCTGACACACCCCACTGATACGTGAATGTGAAACTCAGGGAAGATGTCAGACTTGGGAATATCAGAGTACGGATAACTATTTAAAGCCATAGATAAGATCATGCAAGGAAGAGGTGGAGGTCTGGGTCTGAACTCTGGATCACAGCTTTGGGGGAAAAAAAGAAGAAGAACTGTTCAATGCATTGTTTAAGAGCAAGGGATTTTATGTTAGAGATGCTAGCAATTGAAACACATCTCAGCCAGTACGTAACTTGAGCTAGTTACACAAGCTTTGTGAACCTCTGCTTTCTCATATGTAAATTAAGATTAAAGTACCCACCTTCCTTCCATGGAGGGTGTGAGCAGTAAGAAGGAGGAATTTACACAAAGTCCCTGGCTTTTAATGACAGGTTATAGAGTATATTGTTGGAAGCATAGACCACTGGGATGGAAGCAGAACTCTTCTACCAACTCTGTGAGCTTTGGCAAGCTCGCTCTTCTTTCTGTGCCTCCCTTTCTTATCTATAACATGGGAAGAATAACGATACTTGCCAGTTTTTGTGACGATGGAATTAATTTATGAAAAGAATTTAGAACAGTATCCAGCGAGTAATAAGAGGCATGTAAGGGTTAGTACTGTTAGTTAACAAGAGTTGTTATTATCTACTCAAGAGGCCACATTTCTATCAGTAAGGGCTTCTGCAATAAAGAAACATACAGGGGAAAAACCCACAAGGGAAATCAAATTGAGCTAAGCAAGCTCTTCGCTTGAAGCAGAAACACATGGGTGCTGAAAAGAGTAGGAAACTTTAATCGGACTCAAAAAGGAAGAGCAAATCAAGCAAAATTCAATAAGGCAAAGTTCTGCCAGGATAAGCTGAGTCTCAGAGAGAACGTGCTTTAGAGGGCACTGAACAAAAGAAAGTGAGTTTTGGGCGTTGAGCCACAGTTTGAGTGATTCAGCACAGAAGCAGGCCCTGGTGTCAGAGGTTTGCATTACTAGGGTGAAAGGTTTTACTTTAAATAGTCATCTCTATCCATTATCCATAGATTATACTTGGTTTAATTCTAAACTAATAAATGATGGGCATTCACTCCATAATTTCCCCCCTAACTTCCCTGAGTAATTAATCTAAGTGAACTGCCTCTTCTATAAATACTTGTCATTCAGGGAGTCTGCTGTTTTCTCTTTGCCTTACCAACCTTTTGAGGGGTCAGTGGATCTACTGAAGTCACTCAAATGGAAAATGTGAAAAACACCTGAAGATTAATGGATTAGGAAATTTCAAGCACAAACTCCATTTGGCATCACACATATATCAACTTACAGAATAGCATAAAAGAAAATAAGAACCCAGCTCCTACTCACATTTCAAAGGTCTCATCGAGACAAGGATTATAAAAATGGAAATTTTTTGTTTGTTTGCTTTTTGGTTTTTTTTTTGTTGTTGTTTGGAGGGGTTTGGTGGGGTTGTTTGTTTTTACCTATGTGCATACCTTTCTCCCAAGGTGTTATTTCAACAACTCTATTCCCTTTCTGTTCCTTACTACCTGGAAAATTCCCACTCATCTTTCAATACCCAGGTCAAATGTCACCTATAGGATTATGCTTTTCACTCTCCCCAAACTGAAATAGTTGTATTCTTTACTAGGCTGCCTTCAGAATCCAAACTTTCTCTATTACTATATATAATGCCAAGTTGTGATGGTTTACCTAGAAGTTCCTACTACTAGATCATAAATTCCTTCAGAACACTAAGAATGTCTTGTCTTCAGTACCTGTCAGGATACTAATGTGGCCTCCCAAACCTATAATCATGGATCAAGAGGCGCTGTTCTTGCTTTCAGTTAGAATTCACCCAGGGCCACAGGGAGGGGAGAGTATTCACTAGGCTAAAAAAATTGGTTTTGATATCAGAATTCACAGACTATAATAAAGCCTTCAGCAGCATACTAGCCCACTGCTCCTGCAAAAGCACCAGTTTCAAGTCCTTCCTCTCCAACCAAGAGTGTATGGTTCCAAGGTGCAGGAAAACTTTGCCTCTGTTTTCCCCAGTGTCAAACTACCCATTATCACTGATTTGTTTTACTAACTCTCCTATTTCCAACCATTTCTAAACTCAGTACATGTTTGTAGAATGAAAAAAAATAACCAAAGAACTTAGGAAGGCTTAAGGCTCATGCCATACTAAGTATATGTAGTTAGAAGACTATCTAGGGGCACCTGGGTGGCTCAGTCGTTAAGCGTCTGCCTTCGGCACAGGGCGTGATCCCGGGGTCCTGGGATCAAGCCCCACATCAGGCTCCTCCGCTGGGAGCCTGCTTCTTCCTCTCCCACTCCCCCTGCTTGTGTTCCCTCTCTCGCTGGCTGTCTCTCTGTCAAATAAATAAATAAAATCTTTAAAAAAAAAAAAAAAAGAAGACTATCTCTGTGAATTCTATTCCTAATATATTCTTTACACTTACAGGACAAAGGAAGTGAAAGGAGAAAGGAAAGAGGAGGGTAATACTTACAACACACTAGTCTAGAAAACATGAAGTTTCTCAAACAGGAGAAACAAGTATCTCCGTCTTGAAATGAGCATCCTTATTCCCCCATGAAGACACACCCAGAACAACTACTTCTCTTTGCCTTGCTCTATTCCCAGAATAGTCATCTTTTGTATGCTGGTCACATCTGTCCATACAATAAGGTTAGAGGCCAAAAAAATTAAAGTATTGTGGATAACATCTAACATCTAATATTCCCCAAGTCTTAAAAAAAAACAAAAAACCCTCAAGTTGGAAATGGTGTCTGCTACATTCCATAGCCCTTGAAGGAAGATATTTTCTTTTTCCTTCATAAGTCTGGATATATACTGGATCCTTTAAAGTGCTTTGGGGGGGGGGCACCTGGGTGGCTCAGGTGGTTAAGTGTCTGCCTTCAGCTCAGATCATGATCCCAGGGTCCTGGGATCGAGTCCTACATCAGGATTCTACTCTGCAGGGAGCCTGCCTCTCCCTCTGCCTGCCGCTCCCCCTGCTTGTCCTCTCCCTCTCTCTCTCTAATAAATAAATAAAATCTTAAAAAAATTAAAAATGTTCTTTTTAAAATACTGACTTACATAGCTTTTCAAGAAAGTCCAAACACTTCATCCTTCATTTTTTCATGGTGTCAGTGATGAGAATGAGCAATTTTTTACTCAATTTATATCATGTTCTTAGCATAGTAAGTACCTTTGGGTGTACAAACCACTCATTTGACAGAATTTGGTAATTCTTATAAGCAAAAACCAGTTAACCAGTCTCTGGATCACATAGCACCAAATAACTCCGAATGTGTTGAACATTTTACTTGTAATGTTTCACACAATGCTTAATTTTCTGACTAGTTGTCTTGCTGCTACTGACATACAGCCCTTTTCAAGATAAACTTTCTAGACAAACATTTGACTATATCTAGTTCTAATTGTAAAAGACTTTTAAGAAGTCAGCTTACTGGATATGAGAAATATGATGGGTTTTGGCATTACTAGAGAATTGGGAACTACCATCCCAGATGTAAGGAGAAAATATTTATATAACATGAGAATTCCAAAGTAGTCAAAATCTGAGGTGAGAGGAGGTGTGTGTAAATGGTCCTACCACCAGACGGCTCCATGCACAGATTTCCACCCCATTCTCTACTGAGAGGTCCTATGGCACAACAAAGAGAAATTTAATGGATTTCCCAACTTCAGTTTAACTACACAAAGATCTGGTATTTCAAAATAGCTGGACATGTCTGACAAACCGGGGAGTCTGACCTGCTGGAAACCAACTTTCATGGGGGACTGAGGCAGTTTCTAGATAAAAACTCCTTATAAGGAAGAAAAAGCAGGACACAGTAAGTTGGATGGACCCAGTAGTACGGCCTTATTCCTCAGCAAGAAGGAGAAATTCTAATCAGGTCATCATTTCTGGAGAAGTCATTTGCCCTCTAGTCCCCCTTAATGTACACCTATCTGAATGCATGTGGAAGAAAAGCAAGAGGAAAAAAGGAAGAAGTAGGCAAAAGTTGTAAGGAGTTATCCACTTAAAACTCCCTTAAGCACTGGGACAGAAACAGATCTGCCCTGGTATTCCCTTTAAAGAGTAAACCACTAGAAAATCAGAAGACACCTTCGCTCACTAACCACAACACCCCGTATGCTCAATGCAATCTTTCTGAACTCCCATGACAGAACAGGCAGCACCTGAAAAGGAGGGTATACTGCACAGGGAACCTGAGAGACAACAACAGCATGCTCAAGAGGACTACAGTTTCCCAGGACAACTTCTTGTGTCATCGTGTCTGCACTGGGCTCCTTTAGGTATAGTGACTGTCGACAGAAGAAAGAGTAAATACTTTATGGACTCGGTTTCTAGTACTGGTTTTGTAGGTGTTTTATTAATTATGCTGCTTCTCTATTAAGATTTATTGGACTTTTTTTCTCTTCTCCAGGATCTTAGACATTCCTATAAATAAAATTTATCATTTTTAAACTACATTTACTTATTTTGTCTCAGACAATAAAAAAGGTTCTTGGGGTAAAGAAATCCATCTCTCAGCGGAAGTCACAAATTACTACATATTCTATAATTCCAATTCCTATCAATTATCTAGAATAAGCAGATCAATAGAGAAAGATGTTGCAAAGGGCTGAGGACGAAATGGAGAGCACTAATAGGAATAATATTTCTTTTGTGGGTGTTGAAAATGTTCTAAATTTAGATTATGATGATGGCTGCACAACTCTTCAAGTATACTAAAAAACGCTGCATTGTACATTAAATAGGTGAGTTCTATGGTAGATAAATTGTATCTCAATGAAACTTTAAAAAAATACGCTCTTCTCAGCAAATGAATAAAACCCCTAATTAAAAATGTTACAATATTGCCAGAATTATATTTTATGTTTTTAGCAAAAATCACATTTTTGAAAAAATTAAAAATGCATAGTGTCAATAGGAAAAATATTTGAAAATCTAAAACACAGTGCCAAATGTAATTTTGGAAATTCATATATTTAACCAAATATTTCCTTTTTATAGTTCATATAAATTATATGATGATTTACAGTATATAATGTAAAACATTTTCTTCAGTGTGAAATTTTCTTATCATACACAATTAATTATGATTTAGCATTTTAGAAAAGGAATTAGAACTGCCCTAATACAGTAACTATTTGGCACATGTGGCACATATTTACATTTAAATTACATTTAAATTAAATTTACATTTAAATGTAATTTAAAAATTCAGTTCCTCAATCCCATTAGTCACATATCAATTGCTCAACAGCCACATGTGGCCAGTGGCTACAATATTAGACAGTAGAGATAACAGAACATTTCCATCATCACAGAAAGTTCTGTTGGATGGCACCATTCTAGAAATTGACTTTCAGTCTTGGAGTACATAAGGTAATTTTACTTTTGGACTCATACTTCCTTTTTAAATTCTTTTTAAAGTATTTCAGTTATTATTTAGATTTATACTACTACTTCTAAAAATCTCATCTGAATGTAGAAAAATAATATTGCTGGTGATGACTATTATAATCATCTGTTAAAGATATTGTTCCTTCTAAACCTGATTTTTTTAGAATTGATGTGCCTAAGATAACTCCAGGTGTTGCCTAGTGACCCTGACAGTCTCCTACTTCCTGAGATAATTGCTGGCCATTGCAGTGAAATAATTTCCACTCTATTTCAAAATGCTTAAGGGAATCTATCCCTCCCCAGTAGCTTGGGAAGTAAAAATCAAGGGAGATCCATAGGGAGGAAAATAAAAACACATTAGAGATTAAAGAAAAAAAAGCTGGTAACAATGAAATCATCACTGATTCCAACTGTAACTTCAGGGCATCTATGGAATTGGGGCCCATGTTGTATTCTTTTAAAAAGCGAAGAACAGACAATCTATTGACTTCTGTTGAATACCAGAGGGACTTTCCAAAATAGCCAGTGAATTCCAATCACACCTGTAAAATGCTTTAATGTAGCAAAATTTGGGTTCATTCATTCTTCTGACTTTCCTAATTGCTCCTGATCAGTTATTCCCAGAGGTTACCTAGTCCTTTGACAGACACAATGTACCATGCTCCTAGCAGAAAGCCTATCTCCCAGTCAAGAAAGGTTGAAGGGAATCTCTACCAGGTCTAACCTCTCATGTCTGCCTGCCTTTTGTGATTCATGATATTGCAACTATAGGTAGGCTTTGTTTTATGATGTTACGATTGGTCTTTCTTTTTAAGCCATAAATACAAAACAGAGTTTACCTCATTATGAAGGCTGCTTCCTCATCAATGAGTTAATATTTCAAAGCACTTAGAACAATGATTGCCCCATAGTGAGACTCCATGTAAGATAGATAGACAGATAGATGTCATTCACTTGCCCCAATGGGGCAGGATCAAGGGTAGTGAGATTTCTTGTAGAGACAGAGGTAGATATATTTCCTAGCAGCCCTTTCTTTCTACCCCAACCTCACAGGGCTAGCCTATCATCTTATGATTGAACAACTAAAATGACCTAGACCTCTCTGATGTTTATATACTTAGGAAAAATTAGGATTATTATTATGAATAAAGTTATTAGATTAATCTATCCCATCATCAACTGATGATCAGATACAACTATTCAGCTGACAATGTTTGTCTCCCGGCAAAGATTCTTAGGAAAACACTCAGTAACTCAAGATATTATCACCGAGGCTATAAAAATAACTTCAAATGAAAACTTCCTACAATAAGCTATTCAAATCCAATTAGACTAAACATTACCAGCTACATCAGGGCATTAATAATGAAGCACTTCATAGATAACATGAAGCTTTGAAGTCCCTAAAGCCAATTGCCAGAACTCACTTAGACATCCCATCTTTGCCAGAAAGCAACAGCAGCATTTCAGATCATTTTGAACTCCTTTAAAAAAGCATTATTTCTTCCAAAGAACATAATAAACTAAAATATTGTCTTTAATATTTAATCTGTAAATTCCATTATGTTCTAGTGGTTTACTATGAATTGTACACATTAGGTCAGGAGTTTCTTTATATGTATTTAATTTGTGATTATTTCATTTAAAGTACCTACAGACTCAATCTAACAAGAAGAAAAAAGTAAGTTGAGAGTGTAAGTCACAGACAATTCTCTTTGTAGCTCAATTACAAAAACTTTCTCTGGTTACAGCCCTCTAAGTAGGTCTTTGTATATTTACCAGAGGGGGCTTCCAAATTACGCTTTAAAGCAGATGATATACTTTGAAGCAGCACATTAAGATCTTTGGGTTGATGCATAAGCTGGCTTCAAGTTACAATTTAAACATGTGTATTAGAATCATAAAATAATGTGGTATTAATAAACTATCCTTCTGTCAAGCTAAGCACAAAGAATGTAATCAGTATTTCTAAAGACTTCTACAGTTAAACTGAAATTGTAAATAGAGAAACTAAGTGAAAGACAGCCAAAAAATGACTTTGGAATATTTTTTGTTCCTATAATTAGGTTTGGAAAGAAGAGAGCTTAGTTTTTCCAAGTCCATATAAGTAAGTCTTAGAGTAACTCTGATCATGCTTTTATGTGCTGAGGGGTGAAAGGGAAATAAAAACCCACTCTGAGTTCAGTAGACAGGAGGGGAAAAGTTAACTTCAGAAACATAAATGGGGCAGGAACCTCGGGAAGTAAGACTGGAGATTTGCTCAAGAGTCACTCATATGCAACCTCCTCAGAGAAAGCACTGCTCCCTCTGGATTGATTAGGTTCATTCTCTGTTTCAGAGGTTACAGGGCTAGGTTCACTCTCTGTTTCAGAGGTTACAGAGCATTTCTTAAAAATGGAGCAGAAATCCAAGCTTTGCTACAGAGTTGGGCCTGTTTTGCAAGGAAAATAAAAATACACAGTTTAACAGTGAACACTCTATACTGCCACCCAAGCAAACAAATACTCACGAGTATTAGGTACCTAACTGCATTATAAGGATGATGTTCCCTTTACATTCTATGCATCCATCATAATTCTAAAGATCCTAAAACATTGGATTAAAGAATCATATATAACTATATGAAAGAAGTTCAAGCTACGTTAAGTGGAAAAAAGCAGATTATAAAACTATTTATATATAGTCCTGTATTTTATAATTAGCTGTTTCTTTAAAAAATCAGCATATAAGAAAAGGTGGGTAGAATATCTGAGAATATGGATAATTACCTTTTCATATAATAAATATATAAGTCCTTTATGGTCTTAAGAAAAAGCATTAAGTGTTATTTTCCTGTGGCCCTTCAATTCTTAGATCATTGATAAATAGCTTTCTGGGAGAAGGGGCAGGAGTTAAGATGCTTGGATTCCTCTTCAGCTCAGAGAATAATATATTTCCCAGGAAGTCCTGAGCAAGAACATTCCACAAAGGCTATCATTTTATGGGGAAAAAAGATACAGATATTGACATATAGATATACATACTCAAAAAATAATTTGATGGTTATTTTAAAGAGGGTGAGAGAGGCAGGGCGCAGAACAGGAAAATGGAGGATTAAACTCAAATTAACTCACTGAATTAATAAATTGATTACTGACACTAGGAAAAGTCTATCTGTATACTGAGGCTCAATCCTTTCAAGAGAATGATTATCAATGTTTTTCCTTTATTTTTCTGTATTATTTATAAATTAAGAATTATCTTAGAAATAGAGAAAAGTACAGGGAATAAAACATACACCTACCTACCAGACACACATAGTGACAAACATTAATATGAATTAACCATATTTTGAAATAATCTTTTATTGAGGTATAGCATACCAAAAGAAAATGCTAATCAAAACTATAGCTAAATGACATCCCATAAAATGAACATACCCATGTAACAACTACCATCCTCCAGAAATTAAACCCCATCAGTACCCAGAAACACTTCTTGGGTGTATCTTCACTGACCACTCCTCATTCCTTCACTGTGGCAATCACTATCCTGACCTCTGATGTCATAGAAGGTTTCTAACTAATTTTTAAATATTATACAAATGGAATCACACATTTTTGGATCTGTTATTTATTTTCCCCAAAATTGTCTATATGTGGGGACAGGTATTTGTGCATGATGTTTGAAGTCAATATCCTTTTCTTCTTTTGGAAGTTACATTGACCTTATAGTAAATGCTGTTCAAAAGTGCCATTTTCCCATAAATAAATTGTCCATGATTGTGAAAATCTTCTTCTGTGCTTTCTAATCTCTGCTATTGTTCTTTTCATCTATACTTGTGCCAATATCATGCTCATAATTACTACAGTTTTGTAGTAAGACTTGATGTTCAGTCGACAAAATCAGCCAACCTTGTTCTTTTATCTTGGCCCCTTGGATTTACCAACAAAGATTAGGATCAAATTTGTTAATTTCTATAAAAAACTGTTGAATTTTAATTAATGTTGCATTTTATCTTTAGACACCTTGGGAGAAGAATAGGTATCTTTACAACATATACTGAGTGTTTCAAATCATGGACAAAGTATATTCCTCAATTTACTTGCCTGCTTTATTTTTTCTATTATTATAGTTTATCTGTAGAGTCCTTAAACACGTTTTGTTAGATTTTTAGATGTTTGATGTCTTAATACTACCTTAAATTATATTTTTTAAAATTTAATTTTCCAGTTGCTTGTTGACAGTACATAAAAGTAGTATTGATTTTTCAAAATTTTTCTGTGTCCGGAAACCTTACTTAATTCACTTAAGAATTGTAACATTTTTATCTGTGGATTCTTTTGGACTCTCTAGATACACAATTATGTTTTCTACAAATAACATTATCACTTCTTCCACTCTAGTTCTTGCAAGTTTTATTTATTTTTAATGGCAAATTATGCTTATAAGATACCTAGTACAACATTCAGCAAAAAGAATAATATCAAATATTGTCTTACTCCAAATATCAGGGGAGAAAGCCTTAAAATCTTACTATTAAGGATGGTAACTGCTCTAAAATTTTAAAGATGTCATTTATTAGATTAAGAATGTATACTTCTGGTCCTAAGATTTTTACTGAACATCAGTGGCTGTTGGATTTTATCAAATGTTGTTCCTACATTTATTGAAATTATATAATTTGTCTTTTTCTGTAAATGTCAATTACATCGATTGATTTTCAAATAAACTACTGCTATATTCCTAGTATAAACCAAATAGATCATAATATATTAGCCTTTTTATGTAACACTAGATTTACATTGCTAATATTTTTGTTTAGGATTTTTCCATCAATGTAGATGAGTAAGACTGACTGTAACTTTTTCTTTCATGAAATTTCCTCAACAGTATTTCTTGACCATCTTCTGGCCTCAAAAAAAAAAAAAAATTAGGAAGTGGCTTCATTATCTTTCATTCTCTAGAAAAGTTGTGGTAATTCTCCCTTAAATGTTTGGAAAAATTCACAAGTAAAGCAATCTAAGTCTAGATTTTTCTTTGTAGGAGGGTATTTAATAATAATTTTTAATTGCTATAGGACAATTCAGACTTCCCATATTTATTCTTGTGTCAGTTTTAGTGAGTTGTATTTTTCTAAGAATTTGTCCAAAACGTATCAATGTATTTATATAACATCATTTATTTGTGCCTTCTTTCTTGATCAGTCTTGCCAAGTTTTTCAAGTTATTTGTCTTTTCCAAAAAAGTGAATTTGGGTTTTGTGGATTTTACTGAGTTTTCCATTTCATCAATTTCTGGTTAACGCTTTTTTCTTTCTTTCTTTTTTCGATTTTAATTGTTATTCTCTTGCTAATTTTTTGAGCTGGATCTTAGAACATTAGCAGGTATTTCTAATAAATACATTTACAGTTTATATCTCATATGATTTCATATATTATTTATTTCAAAGTGTGTTCTAATTTCCATTTTGTTTTTGATTTTCATTTTCACAATTATCAAAGAATATAGTTTGTATGCTGTAATTTTTTAAGAAACTCATTGCAACTTGTTCTCTGGCTAAACCCATGGCCAATGCTTATAAATGTTTAAATATGTACTTGAAAAGAATGTGTGTTCTGCAGCTGTCGGGTGTGGTGTACTATATACAACAATTGCTGATTGTATTGCTCAAGTGATACATATCCTTCTTGATAGCTGTATGTGCTTATTTTATTGGCTGAGAGATATGCATTAAAATTAAAATTATTTTATTATGTTCCTTTGCATATTGAAGCTATATTATTACATCTATGCATAAAAAGATTTACTATACCTTCCCTGTGATGGAGATGTTATGAAATGCTTCCATGTCTGCAATGTCTGTCTACTCTTGGTGACCAAACACAAATATATGCTGTTTCTACGACCTATACCTTAAATTTAAGTTGCAGAAAAGTAGAAAGAGGATACAAAAGGCATTCTGCCAACACTACCTCTCAGAAACACCTTTTCAATTATTTTATTTTCTACCTTCTTATAGTCTTATGTTTAAAGTATGGTTCATACAAATAGCATAAAAATTGGGCTTTTTGATAATTGTTCTATTTTTGTTTCTCTACTTTTAAAATCCAATTTAGTAGTCACTGCGGGTTTTTGTTTTTAAAGCTTTTATTTATTTATTTGAGAGAGAGAGAGCAGGTGAGTGCATACAAGAGAGTAAGCGAGACAGAGAGCGGCACACAAGCAGAGGGGGAGGGGTAGAGGAAGAGGGAGAAGTAGACTGCCACTGAGCAGGGAGCCTTAAGCAGGACAGGATCCCAGGACCCTAGGATCATGACCTGAGCGGAAGGCAGACAACTGACTGAGCGACCCAGGTGGCCAGTAGTTACTGTGTTTTAACTGAGAAGTTTAACCAATTAATATTTATGGCCATGATTTCACTATTTGGACCACATTTTCCCTCTCCTTTCACTCCTTCCTGATAACCGTTCCCCTCATACATATAATTGTATTCAATATCTTCTTTATCTCCGCACAAAGCCCTTCATAATATTTAATCTTCCCTACTGTTAAAAGCAAATACTATCATCATTCATATGGTTGACATTTAAGTTCTTTCTAAAATATTGTTGCTGCTTATAATTCTGGAATGTACATCCTTTTGTGTTTTCTGGTGATCTATATTAGGTTTCCCTGAATTATAGCCAGGAGAATAATAACTGAGGATGTAAACATTCAATTATATTTGATATTGTCAAATTGATCTCTGAGGTGGTTAAATATAACCAACTGATATTACAACCCATAATATCATAGTCTTTTTCAACTTTGTCAGTTTGAAATGGTGTTAATTATCTGATTTTGAATTTTAATGCATACATTTGTTTATTAGTGATCTTGATCTTCTTCTATTTATTAGAGTAGTAAGATTCCTTTTAGGTGAATTTCCTGTTGGGTGGCTTTTATTTTCCACATTCATGTGGAATTTACTTTATATATATGCTTGATTCTCATCCTATGTATTTTTTTCACCTTGCTTATTCTGTTTCTTTTATAGAAGTTTGGGTTTTTATTTTTTAAAATTTTATTTTCTCAAATTTTTAAGTAGTTTCCTTTGTGATTGGTATGCTTTGAATCTTAGAAAGCATCCTCCTCTTCTCTCCTCTTTAGTATTTTTCATATATTGACAGTTCTAGCATTCAGGTTAAATGTAAAGATTCTCATCCAGTAACACTTTCCTTTCATTCTCCACAAAGAGTATCTGCAAATAGTTTTTCACAAATATTTCTTTGGTTTACTACAAGGATTTCCAAGCAAATATAACACAAGAAGGATAGCAGTGGAACTTAATGGAGATCAGAGCTGCAAAATAAATTCATACTATAAATAAGAATGCAACCTAAGTAGAAAACCACAGAGGACAGAGCTTTTCCTCCACTGAACATCTGCAATTTACTCATAATAGCTCTAACCCATTTATGGGACTATCTGCCAGAAAAGAAAAGGAGATGAACAGTTAGTTACAACAGATTCCTCTTCTTTCAACAACCATCATCCTAACAACTCAAAAGCTGAATCCACTGACAGATGGTTGATGCCATGGAGATATCTGAGCAGTTATTCTGGATCAATGATTGGCAACTTAACCTATGGAAAAGCCATCTTTGAAATGCTAAAGCACAACAAAATAAAAATCTTTAAGATTGTATACAAATTTCCATCTATCCTGCTACTTGCTACTCCTATGATTGGAAGAGATACCTCCACGTTTTAGCAGCAGTAGACACATCTGAAGGCATTTGTGTGTGTGCTTGTGTGTACTGAGACATTCATTTCAGTTGTCTGAATACCCAAAGTAGATGATCAAATGACTGATCAACAGTGTTTATCTATTTGTCAAACAAGTGCAATAATGGAGTGGCCTTTTTCCAAATTCACGCTTTCCTAGAAGGTGGATGTACTCACTTTTTACTGAAGTGTCATTCCTAAATGGTCTCTACCTACCCCTCCATTATCTAATACAAGATTTATGTGAAATTTAGTATAAAGGAATCAGAAGCATATTAAAACTTTGGGATGGTGAAAATGATTCAGAACCTAATAGAGACAGTGGTTTCACAACACTGTGAATGCACTAATGCCACTAAATTGTGCACTTTAAAATGGTTCATTTTATCTTATGAGAATTTCATCTCAATTTAAAAAAGAAAAAAAAACTAAAACAAGAGGTGCCCTAGAGTTAAATAAACTACTCTGTGTTTTAGTTATGATTGCAATTCTCAACTCCCAACTAAATATTGAGAGGTAGGTCACTAATATTTTGTAATCAGTAGTGGTCAAAGTAAAACATTTGAGAAGACTGATGTTTACATAAATCAGTACTGATTCAAGATTAGTCTTGGAATATTACCTCTCTCACACATTTGCATGTTAGTATGCTTTCTGAACTGATAGAGAAAGGGTAGAGTTATAGCAACTACCAGCTACAATTGCACATAATCTGCAGTCTGTTTTATTCATCCATTTTAGGGACAGAACTCCACAGGCACACCTTACAGTAGTTCATTTGCGAATTATCACTGTGCATTGTAGCTGTGACTTTTTATTTCTAATTTTCATTTTATCCATGGATAAAAAGCTAGTAAGGAAAAAGGCAGAAATAGATGACAGCAGGGTGATTAGTGTATGTATATTCACATTGCTTTTCAGGAAGAATAATGCTAGGATATCTTTGTAAAGACAAAATGATTTTATATATCAAGTCAAAAGCAGGCAAATTAATGATGCATGAGATATTATTAATATTCATATTAATTGTGTTAAAATCTAAATTCAAAGAATCTATAAATTCAATATATTTAAATTTTAAATATGAACATTAATTTTTCTTATTGTTTTATAGACACATATCTATTAATGTTATCTGTGAAAAACATAATTTTATCAAAAGAAATTAAAATTCAGTAATTCATTTTTAATCATTATAACCATATTTATTTTTTTCATGTAAATTTCTATTCTGAAACCCTGATATAGGTAACTTTGTGATTCATGTCCTCTTGGAATGTATTTTATAAGTATCAGGTCAAAAGGGGAAAATGTCTATATGGATATGCCTTATTTCCTACAAATTTTGATGTGGTTTTATTAAAATGTGCACATGTCCACTAGAGTATCATACGTGTGGTTTTATGGTGAAAGAAAAATTTATAAAGGCAGATTTAAGACCATTACCCAAAAGGGACCAATAAATCATAAAACCTGTTCTCACTGATTCAGCAAGTATTCTTTGGCCAAATTATTTTGTGTTCTTCTTTTAAGGCCATGTACTGTCCGTGTTCCAATAAAACTGCTCTTCCTTTTGCCTTTCATGACTCTCACACATTCCTTCTTGGCCCTGAGATTCCTGTTCACTTTTGATTGTATACCAAGGCAAGACTTACTGCCTATCGTCCCCCCTCCCACTTATACTCCCTGTCTTTTTTCTTCCTGAGCTGAAATTTTATTCATTGTCTTCAGTACAGTCTTGTTCCTAAGAGGAAGCTGGACCACAACGTAAGACCCAGGGAGTAAGTCTTGACTAATCTAAGCCAATAATGATGGTCTCATTCACCTTCTTAAGTGATTGCTTTTGGCATTGGTGTGTGACAAAATGACAGCCAATAAAAATGAAACGAAATCTGCTGAGTGGCTCCAGGATGGATTTCTGCACTCTTTAAATGGGATTCAAGAGAGGTATGTTCTTTTCGACCTTTCTACCAGCTTTGCCACTTGGAGTTAGGACAGCAATCTTGATAAGGAGCCCCAACATTAGAAGCTACGGTGAATTGGATATGCCAGAAGCAGACATTAAGGCAAAGGTTGGATGGACAGCTATATGCATTCTTTATGAAACTTGACCACTCTCTCACACCATACACAAAGATAAACTCCAAATGGATGAAAGACCTCGATGTGAGACAGGAATCCATCAAAATCACAGAGGAGAACATAGGCTGCAACCTCTTTGACATCAGCCATAGCAACTTTTTTCATGACACATCTCCAAAGGCAAGAGAAACAAAAGAAAAAATGAACTTGTGGGATTTCATCAAGATAAAAAGCTTCTGCACAGCCAAGGAAACAGTCAAAAAAACTAAGAGGCAGACCATGGAATGGGCTGCAAATGACACTACAGATAAAAGATTAGTATCCAAGATTTACAAAGAACTTCTCAAACTCAATACACGGGGAAACAAATAATCAAATCAAAAAATGGACAGAAGATATGAACACTTTTCCAATGAAGACATACAAATGGCTAACAGACACATGAAAAAATGTTCAAAATCATTAGCCATCAGGGAAATTCAAATCAAAACCACACTGAGATACCATCTTACACCAGTTAGAATGGCAAAAATTGACAAGGCAGGAAACAACAAATGATGGAGAGGATATGGAGAAAGGGGATCCCTCTTACACTGTTGGTGGGAATGCAAGTTGGTACAGCCACTCTGGAAAACAGTGTGGAGGTCCCTTAAAAAGTTAAAAATTGAGCTACCCTGGGGGCGCCTGAGTGGCACAGCGGTTAAGCGTCTGCCTTCGGCTCAGGGCGTGATCCCGGCGTTATGGGATCGAGCCCCACGTCAGGCTCCTCCGCTATGAGCCTGCTTCTTCCTCTCCCACTTCCCCTGCTTGTGTTTCCTCTCTCGCTGGCTGTCTCTATCTTTGTCAAATGAATAAATAAAATCTTTAAAAAAAAAAATTGAGCTACCCTATGATCCAGCAATTGCACTACTGGGTATTTACCCCAAAGATACAGACATAGTGAAGAGAAGGGCCATATGCACCCCAATGTTATAGCAGCATTGTCCACAATAGCTAAGTTGTGGAAGGAGCCGAGATGCCCTTCAACAGATGACTGGATTAAGAAGATGTGGTCCATATATACAATGGAATATTACTCAGCCATCAAAAAAGAACGATTTCACAACATTTGCAGCAACACGGACGGGACTGGAGGAGATTATGCTAAGGGAAATAAGTCAAGCAGAGAAACACAATTATCATATGGTTTCACTCATTAACGGAACATAAGAAATAGGAAGATCGGTAGGAGAAGGAAGGGAAGAATGAAGGGGGGGTAAACAGAAGGGGGAATGAACCATGAGAGACTATGGACTCTGGGAAACAAACTGAGGGCTTCAGAGGGGAGGGGGTTGGGGGATTGGGATAGGCCAGTGATGGGTATTAAGGAGGGCACGTATAGCATGGTGCATTGGGTGTTATATGCAAGTAATGAATCATGGAACATCAAATCAAAAACTAGGGATGTACTGTATGGTGACTAATATAACATAATAAAAAATTATTATTAAAAAAAGGACAGAGGTTGGAATATTACTTAACCTCAAAAAAGGGGGAAATCCTACCATTTGTGACAATATGAATGATCCTGGAAGACCTGATGCTAACTGAAATAAGTCAGTCACAGACAAATGCTGCATGATTCCATGTATATGAGATATCTAAAACAGTCAGACTTACAGAAGCAGATAATGAAATAGTGGTTTCTAGGGGATAGGGAGAGGAGAAAATGGGGAGTTACTGTTCAATAGTAATAAAGCTACAATTATAGGAGATGAATAAGTTCTAGAGATCTGTATAACACAGGGCCTATACTTAATCATGGTACGCACTTCAAAATCTAAGAGGGTATATCTCATGTTCAGTGATCTAACCACAAACACACAAAAAACAAAGGGACACAAGGAATCCGTTGGCAGTGATGAATATATCTATTACCCTGATTGTAGTGATGATATCATGAGCGTATGTATTTGTCC
The DNA here is from genome assembly GCF_017311325.1 of Ursus maritimus. NCBI lineage: Eukaryota > Metazoa > Chordata > Mammalia > Carnivora > Ursidae > Ursus > Ursus maritimus. Next base: position 38,037,102 of record NW_024424453.1, read on the forward strand.
AAACTCATCAAAATGTATACATTAAATATCTATAATTTTTGTATATCATTGTATCTCAATAAGCTATAAAACCAAAAAGCCTTTAAAATGCCATATCCTTTAACCCAGTAATTCTACATCTGAGAACCTAGCCTAAGAAAATACTTTAGAATACATAAAACTTTAATGCACACACACACATACACACAAAGAGATTAAAGTACAGTGTGTTTGTTAGGGGTCAACACCTGTGGAAGAAAGTGGAAAGAAAGTGAGAAGAAGCAGGATTAGGGCAAGGAAGAAGTGAACTGTGATGCAGCCCCAACAAAACTCCAGCCAACAGCACGAAGAGCTCTAGACCAGTATTACCCTAGAAGTTTTCCTGCTTTAGGCTGAAATTGCTGTTTCCTCACACCCTCACTTTACTCAGATATCTAAAGAATGAGGCAGCTCTCTTTAGCTGAGGCATAGGTTACTGAAGGAGTGGACAACTGACAGCGGACAATTTCTGAAGGTCTCCTCACAGCAAGACCTTTCTTGAAGAAGGACCTGCATAGCACATCTCCCCATCTACCACAGGGCAAGCCAGTCCACTGAGGATTTCATGTGGAATGATGGTAGATGCCTGGGTCCTTGTTGATGCCATTGATCCACTAAGTTAACAAAACCTGGAAAGTCCCTGCCTCCAGGCTTACTATTGTATGAGATCATAAAGGGCCACATTTTGTTAAAATTTCTATTACTTGCTCGATACATTGAAATTTACATCAAGGCTCTTGACTTTTACAGAATTTGAGAGAAACTTCTTCAGCTTGATCCTGAACTCTTTCTTCAGGCATAGTTCTGTTGACTCACTCTTCAACTCCACTTGCTGTGACTAAAACATGCTGCCTGCTTGTCACAGTTTCCTTCCTAAGAGAAGGGGCTCAGACCCCATGCAAGCCTATATGCATGTACTGGGGAACAGAAGAATAACACGGCAAATTCCCACTAGAAGGAGCTCAGCGGCATATAATAAACAGCAGTGGTAGGAGTTAGCACTATCTCTTAAATGATGCAAAGTGTACCTCCAAGTCCTTGCATTCAATTTAACTTTACTCACCAGATAATCTAATTCTTATAAAGACTATAAAAAATCTAGCTCCTCCATTGAAAAGCATTGCAAACTCCAGACAGTCCAGTATCTCACTAAGCCTCTATTTCCTCATTCATAAAATGAGATGTTTAGGCTAGATAATCTCTAGGGCTCCTTCTAACTTGAAAATCCTATAATTCTATGTGCCATGTGTTCATTTCTGCTTATGACATTCTGCTTCCCGAAGTGTGTTTTCAGTAACAGCCACCAAATAATAGCCATCCAGACACTTTGTGCTTAAACCACCCTTTTCACTGGATGTCACCCTGAGGGCCTCTGAACATCTCAGTGGAGCACCAGACGCAAGGGAAGCTGTCAGACAGCTCCCTTCTGAGCTGTCTTCTGCAAAAATGCCTAATCATATCTGCTATGTGCAAGCAGCCATCCAGCCCCAGGCACAAAACAGAGGCTAGCAATAAAGCATTCCCCAGTGATGTCTATGTTCCAACAGGCTGTGAGCAGTAGGAACGTCTTACTACAGGATCTTTTGAGAACCAACTGAAGGAGACCCCTGTGTATTTTTCTTAAAGGAAGACGTAGGTCTTTACAACCAATTAGCCGTGGTCTAGAAAATCAAAGTCTATTTTTATTGGTTTAATATTTTTAAAGAACTGATTAATTCCTAGAAAAATACTTATCTACTGTCAACATACAAAGACTCCCCAAAAATTCAACTGGTCAGTAATTCTTTGATTCTATCAATAGGCAATTCACAAAAGAAAATATCTGAATGACTAGCATATGAAAAGATACTCAACTTGATGGGTATTCAGGGAGTTGCATATTAAATACACTGTAAGAAGCCACCACAAAATTTTTAAAATGGGTAAAATTAGGAAGACTGACAATGCAACTTTTGGTGAGAATCTAGGGCACCAGAATTTGCATATACTGCTGGTGAGAATAGAAGGTGGAACCATCACTTTGGAAAACACTTGGCAGTTTCTAACAATTTTAAGCATATGCTTCCTTTATGACCTAGCAATTCCAATTATATGTATAGTCAAAAGAAATGAGAGGCTGTGTCCTCAAAAATACTTATAAAAGATTGATAGATTTTTTTCATAACAGTCAAGACCTGGAAACAACCCAAATACCTATTAAGAGGAGAAAGAAATGAACTACTAATATATGGTTGAATCTCAAAAACATTATATTGAGCAAAAGAAGCCAGAACTAAAAGACATACTATATGATTCTCTTTATAAGATGTTCAAGAATAGACAAAATTAATCCGTAGTTATGAAAGTCAGAATAGTGATGATCTCTGGGCACAGTGGAGGACACTGACTACAAAGAGGCAGGAGGGATCTTTCCAGGGTACTGAAAATGTTCTATATTTTGATCTGTGTAGTGATGACACGGGTACATTTATATGTAAATATTTACTACGCTGTATACTTAAGATTTGTGTAATTTATTCTACGTAAATTATACTTCAATTTAAAAGATAAATCTTTGGTTCTCTCAATATGGTAAGAAGAGGCCAAATTTGTTTTCTCGTGTAGACCCTACTCTGGACACACTGCTTTTCTTTCTGAAGTAATATTCCCAAGCAAGTTGGACCCTATTAGTTCCACCTTACATAAAAGGATATCCACAATCCAGACTGACTGGAATTTAATGGAGAAGTCAAAGACAATAACATCTACACAAACAGCTTCCATATATCAAAGGCTTTCTATGCCATACACTCTGTATATCATGATTTCACATTCCCAAACCATCCTACAAGACAGAGACCACTAATTAATATTTTTTAGATGAAACAACTAATGCTCATAGCAGTTAAGTAACTTTTGCAATTTAACAAAACTACCAGTGGTAGACCTGGGACTCAAATGAAGTTTTGTTTGGATACAAATTCCCTATTTTTTTAATGTGTTCCACCCCTTTATATGGGTAATGTGCTGGAGACCACATAAGAGGGTGCAGGGGGATGAGGGGTGCAAGCTATACATATTCTCTCTTTTACTATTTTGAAGGTGGCTTCCCTGGCCTTAGATAAGGCCAGAGTGGGTCAGAGTGTAAGCACCTCAGGTGTGAGAGAAAGCTCTCTTGCATGAAGTGAGAAGAAATTAATGAATCACCCAGGCTCCCGCTGGCAAAGCATGTTCTTCACACCTGTTCAGAGGAAAAATGAGCAACAAAATGACCTCCCTCCCCCCAACACACACACACACACACACACACACACATGCACACAAACAAAGCTTAAATTTTTTATGAATATGTTTCTTAGTGATTTCACAATATATGCATTTTTTTATTTTAAAAATATGGCAATACCATTTTTAACTACAACCCTCATTTTTCTCCACTCCAGGATGCCAAGCATTCAGGTCAAAGAACTTTCATATCTAAAATTGTTGCAAACCAAATAGTTCCTTGGGGAGGGATAGCTGTGATTAAACCTGGCAACTGTTATGAGCCATATGAAAAGGACACTGAAATTAATTCTATTATGCTACAAATCTCTGCCATTCTATTCTTTGTGCCTTTGCAACAACTTTTTTTTAAAGTTATTAAAAATATATTGGAGCTTCGTGTAATTATAAACACAGAGAAAAATAATGAAAGCAAAACACACCAAGCACCCCCTGTCATTTGAACATACCTCTGCTACTTAAAAGTATGTGTTGGAAAATGCATAATAAAGGCTTGAATTTTTAAACTAAGGTTTTTAATCTTTGGGTTATTATGTGATGCTTAGCAAAACCCAAAGGTAATAAGGAGCCTAAATTGAGTGCTAACAACTTCTTGTGGCTTAAAAAAGTACAGCAGTAATAACAAATACACAAAAGAATATCAAAAGCCATATGCAAAGAACTGAACAATCATTATACTTAGGTCACCACAATTCTTATGAATTAATAAGATTGTGCATATGTGACAAACATATACAAAGGAAAATTATTAAATACTCTCAACAGACAGACAAGTTCATGCAAACCAGTAATATATAAATTCTAATCATTTCTTGGAAATACTGTGTAACTACATTTTGTAGACTTATCTTTAAAAAAATGTACAAGCTGCTCCAAAAAATAGCTCAAGAGTTACTTCTGCCATTTACCGGCTTTATGACCTTGGGCAAATCTCTCAGTTTATTTAAGACTCAGTTTTCTTACCTACCTAGCAAAGGTGATTGTAAGGATGAAAGAAAGTAAATACATGCCAAGATAAATACGAAGGAATGCAATAGCTATGGGCTGCCAAGAATGCTTTGTTTCGCCATGAGCTGAAGATGTCATTTGGAGCACAAAATACGGAAACCAGCTCCCTGGTGTGTGGGCTGGGGCACTTCTGCACCTGACATGGAGAACAGCAAAACAACATTTCTTTTTCTGACTATAATAGCCTTCACCTACCAGAGATACTATATCTTTGAACTCCCAGACCCGGATCACTTCAAGAAAACAAGAAAAACAACTGACCACTTACTCCTAAAAACAAGCCAGGAAATTCAAATAAACTGTGTCTGTCTTTCACACTGTAAACTTCCACTTGGAATTTTAATCACATTTTCTTGTACCACATTTTGAATGGACATTATTTATAGCTGACTAGAATCTTACCAGGCATATCTCAGGCTCCCAAAATCCAACCAAAGGCTCTTCTTTCACAAATTCTAGAATGCCCAGTATGCCTAGAAAAGACACAAGGTATACCCTGGTTGATAACATACAGTATTTTACTATAATCTTGCCTTTTTCTTTCTCTTTGGCAGTTACTGTTCAACACATGTCCCATCTGTGGGCCACTGTGGGGTTTTGTTCTCTTTTCAATGATCTCTTTGGTCCCTGTTATGTGACCAATACATTCGATTACATGAGAACATCTGTATCTGAACACAAATGCACCACCTTCCACAGATATAGGCATCCACACAGAGACAAAAAGACATTAAAAATAAGTCAGCTGTATCGAGTTGGCCTGGTGCCTGCAATTTATAGGAACATAGTATCTGCTAGCAAGAACACTGAAAATTGCAGCCATTCATTCTCAGGCTATTTGGCACTTTCGATCCCCTCACAGATCAACGGCTACACAAGGACAGACTGACTGAGCTGGAACTAAACCCACAGCTCTCCCTTCCCCTTGAACAGATGCACGGGGTAGACTCACAAAGCCCAGGCCAGAGGAACTCAGGTTAAGGCAGCCGTGAATCTCGGGGTACTTTCCAAATGTTAGCATCTAATTAACTTGACCAAAAATAATACCGGGTTGAATAAATTTAGTCAAGTCTTCTTTCCATCTACCATCGGTGCCATTTCTACTCTCAACCATGGTTATTTCCTGCCCCCAGATGAGAAGAGCCTGTCTCTAACTTCTCCAAGGACTGGTTTACATCTTTATCAGTTCTCATGACAGACCAAGAATGTTATCATGTAAATAGGCTTCCCGGCATGAGTCACTGATAACTAACCAAGCAATATATGCTGAGATGCTTTTACCTGAGAAACTCAGCGTTTCTCTTAGTAACCTGATCCTTCTGCTGGGGAGCTAATTGCCTGGGCGGAGGCAAATAGATATGCAGGGGTCAAAGGAACTAGATGGAGCCTTCCGATGAATCAAGGATTTTCTGGTATCATTTCATTAAAGAGTGGAAGCGAAATTCCATACTCCACACAGGTCACTGTATTAGTTTCATACTGCTGCTGTAACCAGTTATAAATTTAGTGACTTAAAGTAATACAGGTATATAATCTTATAGTTCTGAACGCCAGAAGTCTAAAATCTCAGTGGGCTAAAATCAGTGTCAGCTCAGCTGCATTCCTCTGGAGGCTCTAGGAAAAAACAAAACAAAACAAAACACAAACTCTTCCTGCATTTACTAGCTTCTAGAGGCTGCCCCTCATTTCTTAGCTCACAGTTCTGCATCACATTGCCTTTTCTCCCTCTGACAATCCTCACAGCATCTTTTCTCCTCTAGCCTCCCTTTTGTAGGGAGGCTTGCCGTTGTATTGGACCCACCTGGAAAGTCTAGGATAATTTTCCCATCTCAAGATCTTTAGTCTGGTTACACCTGCAAAGTTCCTTTTACCATATAAAGTAGCTAGTCAAATCACAGGCTTTAAGGGATGTTCCTAGACATCTCCCACTCGCCATTGCTCAGTCTCCCACAGTCATCGGCCATGCATAGTCCATTTTACATTTGTTCTTATTAATTAAAATCACACGAGTTTAGGAGAAAAAAACAATTAACCGAATATAAAAAATTATTTGCATAGTACACAAAACTCTCTGGACTTGCTACATACACACCACTACTATAGAAAATGTTGAATTTTAATGGTTTTGTATTAATTTAATAGGAAACTATCTCACTATTTTTCTTAGTTGACATTTCTGATTACTAGTGAGGGTGAACTTCTCTTAGTCTAAAGACCATTTGGGTTCCTTTCCTCTGTTTTAACTTTTACCCACTTTTCTTTTGAGTTGTTAATCTTTTAGTTATTGGGTTATGTACATTCTTTATATATTCTTAATACTGAACTCTTTCTGATAAACATGTTGCACAAATCCTTTTCAGTCTATAAATTAACATTTAACTTTACGGTATTTTCAATATTAAAATGGTCAAATTTATCAATCTTTTCCTCTGTGTACTTCCTGTATTTTCTTTAACAAATCCTTTCTATCATCAGATAATAAAAATGTTTTCCTATGTTGTCTTTGAAAATTTGGGAGTTTTCTTTAAAATTATCACAATATTATTTTTATATGATGCTATTAGTGACCCAATTTTATTTTCAAGTGTCAGCCAGCCACTTTTCAATACCATTTTACTAAGTCATTGTTTTGAGTTTCTATATAATGTTCTGTTGATCTTGTCAATCTTGGCACCAATAGTGCACTGTTTTTATCACTTTATGTTAACTACAATAACAATAGCAAAAACGGCTTCATTATAGCAGGACTTTTTTGGTTTTCTCCATGAAAATTATCTCAACTATTATTGGAACTTCCACCATCTGTATTAAATTTTAAAGGTATTTTTGTCAAGGGTCATGAAAAAGACAATTTAAATTTAGATTATAAATTTGGCTAGTAAATTTTGTAGATTATATTATAGATCTTTTCATCTATAAATAATGATTGTATCTTTTCCTTTAAATATTTTTTTTCTTATTGAATAGGCTGTAATTACCAAAACTGAAGAACAGTGGAGGTGATATGAGTCATGCTTACATTATTTCTGATTCTAATTGGATGTTTCTAAACTTAGACTACTACGATGTTGAAATATATACGTACAAGATTAAGGAAACTGCTTTCTAATGCTAGTTTGGTAAGAGGTTTTAAACAAGTATTTTATCAGATTATACCAAATTTATTTTTACTTAAGTGATATATATTTCCTTAATATATTAATCAATAGATTACATTAATGTTTCATGTGGATCATCCTTGTAATTATGGGATAAACTCTACCTGATGTTTATTTTATACAATACTAGGTTTTAATTATTATGTTTCACTTAAACAGTTGGCAGCTATATTCTTAAGTGAGCTGTCTTAAATTCTTTATCAGAATTTGATATTAAGATAGTTTTACCAACATAAAAAAATAGAATATATTTTGCAAACACTCTGTCTAGTCTTATAAAATGAAACTGTGAAACTTACTGAAGCTTGATGAATTTTCTTTTTATGTGGAATGGGTGGGGGATGAAAGGGGGAGAAGACAGGAGAGGGAGGAAAAGGGACTGAAGTTTAAATACATCACTGGTTCTGCAGCATTTTGATCTCATGACCTTTTTATGTGTTTATAAACTATTGAGGACCTCCAAGAGTTTCTGTTTATATCAATTATAGCTATGAATATTTACTATACTAATGTCAGTCAGAGAATATCATCTACATAATACTTTCTGAAATTTGTTGAGACTCATTTATGGCCTTACGATAAATAAGCGTATATAGGTTTACTAAGTACTAGAAAAGAATGTATAATCTCTATTTGTTAGATGAAAGATTTTGTGCACATGTATTAAAGTTTATTAATCCTGTGTTTCCAATATTTCCAAATACTGTTGTATGGCTTCGCATTTTTTAACTATACATTTCTCAAAAAGCTGTGAATTTTCCCAAAGTATCATTATTTTCATTTTATGCTTCATGAATCCTGCCTAGGTTGTTAAATGTACAAAAGTCTTGGGAGTTATAGATTCTAAACAGGCTATTTCTTTTAACATAAAGTGATATTCCTCTTCACCTCTTTTGTATTTTTGGTTCTTATCCACTTTACATTTCAACCTTTTATTTCCAAAATTTCTCTATCCTCAGATTTCAGATGCCAGTCTCAGTAAATTTGTATGGCTGGTTATTTTTAATCCTGTCTAAAACTCTTTGTTTTAATAGGTGAATTTAATCATTTTACATTTACTGTGCTACTTATATACCTGGCCTTGATTATATTTCCAGGGAGGTGTTGTGGCCTTTGCTCCTGCAGTATATACAGATATACCAATCTGGGCTAGCATTTTCTTATTGTTATACTTTTTTTTCTTATTGTTTAATATCCAAAATTCTTTACCATATATACCTCTCAATACAGTGGTTATGTGTGATGTTTATATAAAGTTTTATTTGTGTCCACAAAACTTAATACAATTTTTCGAACAAAATTTTGTGTGGGACAAATCTTAAGCTGTGCTCTAAATGCATTATTGCAAGAATGACCTAATCACTCTGTGAGAACCCATGTGGAGCACACCTCAAGACTGCCCCAATGGAAGATGGGGAGGCTGTGCAATTTAGGAGCAGACTTCCATGCACAATGTCTGAGGGTTCCCCAAGGGCATCAACTACCCACCACCTCTCTCCTGGACAAGGTCCCATGGTGCAAGAGAAACTGTAAGCACGTGAGGTACTGTCTTCTCCAAATGGCAGTTAATTCAGATAAGCTGAAGAGATACAATGCCCAGCATCAGGAATGTCTATCACAGCCTGAGTACTGATTACTTGGATATGTTATCCCTGTGAAAATTCACTCTGTCCACTAATGGATATATGTTACACTTTAATTAAAAAGTTTAAATATTGTTTATAAGAAGTATATGAGCTATGAAGAAAGTGTCACCTCAGAAAGATAAAAATTGATGTCAAAACTATTTCCCCAACTAGTCTTGCTTGAGTTTCAAGGTAACTCAATTTGCTACTGCTTAACAACAATAGTGTCCGAATTCCTGATGACATCAACATTTTGCCAATACGGAGGATGTTGTTGGCAAGGCACATCAACTCATGCTCACAAATATAATTATTCATTTGATCACTCACTCACTTGTTCACCAAGTATTGGCTAAGAACTTAGTAAAGTACTGTGTGTGGTGCTGGTGATAAAATGACAACCAAGTTTTCCTTTGCTTTCAAGGAGCTCAAAGACAAGTGTTAAAAAAGAAAATCGCAGGCCCGAAATGGAGTCATTTATTCTAGGTCACATCCCCAAATCAGGCTTTAATATTTAAGCTAGTTGCAGTTCAGCCTCCCCAAGAAAGGATCAGGCAGGAAATTCCTGCTCAGTATCCATGAGGTAATCACTCACAAGGACCCTTTTCCATGCCCTAGAAGAGGATGAGGTAATCTGAATAACAAGATCACTTGTTCTTCCCCCTAAGGAAAAGTGAACTACCCTGAAACAATCGTTTTTGTTTTTTCTTGTGCTACTTTCTTTTGCTAGTTACTCCCTTGTCCCACCCTCCTTCCTATAAAAACAAAAACAAATTTGTACACTCCTCAGAGCTCCCATCTATGCTTGCTAGATGTGATGCTGCCCAATTCATGAATGGCTTAATAAAACCAATTACATCTTCAAATTCACTTAGCTTTGAATTTTGTTTTATAATACCAGTAACAACAGTTACGTGGCCAATTAAGTATGACAGGAGAATTAAGAAAACAGCAGCATAAGCAAAGTCTTGTGAGCACCAATTTGGACCAAAAAGTTTACAAGTGGCATTTGAGAGACGCTGGAAATGGGAGCAGGGTTTCAATGAAATGAGCAAGCCCGGGGAAGGAGATTTATGTCAATGAACAAGACAGGTTGGGCTCAGTGAAAGAGGAGGCAGTCAAGGACAGTCTAACTCTAGGTGGTGGGGTGGGTGGCGAGGATAAAGTAAATTATCAATTATCAATACTGTGGTAGGTAGTGTCAGATGGCAAGAGACCTCAAACTGTACATTATTAAAATTAGAATTTATTCTGTAGATAAAAACCTTTTCCGGATCCTGCTTTAAGTGAACAAATGACATCAGCAAACCAGTGTTTTAAGCAATTGGGACATTACTGAAGGATAAATTGGAGTAAGAAGAAACTGCAGACAATGAGGTCAACAGAGAAGTTACTGAAACCATTCAAACTATTGAAATACAGGGAAGACAGAAGGCGTGTGTTTAGAAGAAACACATCTATAAATGTTTAAGTTTCACCATTAGAGGTGTAGACAAAGCCCTAAACAAGCTAACAACCTGCTGTTTGAGCAATAAGCATCTTTGTTAGTCATATAAAGGAAGAAATAGCCTTCTCTAGAAATCTAAAATATACCATCAGAGGTGAGACAAGGTGAAGATGCACAATTTAAACACACTGATACAAAATCAAGTAAAACAATAAAAGAGAAAATGAGCAAATAAGATAGAGGTGAACACGTAAGGAACTGATAAGGATGTTTTTAGTAGCTAAGGTATTAAATTAACCAGAAAAAAAGAAAAGAAAATAGAGCTTTTGTAAGGGAAAAATCACTTGGTGCACAATTTTGTTTTACAAAAAAGAAAGGTATAAAATTATATTTATAGCAGATTGAAGAATGCAAAATGCATAGGCCCTTACATAAAATTTCAGGGATGTCCAGTTTGTAGGTATAAAATGTGCAGATGAACAAATTATCAATTTTCTTGTGAAGACAAAGTTAAACTTCTAATAAAGCTATTTGATTAGAGGGAAAATTAATATGTAGATTGAGGAACTCTAGGGCAAAATGATTAACAATCATAGGAATGCATTAACACAAACATACTGTATCTCTATATTCAACATATTTATAGAGCACCTATTATATTCTAAGTATCATTCCGCCCTCATGAAGCACTCATTCTCATTCCTTTTATAATCAGTCCATTCCTTAAAAAATTATAATAATCTATTCCTTACAGTTCTAACACACAAATTCAATCTCACTCGCCCTATTTAACCTCCCAGCCCAGTGGTGTCCCAACACGAATCCCTCACAACACTCTCCATAGTCCAACCCCATCCAGCCCTCTCCAACCTCATTTTATTCTACCCACTTCCTTGCTTCCAACAGTTCCACCACTCTGGCTGCCATTAGGTTCCTCAAATACTTCAAGCTTATTCCTATTCTGAAGCTTTTTCCCTTGTTCTTTCATCTGCCTGGAGAGACTTTCACCAGATTTTGACATGATGGCTGCCTAGTACCTGCAAACTCAGGTCAAATGACTTCTTCTTGGTGACATTTTCTGGACTACACTAATTCAGAGTTTTTAATACTTAAAATTATTTTATTAGCTTATATCCTCTGTGGTCCAGGAGAGTTGGGACCATAATTATCACAGTCAACAGTGTATATGCCCAATGCCTGTAAGTAGGTGATCAAAAAACACTGCTTGTTAGATGACTGTGTGTATATATATGATTTAGTGGGAATAGGTCACTGGACAATTGCAATTTTGCTAATTGCACAGCGATTTGTTGGCAGGGTGTCAGTGGTGATCTTGGTGCTGTTGGTAACGACTAAATGAATTTTATTGCACCATAGCCTAAGGAAACAAGTCTGTGCCCAGGCCAACAATCTCAACCAAACAACCTCCAACTGAAAGGTCAGAAAAGGTGAGAAAATAAGTTACATCCTCTCCTGGATTTCAATTATGACTTACAAGACACCTGTGTTTCACCTTCTATCTTCTCAAAGTACAGTTTTGCTCAGTCATTTTGCTACAGTGAAATGTGTAAGGCTATACATAGGCCGATACATATGTGCATTCATTTATTCACGAAGATTTTTAGTAAGACTCCACGTTTTATTGACACTCATAAACCTTCTACAAATCTCCAAAGCCACAAGAATGTCAAGACGGACTCTAAAATCTTTAGACATGCTGTTTTGCCTCCAATTCAGTGGCAATCAGGGTTCAGGTAATGTTTATGTGGCCTTTTAGGCCCAACAATATTTAAAGTAAAAATGCTAAGAATCATGCATCCAGGCACGATGCAGTGCATTCTGAACCTGGGAAAAACACTTCAGCACCTTTGATCATCCTGTTGATTGCAGAGTGGTGAACTCATGTGCATTGACTTTTCAATCAACCACTTTTTTGGTCTCAGTCAGCTCAGAAAGACAACCTCAGCTAAATAAACGTTACTGACAAGTGACCTGGAGTGCGATAAGCTGCTCATAAAGGAACAAGAAGGAAAAAAAACAAAAACAAAAACGGATTTAAACTGCCTCTCAGCCTTTATGTTTCTGATGGAAAGGAGAGCTTCAGATGCTCTGGGAATGATTATAACTTGCATATACTAATGGGAGAAGATAAAACCAAAATATATAAAAGTTCCAAGTATCATTCATTTTATGTTAAAATAAAGGACATCAGGAACAAATGGAAATAGCTTGCTTCTATGAAGGCAGCAAAAAGACAACAGTCATGTCACAGATAAAGTCATCTCCCCCTCTGCGCTCCCCCATAAAGGGTTGAAACATGGAAGAGGAGGGCCCTTCCTGCCCAGGCTGAACTTTCTCCTACATCTGGAAAATGAGCCCACAGTCCCTAAGAGTAGGCATTGAAGAACTCCAGGTTGGAAGTCATGTTGGCTGTGTGTGACCGTGGGAAAGTTACTTTATGGCTGAGCCTCTAAGCTCCCATCTGTGACATGAAAAAATTGGGCATGAGCTCTATGGTTTCTATCAATTCTAATATTCTAATAATTTCGTTTTTTAATTTAGCTTAGTTTTACAACAGACTTAATACTTTTATTTTCTCCTTTCAATGGGAGTAAAACATGAACTACTTACATTAAAATTGAAAAAGACCAAACAGAACTATGCCCTTCTCCCTGTTCCTAGTTTTTGTAGTAATATGTTTTCAACCTACTTCCATATAATTCATGGTATTTCATCTTAATTATGCACCCTCCATACTTGCTACTATACTGCATTTACTTTTTTTTTTAAGATTTTATTTATTTGACAGAGACAGACACAGTGAGAGAGGGAACACAAGCAGAGGGAGAGGGAGAAGCAGACTTCCCACTGAGCAGGGAGCCCGATGCGGGGCTTGATCCCAGGACCCTGGGATCATGACCTGAGCCTAGGGCAGACGCTTAATGACTGAGCCACCCAGGAGCCCCCTGCATTTACTTTTTAATGAGTGTGTATTTTCTTTAAGAAGGCATGTTGTAAAGGGAATGGAGGGCAAAAAACCAAGAGATATCAGTCTTTCTCTTAGAAATCTGATATTACATTTTATGTGCAGATTTTTTTTTAAAGCCAAGGATCTACATTAGGACAGCTTGATTTGTGACCATTATGTTTATAATTTTTTTAACTTAAAATTGCAGTTACTAACCATATCTCACATTTACCATTGCTGAAAGATTGCCATTTAAGTACATATTCCATACTGACACATAGAAAGCTCACCTGCAGCCATGTATATACAGTGAAGACACTTATTTCATAATTTACTTTTATTTTTGTGGATTTTCTTCAATTTTTGAATTTCTTTTGTACTTAACTATACTTCCAATGACTAACACAATGCATGGCCCTTAAAATTAAAAATTTAAAACAAGTCAGTGAAATCTTTTATCTGTAAAATTAATGCTTGGTGATTTGAGTCAACATGAATCAAGGATGAAAAAGAAACCCACCTCCCAGTGAGATTAAATTGTCCTATTCCACAGTGAGCACCTCCTCCAAGGAAAAAAACTTGAAGTCACTGAAGAGTACCAGGCCAAGACAATAAGAAAGCTGTTGTGCTGATTCATAGAATGAGAAAACTTTACTCTGTATTTCTAGAAACCGATGATGTGAACTAACATACCTCTAAACAAGACAATTCAAACAGGCTTGGTGATCTCAACACCAACAAGTTTTCATGTGTCTCCTGAACAGTAGAATTGGTGGGCCTACCATCATAGCTCAGAGGTCTATCATAAAGGGGTTTGGAAGAAACTCTGCCTGCACTGGGTCAGGATTTTAAAGACTTTGCATTTAATATTAGCAAGTATCAGTGCAACTGTGACAAACATCCCATGTATCCTGGAATTAAAAGTTTCTTTCAAAGTTTGTATCGTTGGATTCAAAAAGCTTAGCATCGAAATTGTTATTGAAGTGGAAAAGCATGAAATTGTTAGAGATATAAAAGAACTAGGTTTGAAAACTACACCTAAGGTAAAACATTCTAGTGTTTTCCTAGTTGCAAATTCATGTAAAATAAACAATGTCCATGTTCAAAAGAACAGCTCTTCCTTTGTCTCAGTCACAATTCCTGATTTATTTCATTCATAGAACCTTTTATTCTCTGACATTATCTCATGTGTTTATGTGCTTCCCCTGCATAATATCTATCTTTCCCCAACAGAAACTCCATCAAGATATGCTATAACTTAATCATTTTTATAACCGTAATAAACACTAAATACATAAATTGGTGAACGAGTAAGCTTATGATATGAAATTTGAATGCAATAGTTTCTCAACATAACAAACTATGCTTGTCCACTACAAAGAAAGGAAAAGAAAGCCATCTCTAATAATAAAGTTTCTGGTATTTTAGGAAGCTACAAATGCCTTGGGCAAACAGAACTACCAGAATAATAAATGTATTGTGCCTTATAACTTAAATACTTGGTAGCATGTAGTTAATACATTCCTTAAAATATTTTTGTTATTTTATGATCAATATATTTATATGGTGTGAAATGAGCTTTTAGAATTTAAATACAGTGCATGTCACATTGTGGCTATCAAAAATAAGGATTGAGTATATAACTGTACCATTAAAACTATTAAGTGGCACTTATGTTTCGTTAGAGATTTCCTATATACAATTTTTGTCCTGCTTTTTCAGGTAATATGATTATATTCATAAGTTATACATTTTTCATAACCATCACTGTAATGTATATATAAATTGTATCAGGTAACAACACATGTTAAAGTAAATAAATTGGACTACATCAAAGTTTAAAACTTCTATGCATTAAAAGACATAATCAAGAGAGTGAAAAGGCAACCTACAAAATAGGAGAAAATATGTGCAAATCATATACCTGATAAGTATTTGCAAAAAATATGTGCAAACCTTATATCTGTAAATCACTAAATAAGAACACCCACCACAATGAAAACACCCAAATAGAAAATGGGCAAAGGACTTGAACAGAGATTAATCCAAAGAAGATATACAAGTGGCCATTAAGAACATGAAAAGATGCTCAACATCACTATGAGGGAAATGCAAATTGAAATCACAATGAGGTAACACATCACCCAAAGTAGGATGGTTATTTAAAAAAATAAATAAATAAAAGAGGAAATAATTAGTGTTGATGAGAAAGTAGAAAAACTGGAACCCTCATGCACTGTTGGTGGGAATGTAAAATGGTACAGCTACTATGGCAAACAATGTGACAATTTCTTTAAAAATTAAAAAAGGAATTACCATATATTTCAGGAACTCCATTTCTGAATATATACCCAAAATAACTGAAAGCAGAGTCTTGAAGAGATATTTGTGTGCCTGTGTTTATATCAGCATTATTCTCAAAAGCCAAAAAGTAGAAGTAACCCAAGTATCCATCAATGGATGACTGGATCAATAAAATGTAGTACATAGATGCAATAGAATACTATTTAGATTTAAAAAGAAAAAAAATTCTGACACATGCTACAATGTGGATAAACCTTGAGGATATTACGTTATGTGAAATAAGCCAGTCACCAAAAAAAACCAAAAAACAAAAGCAAATACGGTATGATTCTACTTGTATAAGGTACCTAGAGTAGTCAAATTCATGGAGATTGAAAGTAGAATGGTGGTAAGCAGGAAATGGGGTGGGTGAAGAAGAAATGAGGAGTTGTTGTTTAATAGGTACAGTTTCAGTTTTAACAAAAGACAAGAGTTCTAGGGATTGGGTGAGCAAAAATGTGAGTGTACTTAACATTATTTAACAGTGCATTTAAAAATGGTTAAGGTGGCCAATTTGTTATTGTATTTTACCACAACTAAAATTTTTTTAAAAAATTTGCCAAGTATGTATAGCAGTGTTTATCCATTACTTTTTTTTTGAAGATTTTATTTATTTAATTTGTCAGAGACAGAGAGAGAGAGAGAGAGAGCACGCACACCAGCAGTGGAAGCGGCAGGCAGAGGGAGAAGCGGACTCCCCACTGAGGAGGGAGCCCGATGTGGGGCTCAATCTCAGGACCCTGGGATCATGACCTGAGCTGAAGGCAGATGTTTAACTGACTGAGTCACCCAGGCACCCCTAAATTTGAATTTTAAAATCTGCAATCAACCTTTTATTTAGAAGAACATTTTTATGTGATTCTTATTATAGATATGCAATAGGTTAAGGTCATTTATAAAGACTCTTGAGGTGAGATCTACTCAGAATTCATGGTAAGAAAGATACCTATCCCTTTTTCAATTTTGTTTCCAGCAAGTGTCAGCTTCATCTACCCCCACATTTCTCACTTTGCTCTAGATGCTAAGAAGCTGGGGCCCGTTTTGGTGCAATGTTCTTCAACCAGAGTTTTATTAGAGTATTTCCCTGCTTCTCCTCTTTTATTTGAGAAGCTAGGGATGGGAACTATAGACATGAGCTGTGCAGGGAATTTTATAAACACTATCTCATACAATCTGTTTGACAGCTATGTTGTGCAGTTGTCTAGATTCTGCTTCTACCAATAAAATTGAGGCACAGAATTTGAGTAACTTGACTTTTATTATATAGCTATTCTTGGCCTTATTATATTCAAGTTTTCATTATAAGTTGCTACAAACCTTTTTGGAAGTAAAGAAGATACATAAATAAAGTAAACCAGTAAATTCAGCATCAAAACGTCATTTTATATAGTGCTGAACACTAAATACTGGTAGAACGTTAGAGCCAGATGGAAATCAATCATTTTTTTCAGCCCTACCTCAGATAAGCAAGACCCAGAGAGGTAGCCTAAATGACCTGAGGCATACGCCTGGTCCCTAGCTACATGCCTGTCTCCTCTTCTTCAAAATAGATGGAATCATCTTTTGTGGTTCATTTTTACTTCCAATGTAAGAATCTCACTGCCTGTTAGTCTTAGGATCCATAAAATCCCAAGGAAAGAATGGAAGGGAGCTTTAAACAATTAATAAAATCAGTTTGTACTAGAATGCAATACAACCATAAATAATAAACATTCAAAATTTTTATGTAAAAGTCATTCTTACTATTATTCAATACAGTTTACTGTTTAAATTATCCACTGTTAAAAGATCTCTAGTCTCTAGGCTTGTTAGTTGTTTTCTTCATGTCCTTGAGAATCAAGAACTAATTTAAATTGATACCTGTTACCAATCTACTCCTAGAATTTACCCTAAGGAAATCAACAGAAAATGTATGAAATAAGTAGGTACAAAAATGTCAACAGTATTTTTTATAATTTAATTGCAGTATTTTTTTTTTTAAAAAAAGGAAAATGGGAGTTACGTGAAATGTCCAACAATAAGAGATCATTTAAGTAATGATACATCATAAAAAGGATTCTGAAAAGCAATTAAAAACCATGATGCAGGGTGCCTGGGAGGCTCAGTTAGTAAAATAACTGCCTTAGGCTCAGGTCATGATCCCGGAGTCCCAAGACTGAGTCCCACATAGGGCTCATTGCTCAGTGGGGAGTCTGCTTCTCCCTCTCACCCTCCCCCCTCTCATGTGCGCTTTCTCTCTCTCTCTCTCTTATTCTCTCTCTCAAATAAATAAAATCTTTTTTTTTAAAGATTTTTTATTTATTTATTTGATGGAGAGAGAGACAGGCAGCGAGAGAGGGAACACATGCAGGGGGGAGTGGGAGAGGAAGAAGCAGGCTCTCAGCGGAGGAGCCTGATGCGGGCTCGGTCCCAGAACGCCTGGATCACGCCCCGAGCCAAAGGCAGACGCTTAACGACTAAGCCACCGAGGCGCCCCACAAATAAATAAAATCTTTAAAAACAAAACCATAATGCAGCTCTATACCATCATGGACAAAAGATAACCTCATTAATCTAAACAAACATATTGCTATATGCTTTTAGGCTCAGCAAAATACCTGAAGGATGTTCCAAAATGCGCTTGGAATTTTCTCTGTATGACAACACCATGAACACATTACACATTTTTTTAACACTTTCTTTTTTACATATTTCTCTCATCTTCTTGTCTTTTTTATAAAGAGAAGGTATTATTTTATAATCACTAAAAGGATAACTAAACTATTTTTATCTAGAAAAAAGCTCATTATGTAAGTATTTGTCCAAAATTAACTTACAAACGACATCAAATCATAATGAACCTGGCTTGAAAATTCCCACTAATAATCAGATTTTTATAAACATTTATGATGCACTAATAAAACATTCAATGAAGTGAATAAAATTAAAAGTTTTTGTATCTTATGATCCAGTGAGATTTATTTCATATTGCTCTTATTTCATCTTGCTTTCCTGTCTTTGTGACCTATGGTAGGAAGAATAATACTCCCCACGCGAAGATGCCCATATTTTAATCCTGAGAATCTGTAAATATGCTGTTAAATATTCCGTTACATGGTCAAGGAGAACTGAGGGTGCATATGAACTAAGGTTGCTCATCAGCTGATCTTAATATAGTGAGATCATCCTGGATTATTCAAATGGACCTCAAGGAAACAGATTTTTCCTTAGAGCTTCTAAAAGGAATTCAGCTCTGCCAAAATCTTGATGCTAGCTTAATGAGACCTACTTCAGATTTCCAATCTCCAGCACTGTAAGATATGAAGTAAATTTGCATTGTTTTAAGCCACCAAATTGGTGGTAATTTGTAGTAATAGGAAACTAATACAGGCCTTAATATTTTCATGTGATTTTAAAGTTAAATGTAAAGACTCTATTTCTCCTTGAATGCTAATTAATGCAAATAAATTATTGTCATATATATGAAACATACCCTTACATCAGGGAGCTAGCCTTTATCTTATTACCTACCATTTTACCTGGAAATCTAAAAATCCAGACATACGCACTTATACTTTTGATTCATTTCTTTACCATTCATTTATCTTTTGAAACAATTTTTAGGTTATCTTAAAAGTTTCCATTAGCTCCCAGTATCTTGATCTCTTACAGAATGAATTCAACAAGGATATTTCTTTAACCTCATTATTCCCAATATCATCTTCTGGGTTCTTACTGTACTCACCCTGAACAGAGAATGGGTTCCTGACCCCAGATTCTCAAACAAGATTGGAAGCATTAGTATGCATCTCCCAGGGCAACCACAAGGGCGTGCATTGGGCTCACAACACCACTCACACAGGTCCACCATGCTGGATGGTCTTCCATGTTCAATCCCAGTCTCAGCCACAGCCAACTGCAGAATTCTTGGTCAGAGTTACATAATCATGAAGTCAGAAATCCAGAGCCTGAGACAACATACACCTTCCTCCTCCCACTCTCCTCCTGAGCTTCTCTCCCTTCAGATCTTATATATCCACGTATCAGGTTACTGTCCTTTCCTGAAAATTGACTTTTTGGCCATTTCCTAATAGTAGGCATTCTAAATGCTTCCAAGATTCTCTACCACCCAGAATCCCCTGTCTCCTCTCAGATAGTAACTTTCTGGCCCCTCTCCATAGAGCAAAGAAAAACAAATGGACAGATAAAAGCAAAATGTAAATCTCCAGGGTGCATCCCCTTATATATAATAACTAGAACATTTCTGTTATTTTAAACAATTCTTACATCTCCACTTACCTAATTTGTATTATTATATCAAAGTAGCTGTGTAACTTTTACTGTTTTCTTTCTATAGAAAATGTTATTTCATGCTTCTGCTAGGTATATATGAGGCCAAAGAAATTTTGCAAATAAAATAATGCTCATGTCTTTACTTACCCTGTTCATAAGGAAAGAGTGTTTAATAGTCGAGCATTTAAATAGGTTCTTTTCTCTTTCCTACATTGTCCTTGGAAACCCACAATTTCGTTTTCTTTAAAACTGTCTAGCTTAATTTTCAAAAAAGTAAGAGCCATTCTACAAAAGTAGAATATATATGTCAAAGATTTACTTATTTCACAAGTAAGGGAACGAGCAGGATGGTAAAGCTGGTTCAAACAGCATTTGAGAAACAGTTGTACAGCCTCTCAGAGAAGGTCTACTGAAATAGTTTTGCTAGTTCAAGAAAGGACAGGTTAATGTTCTACAGGATAATAAAACCATAACCACTATGGTTACCCATTCATTTGCATCTGTACCAGAAATCTTCTGCTTCTCTAGGAGACAAAAACCTACCAGTTAACATGTAATTTCAGTCTTGACCAGCCATAATCAATGGTAAAACAAAGCTACATTACCCTAGAAAATTAAATAGCCCTTGGGCAGGTTTGTTAAACAATGCTCAGGTATGACATGGAGAAGATATGCCATTCTCCTTTTGTTTATTTCCAAGTTTTTGGTGATTTTTCTTATCAAAATAGGTGGGAAATCTCTTTGTATCCACATCATTCTTTCCTAATGAATACTTTAAGCTTCTACATCTTTAGTCTGCCCTTCTATTAATGGTGAATTCATTCACCTATTCATTGTTTACCATCTTCCATTTTCCAGGCCGTGTTCTAGACACATCAAGGTAAGTTTACACTTCCCAAAATTCCTTGATGGTAATAGCCTCATTTTCCTTTAGTATTGAAGGAGAAACAGGGCAATTAAGGAAGAATTGATTTCAAAAAATTATTATTCAGTAACCAGATTTTCTATAAAAATATATAAAATTATATATATAGTTATTTTTTACTTAATCTTTGCAATAGCCTTACAAAACAGATTTTGTTACAGATACAGAAACTGAGGCTCAAAGACCGTAATTTCCTTGTAACAAGTAAGTAGAAAGGTTTCGAAGGCTGTGTATTTTCCAATAGGCTTCATTGCCTTAACCTATTATTTTTCTAAGCATGAGGATTAAGGTTTTCCACTTAAAATTTAGGTTTATCTTGTTTATAGATTAAATGCCAATCTGATTAAAAAATACTGAAGAGAGAGTTCAAAATCATTTGCTAAATAAAACTCTATAACTTAGAGTTCTTTAAAATTATAATTAAGGTAGAGTTCCTCCTTAAATAATGGCTAACACTGCTCTTTCCTGACATCCATTAAGTCTGTACTTTTCTGTGAGATTTATGGTCCAATAAAGCATCCTTTTTATCATATTTTAATTATTGTCAATTCTGAGTTCATTAACCTATCTAGGTGTCTCCCCTGAGGTTTGAATGTCCTAAAGGCCCTGGAAAGAGTCATGAATATAAAGTATATTATATATATTTTATCATATAGAGTACATTATATATTTTATAAAATGTATTATGTATTTTTATAATATAAATATATATATATTTATTTATTATGGAGAACGAACTGTTTTCTCAGATAAAATAGGCTGCTAAACAAAGAACTAGATTTCCCCAAACTCTGAGGATGATCTCAAAGTTTATATGCATTGAATGACAATATATTAGAATGCATAAATTAACAATATTATGGAATGTGAACTCAGCATGAGAAGGTTGAGGCTCAATTGTAATTCTGAGCCAGGAACTTACTTCATCCCTATTGACCTTATTTATGTCAGCTGAGGTTGTGAGTAATAAGCTAGATAATGCATGAGAAAGTGCTTAGCAAAATTTGAAGAGCGCTACAAATGCCAGACATTCTGACTCAAGAACACACACTCCAACACATTGAACTTTGGGTCTTAAAACTTAACCATGTTCACTCTAATGCAGGAGACCTGTATATGCTCTTCCCTATGCCTGGGACTCCATCCCCAACATCTTCTATTCTAACTGCTACTGTTCTGGAGACTACTGCCACGAGCACTTTCTCGGAAAACATTCCCTCAGTCCAGTTCTAGCTTAGTTGCCTCTCCTCCATCAGAATATTTATGTCCTCTCCTTCCATCAGAATACTTATTTCTGCTTTACTTATGTGCTCATCCCAACATTAAAGTTAAGCTTTTTAAGAGAATGGATCACATTTGCCTGATATTCCCATCCCTGACTTATATTACCTTAAGTCAGCTCACATTATATGGTAGATACTGAATAAATATTTGCGGAATGAATTTTAACCTGCCAAATGGTGTATCTCCATCTCATTTTATCTAGACAAAGTGTATTGAGTGCTGAATACTTCATAAGTAGTGGGTAAGGGATTTAAACTGTATGATCCCCACTCAAGAGCATATTAAGGTTTGTATATATAAGACAGTTCCATAATACTAAAAGTATGTTTATGAATAAGCCAAGGATGTAGGATACAGACAAGTAATACTGCATTTGGATAAAAAAGGAAGTGTTTCATAAGAAATAGGAAAGTTTGAGGCATTCTTTCCTAAAAGACCTAAATCATCAGTATTCAGAACTATAAATCCAAACAGAACACTCCTAACATCACACAGAGGCCACCCCTGGCAACATGACAACCATGGGGCGGAGAACACAAAAAAATTTTCACGGAGGTGGTGAGGGAGAAGGTTTTGTTTACAGTCGCCATTTGGCATTATTTCCATAAAGCCTTTGTTGCTGAGCTTAAAGAGATTCATTCTCAGCACATAATCTGTTTGTCAGGTCATTACTTTTACACGAGCAAATCTAGTATATTCTCTGTGCTAACTGCTTTTCAGTTCTGAACATCCTTCCCACCAAGGCCCTTGAATCACCAGAACTCCCTATTCACCTTGATGCCACTGAATTGCTTTGAAACATGTTATTCTTTCTGTGGCAAGTGCTAGAAGAAAACTCACTGTGTATTTGATTCAGATCTACCCTTCATTATTTTAGCAACAGATCTGACTAAATAAATGTGTCATTATAGCTTTAAATTAATTTTAAAATCTGAAAGAAAAAAGAGGTACCTCTAAAGCCATTCCTTCCTCCAAGGCTTTGGATGACACAATCACTTTAGTAAAACGTCTTGTGTTGACATATATTCACACACATAAATTTCAAAGTGTACATGTGAATTTCTGTGAACATATATGTGCGTATTTAAATATTTGGGCATATAAAATTATATACACACAAACTCACACACTCCCTATACATATAATATGCTTTCTATCCATCTGTGTGGATCGGCCCTTACATGTGCAGCCATCAGTACATACCTGAGATGCCCCCGGGATGCTATTTTATAATACCATTGCACAAATGTACACAACAAACTGAAAACATCATCCTCAAAGAATGAATTATGTTGCCAAAGTAAGGAAGCATAAAAATGCAATGTTATAGTATTTCCATCAAAAAGAACTAAAGGTTAAAAAAAAAAAAAAAGCAAAACAACAACAACAAAATAGGTTTACTCTACAAAAATATGAAACACTCTTATTGTAGATTATCAATGTGGGCCCAAGAGTCTCATAATCGATATTTGTTCCATTTAAAAAAAAAGCAAAACAACAACAACAACAAAATAGGTTTACTCTACAAAAATATGAAACACTCATTGTAGATTATCAATGTGGGCCCAAGAGTCTCATAATCGATATTTGTTCCATTTTTCTTCCTTCTACCTACAAAACATCTGGAACTATATAAGAAAAAGTAAACTTGTTAGGTCATCATTTAAAACATTCTGTTCCTGATTGGATTAGTTTGTTACTTTTAAAATTTGATTTATGATTTTTAAAAAGTTACTGATGCTAAAAATATGGATTTGCACAAACTCTCCAGTGCATTACAGGGATCTATGGGAGAGGGCCTGGGAGTCAGTATTTTGAACAAATGTCCTAGGTCAGCATTTCTCAAACTTTAATATAAAACTAACCACTTGGGGAACTTGTTAAAATGCAGTTTCTGACTCCATAGATCTGCAGTCACATCTGAAAGTCTGCATGTCTAGCTGCTAGTAAAAGGGCCAAACTTTGAGCAGCAAGGCCCTAGCAGATGAGGCATAATTGAAAAGTGACGGTCTAGTTATTTGTTCCCAAAGCATCAAATATTAGCTTGCTTAAATACTCTGGAGTCAAAGTATAGGCATTGGTATTAAAAAAAAAAAAAGACTTAGGAGGAAGGGCAGTCTTGAACTACTGTGTTACTGCTCCATACACTGCGTCCATCACGGTAGAATTGAGTAAAATCTGATAAGCATTTCTCAATTTGATAGCGTTCTCTATAACTTAACTTCTATAGCCTAAATAGCTTTATAATTTTTCTCTGGTTGATTGTTGGGCTTTGCCATTTTGCTTTTTTGTTTTTTTGTTTAGAGAGGGAGGGGGGTAGAAAAGGAGAGGGAGAGGGAGACAGAGAATCTTCAGCAGGCTCAACGCCTAGTGCAGAGCCCAATGCAGGACTCAATCTCATAACCCCGAGATCATGACCTGAGCCAAAATCAACAGTGGATGCTTAACCAAGCCACCCAGGAGCCCCTCCCTGGGTTTTGTTGCTCTTTTTGTTGAATTGTCAAAGACACCTTTATTTTTACCCTGTGAAATTCTCTAGACTGGATGGTATTGGGAGTCACAGCAATGACTAGGGTATACTCCTGATCCTTCAAAGCATATGCAGTCTGGTAGCAGAAATAAGATATGAACCAGAATACCTTAATTCAAGATAAGATGTTATATCATTGCAACAGAACCACCATTGCTGTTGTTATGGGAATTCAGAAGAAAGAGAAATTATTTCTGATTGCAATGTCAGGGAAGGACACAAGATTTAAACCCAGGTCTGTCAGATACATCTTTACCACATGAGACAAATACCTAAGGCCCAACTGTCAAAGCCACAGGACCCAAACCTTGTCCCCAAGCAATCAGGGTGCTGGCAAAGGTTATGTGTAAGTCTGATAGTCACAACCCCATTTGTGAGTTTAGAAAATAAACCCCAAGTTTCTCCTTGAGGCTAATTAGAGAGTCTTTTAGGAGCTCTGAGGGAATCCCCGTTGTATGAATGTAATTTCAATATGTTCACTTAACATTCATTTCTCTGCTGTGTAATCTTCATCTGTTGACATCATCCCTCCAAGATCTTAGTGTAATTTTTAATATGTATCTTATAATCCAAAATCTTTTGAAAGTTATTGCTCCTTTTAGCAGATTGATACGAGACACATTGTCATGTTCTATGTGGGGATTGTAGTCACTTTGTTCTATTCTATTAAATTGTGGCGTTATTTGTAACTCTAGAACAAAAGACTATGAGAGAGCAAGTTTTTATTTCTAGCAAAATTCAAAATATGCAAAATAAACAAATCTAATTTGTGTGAACCATTTGGACGTATAATCTTACTTTCACAAGAAGCTTTGAAAATAGGCTAACAGTTCAAAGGAAGCTATTCTAGCAAGAACAAATTAGGAAACCATTTACCAGTTCTATGGCTTGAAGAAATAAAAGTTACTTTATTCCATATTATACACCTAAATCTGCATAATTCTAAAAACAGACCATTAGTAGTTCCTATGATCTACAGAACTGTGTATTTTTGCACATGAAGCACCATATATTTATGGAAGAAAATACATGCAAAATTTTTATGCAGAAGGGCAAGATGTCATAACATCTCAGCAACATAACTATATTTTTTGGTAATAGTTATTTATGGCTCATCTGTATATAAAGATAAAACAGAAGGCATACATTTTTCAAAACAATGCCCCTATTCGCTTTTCAAATTAATCCTTAGAGTGTTCCAAATCGCAAATATAATAATGTCTGATTTTTCACAGTGTTAATCATGGGATTTTTCCAAAAGCCATGTGTTAATCAAGCAAAGTCACCTGTCAAAAAGAATAGTTTAAAGACTAATTCTACCACAATCATACTATGATAGATAAAACACCATACTGATGGTTTATAAAAAAAAAAAAAAAGTCATTCATACTTTGGCTTTGGAGCTGATTCCTGGGACAACGTATCATTGTGATGGACACTTACTTTACATGGCTTTAACATCCTTTTAAAAATGATGGAAAAGAGCTCCTGTCAACGCTGAGGAGCATGAAAGGCAGAAAATGCAGGCTCAGAACACAGTGATTAAGTACTCAGATATTCTTTCAATCATTTTCAGTAGATGCTCAAGAAACATGTGTTGATAGAACAACCCCTTACAGACTTGATACTGAAAACAATCCCTCTAGCAACTATACATAAGCCAGATTCTCATTCTGTTGCATGGGCATTGTTGACTCGGGTCATTTCTCTGCCAAATGAACAAGGAAACCTAGTGAGGTATAAACCCCTCCAGCTCTCTGACTGTGAGCAATGATTGGCCTCTAGAGGTAACCACCATTCGCTAATGAAAATAGCCCTTGAGTACTCTATGGGGGGGGGGGGGAAGGAATTATATAAAGACACAGAAGCCAAGGCATTACCTTTTTAAATCTTCTTTGTAAAAAGAGTCCCAAAGGAAGAGTGTGGGAGAAACAGATCACTCACAGAGAAGGGACAATCCTAACTATGGGTATTTCTGCCTTCGGCTTAGGTCATGATCCTGGAGTCCCAGGACTGAGCCCCATTTTGAGCTCCCTGCTCAACGGAGAGTCTGCTTCTCCCTCTCCCTCTGCCCCTCCCATCCACTCAAAATCTCTCTCTCTCTCAAATAAATAAATAAACATAGTCCTTAAAAAAATATCACTTGGAAAAGGAATTATCTTTAAGTCTTTATGAGTAGTAGTATACTTGGGGAAGCCTTTGCATTTATTTTAATTTTACTTATTTCTTTTTGAAGATTTTATTTATTTGAGAGAGAGTGAGAGAGAGAAAGCACAAGATGGGGGAGGGTCAGAGGGAGAAGCAGACTCCCTGATGAGTGGGGAGCCTGATGTGGGGCTTGATCCTGGGACCCCAGGATCATGACCTGAGCCAGAGGCAGATGCTTAACTGACTGAGCCACCCAGGCACCCTCTCATTTATTCTTAAAGAACAAAACTATTTGGGGAAGATACTTTACCATAAAATAACACCAATTAATGGTAGTTTTAATGTTAGTAGTGGTATTTGACAGAATTGGTAAGACACAATTTAAAAATTTAACATGAGTTTAGTCATTATTAGTAGGGATATGACATCACTATCGCATCATTGAATGTAATTGTGAAGATGCCCTTCAACAATTACTTTAAAAGGCATTATAATAAGTGTTTACTTTGTGGAAACTATTTATATCTACCCACAGGAAAAAAACAGAAAACAATGCTACTGTTATACATATGGATTCTTGGAGCATAGCATCATTATTTCAATTTTGATAAAAGTGAAAACTATTCTTATTCTGTAAAACCACTGAATCATGTGAATCATGATTTTTTAAAAATAATTACTTTAAAAATTGCATACAGGGGCGCCTGGGTGGCACAGCGGTTAAGCGTCTGCCTTCGGCTCAGGGCATGATCCCGGCGTTATGGGATCGAGCCCCACATCAGGCTCCTCCGCTGGGAACCTGCTTCTTCCTCTCCCACTCCCCCTGCTTGTGTTCCCTCTCTAGCTGGCTGTCTCTATCCTGTCGAATAAATAAATAAAATCTTAAAAAAAAATAAATAAATAAAAATTGCATACAAAATTTTGAACAAAATTGTTTTTGAAATGTGAGATTGGAAAAAAAAGAATATTCAAAATTCATGTTATAATGTATATACTATTAAACATGCATATGTGACCAAGTGAATTAAACATTATACTAATGTAATGATTCCATCTCTATTATTTTAAGCTTGTATTTCAATGAGAGGGGAGATATATGCATGTTTTGTTTACTGTTGGATATCATGCACATCAGACAGTATTTGACATATGCTGGGCATTAAAGTATTTATTGAATAAATATAGTTGTCTTAAAACTCTCCTTTAATCTCTCACTGGTGAAAAAGTCAATTTCTTTATGCTCAGACTGTCATATTCAAGAATATATAGTAGTATCATATATTTGTTGAATTTGAGGTATGGGTTTATGAGAGAACAAAAAGGAAAATAGCTTTATACTAAGACCTGTTTAAGTTGTTATCAATATACTGATTAAGATCTCCTTATGTTGCTATCAATAATGATTATTTCTTAATCTTTTAAAATGCTAGCACCATTCCCAAAATACTTAGATCCTCTTACTATGAAGCATAGTGTGAGTTAAGCTAATTAAAACTATTGGGTAGGGGCGCCTGGGTGGCACAGCGGTTGAGCGTCTGCCTTCGGCTCGGGGCGTGATCCTGGCGTTCTGGGATCGAGCCCCACATCAGGCTCTTCTGCTATGAGCCTGCTTCTTCCTCTCCCACTCCCCCTGCTTGTGTTTCCTCTCTCGCTGGCTGTCTCTCTGTCGAATAAATAAAATAAAATCTTTAAAAAAAAAAAACTATTGGGTAGAACTATGCATTTTATAGGCAAATATTCCAGAAGCAGTTAACATGAAATCTTCAAAGTTTATTCTTTCCTTTCTCTGCTATTTTAACGGAGCACAGTGGACTTTTCCTATGTGTATGAAAGCACTGGCTTAGAAATAAATCTGTGTTATGGGCTAGGCCTATCTGCTTGATCAAGTTGGACAGATTGCCTGCTGACCAGTAAAATTAATGAAGTGAACCAACTATTGGGACAACTTTAGGAAAGAAGAAAATGTTCTGAGCTACAGTTTTCTCAACAGTAATAAAAAAGGAATTGAAGTAGTTTATAAAGACCATTTTAGCTCTAAAATTTCCATACTTCTAAGGTACCTACAAGCATTCCAGTGTATGTAAAATGAGATTCTTTATATAATTGGCTAGTTGTGTCTTGTACCTTCAGCATTTACCTACCCTTACCTGTTATCCCGATTAAGGATCAATGAGTAATTTCCAGGAAAAGCCAATCATTATATAGCCATCCTTACAAAATGCCCATGGCTTTCCTTCACATTGCACAAGCTATAGCCTTATAAGGGGTCCTGACTGCCTCAGGTTGCTTATGCATTCAGATTTCCTTCAGCATCAGTAACTCAGGAAAAAAAAAAAAAAAGTAAGCAAGGCTGGATTTCTATGTAGTCACTGAAATGATTGCTTTTCATTTTGAACTGCTTCTAGAATGTGTCTTGCAATAAGCTCTTATATATTGAATACTTAATTTTGCCCCCAAGGAAAGTTCTGTGCATCATGGGGAATCCAAAAAACAGAAGGCACAGTCCTTACCAGTACGTTCTGGGACTAGAGTTTCTCTTTTCTTATTTGGTGCTCTTTCCTTTTTAGAATGTCAGTAACATTAGTCACATGTAGAAAAATAACAGAGACAACGTTGTATGGAGTAATAGGCTAGGGATTTTAGAGTAAGAATGGTTGAACTGGATTGGAAAATTACATTAAATTAACTCTAGGATCTCTACCAACCCTAAAATTTCATAATACTTTCTCAAATAACTGAAAACTAATGCAGCAATACACGAAGCTGCTTTTTCACATTTTAATCTTTTGGGCTTCTTCTTAGTAACTTTCAAGACTCAGATCAGGCACCCCTTCCAAACACATACCAGTCCAGATAGGTGACCTCTCCTCTCTGCTGTCATGGCAACGTGTACAGACACATACTGTAGCACTCTTCATTTTCTCTCTAACCATAGATTACAGTTTTTCTTATAAATCTTTGTATTGTCACAGTCTAGTTGATTGTCCAGCAAATTTATGCTGAATAGAACTTTAGAAATCTTAACGTTTAGTACAAAATGTAGTCAGAATCCCTCATTTAGCACTTAAAATCTAAACTGGACTCCATTCTGAATGGCTTCAGCTTTTTTTTTTAAAGATTGTATTTATTTGAGAGTGAGTGAGAGAGAGAGAGAAAGAAAGAGAGAGACAGTGTGCACAAGCAGGGGGAGCAGCAGGCAGAGGGAGAACCAGACTCAC
Organism: Ursus maritimus; assembly: GCF_017311325.1. Lineage (NCBI taxonomy): Eukaryota > Metazoa > Chordata > Mammalia > Carnivora > Ursidae > Ursus > Ursus maritimus. The sequence continues at coordinate 38,067,310 of NW_024424453.1, forward strand.
TGTGGGGCAGGGAGCCCAACTCGGGGCTCAACCTCAAGACCCTGGGATCATGACCTGAGCCGAAGGCGGACGCTCATGTTCCCTCTCACTGCCTATCAAATAAATAAATAAAATCTTAAAAAAAAAAAAACAAAACCCAGGGATCAGGAAATTTAATCCAACATAGGATGCTTGAAGGCCTTTTTTGGAGGAAAATGAAGCCATTTTCTATTTGTACCATTTCAAATTCAAAGTCTATTCAATAAACCAATTTCAACAATTGCCTGTTGTTCCATTACTAATAGTAATATCTGTTTCTAGGTCTATCTTCTTTGACATTCTTAAAGGCAGAAAATGTTTTTGGTTTGTAACATTAACAAGAGACCAAGTTAAATGTCCAGTCCACCCAGGTGTATGTTTGTTTGTTTTTTTAATTCTATCTAAATATCTCATGAAACAAGAGTGTGAATAAATTTCCCCCTACTGTATCCTTAGTTTTTTCATTCATTCACAAACATTTATTATTTGTCTATTATAGGCCAGCAAGTATGTTAGACACTCAAGTGCAATTATAAAGTCAGGAAATGTGACCACTGGCCCCATGGACCCCATAGTCTACTAGGAAATACATGAAGTTTCCCAGCACCTATTACATAGTGGGAAGATACGAGCAAGGTCTACAAGAGCACCTAGGAGGGACACTTAATATGCACTATAGTGTTAGGTTTAGCCATTAAGCCTATAATATTTACTATCAGGTCATTTACAGAAAAAGTTTGCCAACCCCTGAGCTGGAGGGTTGGCTAGGCTAAAGGTCCAACATGGTGTCATCCACAAATCTGGTAGTTCATCTGCCTATGAATCAGGTCCCCTCCCTGTTCTTCTTCATGGCCTCTTATCACTCAGTAGGCTAGATAAGGCTTCCTCAGAACATGGTAGTCTCAGGATTTCAACAGTTATGACATCAGAAATTGCAAGAAGCTTCAAAACCCATATAGCATCATTTTCATCACTTCTGTTAGTCAAAATATGACCCAGACCAGCTCAGATTCAAGGAGTTGGACAAATGAACTATTATCAGTTAATGGGGGAAGTGGCAATACTGTGTCCACACACCTTTGCACTGCTATACTACAGTGTAAATGCTGTTTTAGTAGCATCCCAGAAATCTTCCTATGCCAGGTTTTATTTTCATTGTATGCCACATTCAAGAGTAAAGTGCTAGTATCTTGATTGATGTATAATTACATGACTGTATAATTTGTTAAAATTTATCAAACTATATACTTAAGATGTGTGCATTTCATATAATTAAATTATACCTTCAATAAATTTGTATTTTTCAAAAGAGTAGAGTGGAACACAATGAGACTAGAAAACTAGGAAGTAACCAGAAGGATCAGTCATGCCTCTCCAGAGAAACTGAATAGGAGAGCATCTATAAATGCCTGTGTGTATTTATATACATGAATTACATAAATAGTATATAACTTACATGTATTATACACACATAGACTTATTTAAAAGAAATTGGCTCACACAATTGTGCAGGCTAGTAAGCTTGAAATATATAAAGCAGGCTGGCAGTCTGGAAACACAGGCAGGAATTTATGCTGCAGTCTTGAAGTAACATTGCTTCTTCTCTGAGAAATCTGTTTTTGCACTGAAAGCCTTCAACTGATTGTATGAGCCCCACCCACATTATCAAAGGTAATCTTCTTTAAAGTGAATTTATTATAGATACTAACCACATCTACAAAATACCTTCCCAGCAATACCTAAATTAGTATTTGATTAGAATAGCCCATCCAAGCTGATGCAGCTCATGCCATGTGCCTGCAATACATACATAGTGATATTTCTATTTCTTAAAAAGCCAAAAAGTATCTTGTTACCCCTACTAACAAAAACCAGTTTTAAATTTTCCATTTAAAAACAATTCTTATCCCATTTATAATTTTATGTGAGGTATAGCTAACTTTTAACAAAGTAATATTAAAAATGTCTTTCCTTTTCTATCAGCTTATATCCTGAATCATCACAGAGATCTTGGAAAAAGTCCAATTTATATTTCTGTGAGTTACTATTCAATGAAAACACCTGCTTTAACAACTAGACAAACACTAAGGTTATAGAAGACTTAAATAACATCCCAACCAACTTGACCTAATTGCTATGCATATAACCCTACACTGCTAATAACAGAATATATATTGCAAACTATTTTGAAGCTTACATTAAATATTCTCTAGGGTAGACCATAGGTTAGGCCATAAAACAAGTCACGTTTTTAAGAGCATTTAAATTACACAAAGACTATTCTCTCACTATAATGGAATAAAATTGCAAACAACAGAAGAAATCTGGGAAATGCTTGATTATTTAGAAATTTAAAAACAGTTGTAAATTACTAATAGATCAAAGAAGAAATCACAAGGAAATTTCAAACATCAAACTAAATGTAAAAACAACTGAATAGAAACACATTATATTTATGGGATGCAGCTGAGTGTTTAAAGGAAACTTTATATCTTTAAACACTTCTATTAGAATGGAAGCTCTATATTCAATAACCTAGACTTAACCTAAGAAGCTAAAAAAAGAAAAAAATATATTGAAGCCAAGATAAACAGAAGCAACTAAAGATCAGAACAGAAATCACTAAGACAGAAAACAGAAAACAAAGCAAATCAATGAAATCAAAATTAAGTTCTTTGAAAAGCAAAATAACTTTAACTGATCAAGGAAAAGAGGACACAAATTACCAAAATTAGGAATAATAAAAAAAAAAGGTCTATCACTACAGAACACAGAGAATTAAAAGGATTATAAGGGAACACTGTGAAAAGCTTTATACCAGTACACTGGACAGTTTAGATGAAAACAAGAAATTTCTAGAAAAACACAAATGACTAAAACTGACCAAGAAGAAATAAAATATCTGAATTCACTTATATATTAAGGAAATTGGTAACAAAAAAAATCTTCCCACAATCAAAAATCAAAGCTCAGATGACTTTCCTAGTGAATTTTATCAAACATTTAAGTATGTATATGTGTATGTACAAACACACATACACAAACACACACCCCAACTCAAAGCAAACTTTGAGAAATAGAAGAGTGAATATTTCCCAAAATTATTAAGCTAGGATTACCCTGATATCAAAGCCAGACTTCACAAGAAAAGAGAGAAATGGTGACAACATAATATCATTTGGTGATTTTGTCGGGGAGGATAATTGATCTTTTAACATTAGTTAGCAATATCTGTTCCCCTAAAGAGATGGGAATAACTTTCACTTGGTTACATTTATAGATAAAATAGAACTGATTTTTGAGGGCTTGTTCTATACTAAGCGCTGTGCTAAGGATTGGGAAATCAGAGGCCAGTGACAGTCCTTATCTTTAAATCGCTCGCTATCTTGTAGAAGAGGACAGAAACGTTAACAAGTAGCTGTTCTTACGTTCAAAGGCTCTACAATAATGGTGTCAAATGCAACGTTATAGAAAGGAAAAGTTTCAATCTCAATGTCATTAAGAATTACTTCAAACAACAACAAATGCTTGAACAGCCTTGAAAAATCTTGAAGCACACTCATTTTTTGAGGGGTCAGGAATTTGGACGTTAGCCAGGTGTTTCTGAAAGTTTGGGAAAATCTCACTTGGGCTGCTTGATAAAGATGAGACTTCTAAGCCTGACTGTACAGATACATCATCAGACTCTTTGTGTTGCACACTAGGAACTTTTAACAAGAATGATTTTCTGAAGCTTGAGAACGTTTTATTTGGTAACAAAAGGTTTTTAAGTGGTTTATGGGAACACGAAAGAATTCCTAAATCTCACTTTGGACTCTGCTCAGTCACCTCCTCTACCCCATTCCTCTCTTCTTGGCTGTCCTTAACTTCTTCCCCTCCTGGGTTCTGCAAGCACCAATTCAGTCCCAGTAACCTTGATTAGATGTCTACATCTTCCACCAAACCAGCTGATCTTCCACTATCTTGGTGTCAATTCCTAGGGACAGTTTTACCAAATGGGGTGACTAAACCATGTACCCGAAGTCCATTACATCCATGCCATTCAGTCTTAACCTGGATCTTGATCCTCTTGGCAAGTGCACCTTGACCACTTGGCTTGCTACCCAAACCTATTAATTTCATTTTTATCTCCCTTTAAAAGCCCACAGGCTTCTTTCCAGGTTTGTTTTCAGTAGATATCTTCCTATGCTACTAATGATATTATTCCTCTAGTAATTTTAGATAAGCAAGCATAAGAGTTAAAAATACCTTATATGGCTAAGGAGGCAGAAAATATTTCACAATAATATGTAACAATTATCAGGAAATGTTATCTATGTTGGGAGGGGGACAAAGACAAGACTTTTTGTAGCTGTATCAGATTGAAAAGTGTTTTTACCATTCAAGAAAAGCCACTGTTGTTCAATGCAGAGGGACAGATTTCAGAGATGCAAGTATTCAGCACAAAGAGCAAGCCATGATAAAACCCTCAGAGACAAAAGAACAGAGAGCAACCATTACAAAAACAAACTTCCTCAAGTTCCAGAACTAAATTGAAATTTACAGTATATATTAATCAGAGGAGAAAGCAATACACACACAGTTGATGAGGCTGCTGTGTTATCAGCATAAACTTTGAACATGACTGATGAAGAACTGAAAGATCTCTGCAGTCAGGATGAAGAAGGCAACCATTCAAACACAGGCATCTTGGGACTTGGAACAGATGGGACTTAGAAGAGACTCACTGAATGACTAACAACCAGAAGGAGAAAAATAGGAGCAGGGCAGAGATATTTCCCTATGGTTTTCACCAATTCTTCCTTGAAAATGTACTGAAGATTTAACTTCAGAACCATACTGTATGTTGGGGAAGTATGTCATATATAATTTATAATCATGCTTACTTGAACTGCTAGATGAACTTTACACTTTATACATTCCACATAAAAGTTTAGTTGCCCAAAGTCCTCTTACTGTCTCTCTAGAAAGTCTTGATTTAGGATATTAATGGTGCATTTCAGAATTTTATTGACTTAAAAGCAGTAAGACTCTGGTCATCAGGGATAGGAGGCCAGATAAATAATCCCCATTACAGAATGTTGTTTTACATAGACTCAACTTTGATGTGGGTCTCAGAACATACATTTACTCTCATAGTGCCTTAAATTCATCTCAACTGCAAACACAAGAAGACCAAACTCATTGACTTGAGTTCACACATAGACTCTCATCATGACCTCAACATATCTGTATAAGGCATTAACACCCTTCGCACTTTGGGGATGTGTTACCTGGTCTTTCTGTGAAGCCAGAAACTCTCAGTATCTGGCCCAGTAGAGTATGGGTATGGGAGAGGCTAAGGCTCCTTCCAGGTGGCCACAGTGGAGGATAAATCCTCATTCTCATCCTTGAGAAAGCTGAGCTAGATAGAGGCATTGGAGAAGAGGGTCTTGAATTTTATCACTCAAAGTCACCTACAGGGCTTGTCAAAACAAATTACTGGGTCCACTTCAGAGTTTTTGATTCCGCAGTTCTAGTATGGGGCACGAAATTTTCCATTTGTTACAAGCTCTCAGGTGATGCTGATACTGCTTATCCAGATACCACAAATAAAGAATCAGTGTGTTAGGAGTGAGGTGGCACCAGCCTAGGCCCAGAAGTTAGGTAGGACTGAGTAAATGTGGGGAGACACATCACATAGGTCCAGTACAAACATGTTTCATTTATTCATGTGTATCCTCCAATTGATATCCCTTAGACTAGGGTACCCCAAGGTGTGCAATACAGTGTAATCTGAATAAAAGTGAATGAGACTATCCTTTCATCCACCACACATTTATTGAGTGCCTACTGTGTAGCAGATGCTGAGCTATGTACTAGGCATTCAGAAATTAAACATGATTCTTGCTCTTGTAAGGAGCCTTCTATTTTGAGATGTTTAAAACAATGATTCTTCCATCTCCATAAATCATGTTGTCTCTGGCTTGTTTAATGGCCTTTTATTTCTGAGGGAAGTCAGATGCTGTCTAGAATAAAGAAATCATTGCTCAGCTTTAAACTTAAAAATATATAAATTTTCTTGGGTCCATAGCATGATAAAAGTCTTGAATGTCCAGGTTCTGTTTAGAGACAAAATACCTTGTAAATTCCAAAGCCTGACCTTAACTTATCAAGAGCAAAGCTTGGAAATCTGAGCATAGAGTTTTATTCTATAGAAGAGAGAGAAATTGATGGAGTCACAGCTCTAGTCACAGAAGGAAAAATATAAATTTCCTTGGGAAGAAAAGCACAATTTCAGAAAAAAATTTTGAGGAGATATAACCAAGGTTAAGATTGTTGCTTCTCTGGAACTCAATGTTCTAATGCCCTGAACAAAGGCCCAGGGGACAATAGATACTTGATGATAAAAACTTCAGGGTAATAGAAACTCAACAATAAAAATCCCACATAGCTTCAAGAAGAATCTAAGCACAGCTATGTTGGTGTTCTGCTTCCCCTTCATCATGTCCAGCACATCGCACAAATAGTATAATGTGTAAGGGGGGGTCTGGATTATTGTCTAGAAATATTGTTTCCCTCTTTNNNTATGCTTGCTCAATGCATGCTAAAGATTCAGAAGTCCCTACATGATTGTATGAAAGATATAAGAGGCAGGTGAAAATTTAAAGATCAATGTACCTACTGAAGGATCGCAGTAATACAGAGCAAGGGGCTCCTACAGTCCAGGCTGAATTGGACAGCTCAATACCAGAAGGGAGGTGAAGCACCTGAGTCACAGAGGGCAGTAGCACCTGATGAAGCTGAGGGAAGGAGCCAACCAGCAGGGAGAGATACTTAGATTCACCATGATCGCTGCTGGGGAACTTTAAGCCATGCTTTAATTCAGCCATTAACTTCTCACCTGAAGACACAGCAAGCACAGACAGCAACACCCAAAGACTCAGCTTAAACAAGCTATATATCAACCAAAGGCAATATACGATAACAACACAGGGACTCATAGCCCCTACAACCAATTATATGAGGTTGGGTAAAATTTCTCTAAGAAAAAGGGAAGAGAGGAAAAAGTCTTGAAAGACTGAGATGTTACTCAAAAAAAAAAAAAAAAAAAAAAAAAAAAAAACACAAAACTGAGTTTACCAAATGGAAACTCCTAAGCTGGGAGAAGCAGTTTACCCAAAAGATACTATTATAAATTGAAAAATATTAATTTACCTCTAATAAACAAGCTGAAAATGTATTAATTGTTTTTGCTATGATGGTTTTTTGCTATTTTATTTCCTGCTTATAAGCAGGGACCAGGATTTCAGAAAAAAAAAAAAAAACAGTTACAGAATAAACACTGAGATCTGTTTTATTATGAGGGAGGGAATGAGTCCCGAGTTGCTGTGAATAAATTGCAAACCCACCACAGTCAGAAATTTCTAATATATTTGGCTCATGTCTACACACAGAGTTACAATTTAAAAAATTCACTCATTTATAGCTTAAGCTGGGGGATCTCAAGCTCCAGATGAGACTGAGACCTCTAGGTAAAGCTGAACAAGGACATGGGACTCAGAGTTGAGAATCAAAAAACAAAACAAAACAACAAAAACAAATACCAGTCTGAGGGGGGAAAAAGCGTTGGTCCACAAAAAGAGCTAAACAGGTAGTTTAGATGATGATGATACAGGCATACAAAGCAATACAACAGTAACTTGAAACACCATTATCAGCTATGGGAATGCTGTGGATGCCCTGCCCTATAGTAGGTATCCATTAAATATATTTTAAATAAATCACTAACAGGAAGGATAGTGTGGAATTACAATCTGAATTCTGGAATGTAAACACTTAGGTTTTTGATAGACTACATATAAGTTCATGAATAATTTGAGAGGGAGATAACAGAAGCTATTAGCCATTTGAGCCACCCTCCCTTATCCACATCCATTTTTCCACAGGGGAGCAAGCTTGGTAGAAAGTGTGAGATACTACTGATGATGGAAGATAGGCTCCCACGATCACTCTTTTTTGGGTTGTATTTTTCCTGATTAGCTTAGTGCTGAATCTTGACCAGGAATCTAGTACTTCCTGGTAATGCATTCAGGATCCGACTCTGCATTGCTGGAACAGTCACTGGGACAGAGTGTCTGTCTGTCTAGCGCGGCTGGAGCAGTAAAGAGAATGATGAATCCCCAGAGAGAAACAAGAAGATTCCAAAAGTGACTGGATTATGACTACTCTCCACCTTGAGGATATCCTCCTTCCTTCAGCACTGGCTGCTACCATATATATAACTGAAAGAAAGGCAGGGCTATCTCTAGGTCCCCACGCTGGTAAGTGAATTTCTTGTGTCAATCACTGAATGGTGAAAGATAGCTTCATGAAACATCAAGGCAATCAGAAATTACTTCCTTAGAGGCTTTCTCTGCTCTTAATGGCCCAACGAGTTTCAAGAGAGTAAAAAGATGGAAACTGCAGTTGGGGGGTGAGGTTATTCCTGCTCAACTCTCCCACGTCCCTCCTCTCTCATTTTATCTCAAGAAACCCACTGAGAAACAACAGAGTTAGTAACTCCATTGGGTTATCCTGCTATCAGGAAATAAGTCTACTGGGCTACTGATACAACTGGGCTCCAGAACTTATACAGAGTACTTGATCTTGGATTTGAATTAACAGCTTGTTAATTCTCAAATTTTATACTCCACATGTATACCACGCCTCCTCCCACAACATATGTAAAAGTTCACAAAGTTCCTATTTAGCACCAACCATACTAATCATGTATGAAAAGAATGTGTGCACTTTTAAAGCCTTCACATCTTTAGGCAAAAAAAAAAAAAAGTGTTTAAGTCTGAGGTAAATGATTATAGGGAAATAAAAATTTGTGATTAAAGGAACTGATTTTGAATTGGAGATCCTCTGAGGAAGAGAGCAGAGACTGTCTGGGAACATTGAAGAATTGAGTAGCCTGTGTTAAGGAGGCAATTAGAGCTTTGCCTCTGATAAGCAGCTGAGAAAAGGCTGAAGCCAATGATAAGCAGCCAGGAGCTACAAAAAATGGCCACGGACAATGCTGTTGGCAGGGAGAGGTCAGCGTTTACACAGATACCATGGAAGGGTTCAGCAAGGTGAAAAGGTCAGCAGACCAGAATCCAGCAGTCCAGGTTCTATTCCAGCCTCTGGCACCCATTCCTAGGGTGACTCATCCGAGACAGTACAACTTCTGCCTCAATTTCCACACCTGCAAAATGAAGAAACTGAATCACAGAGCCTTTGAGGCCTCATCAAGGTTCATCACACTCAGAAGCCATAGAACCTGAGTGGTAAGTGGACCATCTTTAATCTCAGGTACATTCTCAATTTGAAGTTTACGGTACCCTAAGTTATCATTAGAGATTTAATTAACTGCACCATTTTTGACTACAATTATATTTTGGTAAAAACAAATGCATTGTTGATTTTTTCTACTCTTAGTTATCAAAAGCCAAAAACAAATAAGAGCTGCTAATTCCTTGTCTCCACCATCTGGGTTTTCTGGAACAATGCCAAATTTATGTATTATGTTGAACTGCCCATTCCCACCATGATTTGAAATTTCCAGCATTTTGTCACCCAAATGGTATCTTTTTGACTTATTATTTACTGCCCAACGTGGCACAACATTACTGTCAGAGATCTTTTAGCTGCCTTGGAAAATGTCTTCATGGTACCTATACTAATACACAGGTTCTGTTGCATAAGGGCAACAATAATCAACATTCATGGTAGCAATAATTTATTCCCATGGTATTGTAGAAAATGTAGCAGTAGGATTATTTCTATTCATAGTCAAATAGAATATGTGACCAGAATGTCCCTATGAACCCTCCAATTTATAGGTGCTGGGCAGTGTACTTTAATATTTTCTTCCTAAGTATGTTGAATCAAATACCCTGTCTTCCTAACTTGCAGGAACCCAGCCCTCCTCTTGCTGTGTAGTTTAGGTTTTCATAGGGAGGAACACATCTTACAGATAAGCCCAGCCATGAACTGGCTCACCAGTGCTCTTGCCATCCATCACTTGCAGTGTCTACAGTGGTGTACTCACTACAATGTTGTTGCTGCCATCACTGACCACCTTTTGCTGCAGCTCCACCCAAGTGAGGCAAGTGGTGGCACTGAGTTTGTGATACCTCTTACACTTGTTTATATTTTCTGTGACTGCAGATAGAGCTGCATCATTGACTCTGAATTTCCATTGTCCCCTTCTACAAGGGAAAGGTTAATGTCCCTTCTTCTGGCCTGTTTTTAGAAGGTATCCCACAGAGACCTGGTGGCTCTCCAGCAATCCAGAGCCTTTTGTTTTCTCATGCAGCCCTGTATTAGTTTCCCAGGACTGCGGTAACAAATTACCACAAACCATGTGGCTTACAATAGAAAATTTTTCCCTCACAGTTCTAGAGGTCAGAAGTCCAGGATCAAGAAACTAGCAGGGGCGTGCTCCCTCCCAAGCCTCAGGGAAGAATCCTTCCTGCCACTTCCAGGTGGAGGCTCCAAGGGATCCTTGGCTTGTGGCTGCCTCCCTCCAGTCTTCACCTTCATCTTCTCCAGGTCTCTCCTCTGTGTATCACTTATGAAAACACTCATTATCCATCGGGATAATCCAGGATGATCTCATCTCAATTAATTAACTTAATTACATCTGCAAAGACCTTTTTTTTCCAAATGAAGTCAAATTCACTTTCCAGGACATGGTGGACATACATGGAGTGGGAGGAGAGAGGGAGGGAGGACCATCATTCAACCACTGTGAACGTCTAGCGGTGTGAGAGGGTTTCCCATAGGAGCTTAGACTTGCCTTGCTACCCTTTTGTCTTACTATATGCATCTCCCTTCCTCATACTCACAGAGCAGGCAGCCACATAGACCATAGAACAGGTCTTAGAACCTCTGCTCCTTCTTCATCTATGGATCTTGAAGCTCAGTGTAAGCCCCCATACCAAATTTCCTCCTTACCCAATGGTTAGGCTTTGCTAAGGAGTTGTCCCTCCCTGCAACAGGATTTCTACCTCTCTTCAAATATGTTAGGAAAATCTCTGAACTGCAAAGGAAGGCACATTTCAAGTTCTTTCTCATAAAGCTTTCAAAGCCAGAAAAAATAAGTATATGCTAATATACATATTACATATAATATATATGTGTAAATATATGTATATAGCATTCTTACCAAACCTCACACTGGCTTCTCCAAGTCTATGCTCCAGCCCATTCATGATGTCCAATGACCTGTACAATTCACACATTTTAGAAGCTCAAGCAGACAAGAGTCACTGACTTTCTTTACAGGTCAAACAATAAGAAGCCAAATCTCAAAATATCTTCTGAATCTCTGGCTCTCAAGAACAGGCTATGAAAATTGATGCAGGGGATGCAATCTGAAGTCTTTTTTTTAAAGCTACTTGCCAATAATGATTTTATTTTATCAATTTTCGTAATTTCTTTTGAGACCAGGATGGAAAAAAATGTAGTTCCTTATCTAATCTCTGAGGCCCTTCAACCTAACCAACGACTTTATCCCTCTTCCTCTCTTCACTCATACATTAAGAGGAAAGCTTGGGCTTGCATTAAATGATGATCAAGGACCAATAAATGGCACCACAGTACTGGGTGGTATAGCCTCAGCTCAGAGAAGTTTGTACACACTGGGGAGGAGGGTTAAGTAGGGTTTGATATTGCCATGTTGTACAATTTTAGGACTTGAGTTATAGTTGACTTTTTTACTTAGGATACTCAGAGCCATGGAAGCACAGGGTCAGCCTAGGGTCTGAGAGAAATGGACCTTCTGACATGGGTTCCAGCTAGTAGAATTGACATACATTTAGAACACTCCCTCATTTCAGTAACAGAAATTTAAGTGGAGGTCCTATAGAAGGAATACCATTGGCTTTGGCTTAACCAGGTCTAATCTATCTGTGTATAATATATGCAGTGATATACTGGAGCTGGCTCACAACAGCTCATAAATTTTCAGCAAATCTGTGAGCCAGTTAAATATGTTATATTAAAATAAATTTGTATCAGTTTACAACTAAATGAATATTAAAAACAAAGGTAATAAACACTCAAAACTCATTATTTCCTAATAACTTCATTACAGCTTACTAATTCACCAGTGTTAATATAGCATCTCTAAAGGCCCAGAATTTGTTTGCTTTGTCCACTACGGGCTTCACATCACCTGACAGAGAGAGACAGAAACCAATTCCCACATCTCTCAAAGACAGTCTTAGCGATTCATGGACAAATGGATCTGCAACAGACATATTGAATTCATCTGTAATTTTCTCTTTCAAATGAAGTCAAATTCACTTTCTAAGACATTTCTCTGCCCTAATAACCAAATTTAAGTTTTTTGTTATATCTGGAAAGACAAGGAAGGCAAGGCAAAGAACTATAGGGTTGGGGGAAGGATGCAGAACAGAAAATCTTGCCTGTAGGAGTGGCAAGTCCTGCTCGTTTTATGTTCCTTCGGCCCTTCTTAAAAGCTGCATTGTCACCCAATTTGTTAAGCAATAGGCACCTCTTCTAATTTTCATTTGGCAAGAAAAAAACTTAGAAGCCTTATTCCTAATAAAATAAGTTAGATGTCATTTTAAATATTTCTAATACAATCCATTTCCACCTACCTAGGAAAGTCAACCCACCCCCCTGGAGCCAGTTACACCCTTTTAAGAGTAGTCTACTTCCATTACACCATTGCAGGATGGAATATTCCACCAACTGGGGTCTTTACTAGGTAGCAGATAGAAGCACTTGGGGTCATATTTTTTTATTGTAGTTATGTTGTTATCAAGCTAAACAGTACGAGATCTTAAATGTCTAGTAGAATAGATGTCATTGGTGCCAATCCAAATCCCCTACCCAGCTCTTCCTTGCTGACCAACTCATGATTATGTTTGGGGTATTCACCTTCCTCCATTTGGCAATGTGCCTCTATCTTCTACTCAGAGGTAAATCTTGATTTATCCAAATCTAGTATGGTAATCCCATTCCTCTTGCTAGTGATTGGTTAAGAGCCTGGTATAAATAATGCATTTGTAGCCAATAGTGATCTGCTAGGGACATTGAGGAAAGTTTTCCCCATGAATTAAAAAAAAAAAAGTATACCAGAAAAGAGGGTCCCTCTCTTTTCACTGGATTTTCTTACTTCTTTAGGTACGTCGTACCAAGCAACTATTGTGTAACCATGACAGGAGGCAGGAGTGTGAGGTTGATAAACTGATAATCTGAGTAGCTTAATTCTGCAGCCCTGAAGCTGCCCTATCCCAGGATTTCTTATTTAAAATAAACATCTTCATTGTTCATGCCAGTTCTCAATGTGCTATCCCCACATTATAAACATCAGCATCACCTGGAAGCTTTTTAAAAATATGAAACTGCAGGCAATACTTCCAACTTATGGAATCACAACCTGGGGGGAAGCAACCCAGGTATCTATTATTTAAGGAGCCCTCTAAATGATTCTGACTTATGCTCCAGTTTGAGAACCAGTTTAACCTATTTAATAATACCTGGTCATAGGGCTTAAATATTGATAGACAGTAAAGACCTAGATTGTTTTCAATAGAAAACATCCTCATTTACTTATCAGGTGAACTACAGGAACTAGTCCCCAAATGTCAGCTAATGTTTGGGGACTATGGGCAAATCACTTGAATCTTTTTGTCTCATCTGTATTTATTATAAAATGAGGTGATGGTACCTCACAGTGTATGTATGGCAGCTGTTAGCATTTCATGCTAGAGATAAATAATACATACACCAATTATCTCACTTGACACTTTTATTACTTCTCCCTTGGCTGGACACTAATATTGTTCTATTACATCTACAATGATTATCTAAGTAACCAATTAAATGGGGGGTGCTAATTACTAAATATTCTGCCCTCTTTTATAATAAGGAAGATGAAGTGAAAAACTGACATGCATTTTCTAAGAAATTTTAAGGCAAAGGACAGGGGGAAATTTGGAAACCCCCCTAATTAAAAAGCTGAGCTTAAAAAGATAGGCTTTTGGGGCACCTGGTGGCTCAGTTAAGCATTCAACTTGGTTTCCACTCAGGTCATGATCTCATGGGTCACAGGAATGAGGCCCGCATCAGGCTCAGGTCCAGCTGGCTTCTGGCTCCACACTTACTGGGGAGTCTTGGAAGATTCTCTCCCTCTGCCCCTCTCCCAACTTGTGCTCTCTTTCTCTTTCTAAAAATATATAAATCTTTAAGAAAAAAAAAAAAAGATCGGCTTTCAGAATACAAGAGATATGTGAAGCTATAGAATGCAGAATTAGACTTGACCATACAGTGTATATTTAGATAACATGGGATTCCTTCCCTTTGGTTTTAAACAGGCCAACACCTCACAAAGAATGTTAGTAAAGTAGGTATGTGTACAGAGTAAAACAAGGTAACACCGGTAGAACTTGAATACTAATTGAGCTTGCTTCCCTTTGATGATTTTCAATTATATTCAGCCATACAGTGAACCAATAACCAAAAATTTAATTACCCAAAATAACAAGGATCTAGCATAATCAATAAATGAGGAAGTACACATAGATTCAACCCCGGATTGGTGATTTGAGGTCCAACAGGATGAAGGTGCCAAGTAGCTTGCAACAGGGCTGTGCTCAGCTCCAACAAAACATAACTTTTGCTCTAGCTATTTTTTATCCTATTTATACTTACATAATTATGACATTGCTCTCCTACAGGCCTCTTACATTTCCAGATCTATTTTTTTCTTCCAGATTGTCTCTCCTACTCAATGTGATTTCTAAGTTTAGCTTAATAACCCACTCATCTTCACTGGGTCAGGGGAGAAGGAGTCAGTGTAGAGTTTGTGAACACTGGCTCTGGAGCTAGGCTGCCTGGGTTCCCCACCTCATAAAGTAATGCAAGTTAATATATTTAAAATACTTAGGACAGTATGTGGCACAAAGTAAGTGCTCAGCTAATGTTAACTCCTAACATTATTTGGGAGTGGTTTCAATCTCTCTCTCCCCCGAAGGGCTTTCTCAAATTAAAATTAATCTGAAACTAAAAACCTATTCCTCAGGAATTCTGAGAAGCACCCATAGGGAATATGGCTACCCCTTACCCCACCATTGACTCTCACACACTTACACACACATACATACCTCTTCACCTCCTTGTGAATCATTATCAGACTGAGCCACTATCACTGTTCAGAGTGTGTTCTGTCACAGTAGAGATTATGAATTAGGTTTTAACCTTCTTCAAGATGTCATTTTGCTTTATTTATTTTTACCCTCAGCACTTATTCAGTAAATAAAAATTTACTGTATGAATGAGTCAAACACCATCTGTTTAGCTACTAGCCCACAATTTGGCCTTTGCCCATTTCAGTGGTTTTTGTTTTGGTTTTGGTACAGAAATGACTTAGATTATTTTTTTCCTTTTGTAGTTCTTTGGAACATATTTGTAAAAACAGTGTTACCAAGGCAAGTGGAGTCATCTTTACGATTTTTACCTCACATTGCCAAGTTACTATCTAGAACCACTGGGTCCCATTATAGCACCTCCCATAATACACAAGTTCGCCTGTTTCCTTATTGGCAGTGGATTGATTTTTATCATTATAGTAATTTAAAAGATGCACTGTGGTGATGATCACCAAGTTTGGTAGTACAATTTCTAAGTGGACTTCAGAATTGGTCAGGCACACTCAAGGCATTTTGTTGGTAGAATTAGTTGATTTATAGCCATTTGAAACTTGAATTCCTTTCATTGCTAATAAGCCTAGACGTTTATCAAGGATGTCCATATATCCACATAAAATATATGAACAATGAATTGCAAAGATATACATTAGTTACACTGAAGTGGCAGCATGAGAGATAAGTAGATGTTTGCTTCCAAAGGCTGCCATAACAAATTACCACAAACTAGCTGATAAAAGCAACTTATTCTCACACAGTTCTGGATATGAAAAATCTAGAAATCAAGTTGTCAGCAGGACCATGCTGTTTTACCAGCACACTGAGATACACTATTAACCACAATTGTACTCTGATCTTTACCTGTGTTTCTTTAGTTGACATTTAAGCCTTTTACTTTAAACCTGAAGGTTCTATTTGTTAGCTCATTTGTCATCTTTCCTTCTTACTAGATGAAAAGCAATTCTACTAAGTGCCCACAGATACTGCTGGGAGGGGTCAGCCCCATGTATCTTCAACTCCACTGTCAGACTGTACCAAGTCTATCTAAATGGATGCCACAACCAATCACTGTATTGAAAACACTGCTTTAGGTATAAGCCCAGCTTTCCAACTGCTGTTTCTCAGAGACTATGGATTCTTAACTGGAAAATAGGCTGTTAGTGTCAGTGATCCCAATCAAGTTGGGCACATTTCAGAACTTCTCATTTATCAAAATTAATGCTGAGGAATAATTTGCATTCACTTATTGAAAGGGCATTAGCATATATTCAAGTTAATGGAATAAAAACAATAAACAAGAGACGTAGGACTTCCAAAACGGCATAACAAGCAGCTCGGACTCTCCCCAGCAAAACAAAAATTTAACCAGTAAAATATAATTTTTTTAATCATTTGAAGTCTCTGGAAATTGTTCTAAGAATGTATCAAATGGAGGGGTGCCTGGGTGGCTCAGTCGGTTAAGCCTCCAACTCTTGGTTTTGGCTCAAGCCATGATCTTATGGGTCATGGGATCAAGCCCCAAGTCAGGTCCCAGCAGGGAGTCTGCTTCAAGATTCTCTCCCTCTGCCCCTCCCCCCACACAAGCACACACTCTCTCAAATAAATCCTTTAAAAAATTAATTTTAATAAAGACTACATCTAATGGAGAAACACTGATTTGTGACAATCAACTAGGTCATGGGAAGAATAATCAGAGTCTGTGGCATTTAAGCCAAGACTCACTTGCTTATATACCCTTCCAATCCAGCTTTGTGCTCCAGACTTCCCCCTCTACCAGCATTCTAAGCCAAGCAGGTACAACCAAGAGGATGGTGAATTTGTTCAGCCAAATCACTAAACACAAACCAGTAACCAAGCAAACCTATGACCAGGCAAACAAAATAGTAACTCCTGAGGGAATCAGTATCAAGAATTGCTACAGTATCTAAAATGTCCAGTTTTCAATCAAAAATTATGAGACATAAAGTAACAGAAAAGTGTGACCTACATACAGAGGGGAAACAACAAGCAATAAGAACTGCCCTTGAAGAGGTCTAGATGGTGGGTTAAGTAGCTAAAGACTTCAAAGCAGGCATTAAAAAGATGTTCAACAAACGTACTGAAACCATGCTTTAAAAAAAAGTTATCATAGCAAGGTCCCTTCAAACAGAGAAGATCAACAAAAAGTTATTTAAAAGAACCAAATGGAAGGGGTGGAAAAAATACAAAACCAAAATTAAAAATCCACTGAAGGGGCTCCACAGTGCATATAAGTTGGCAGAAGAAAGAATCAGCAAACTTGTAGATCCATATAGATTATATGATCTGAAGAACAAAGAGAAAAAGAGTATAAAGAAAAAACATCTCAAAGAAATATGGGACATCATGCATATAAGTCATGTGTATAATGGATGGGAGAGAAGGGGAAAAAATTATTCCAAATAATAATGGCTGGAATCTTCCACAATAGGATTTTAAAAAACCCCACTAATCTGTATTTATTGAGCTATCATTAGATGTCTAAACTATCTAGGGTTCCTTAGAGACCCACCCCACCCCCCAAACATAATTATTTTAAGCCTGCTGTTAACCCTTTCCTCTTTGACTCCCTCCAATGTCTGCACTCCTGAACTCACCCCTTCAATCTCACCAAGCCAGAGTGTGAACCCTCTGCTCGAAGCCAGCTGTTGCCTCCGTGCCCTATCACTTTGGGTTTCAGGTCACCTATTTTCTTCTCTTCCTGAACCAATGCTGACCTGAGATTCTACAAACATCAGTTTTCCCTTTACTCTCTATTTCCCAGACTGTTGGAATCAATTCCTTGCCCCTCAGTGGTACCCCATCCCACCGCTGAATCCCAGCCTCAGTCAAAGCTAGGAAGAGTTCACACAGCAAGAACTAAGCACTGAATTACGGAAAAAAGGAAAGAGAAAAGTTAGGGAAAGGATAGGAAAGAAGAGAAAGAAAAGACAGACCCGAAAAGTATGTAACTTCTGCCATTTCAGAGATGATAATATTGAAGTTTAGAGAAATTAAGTAATTGCAAAGGATCACCTTGCCAGTAAACGGCAGAGCAGTAAAATGATCTGTACCTTTCTACTGTACAGACCACCTCAGGTCTCATGGCTAAACTTTATTCTTTCTGTGCTTCTGGGTTACAGGGTCTAATAGTTTTCTGTTGAACAGAACAAATTATCCACATTAACATAGCACAAATTTATTTTCCTGCAGTCCTGTAAGTCAGTAACGTGCTGCCGGTCTCACTGGGCTAAATCAAGGTGTGCATAGGGCTGCATTCCTTGTGGAGGTTCTAGAGAATTAGTTGCCCCCTGCCTTTTAAGCTTCTAGAGGCCACATTGTATTCTTAGACTTACAGGGCTGTTTCGTCTCCAAACCCACAATAGCTGGTCAAGTCTTTTCCACCATCTCATCCCGACACTGGTTCTTCTGCCTCCCTCTTTTACCATTAAAGATTCGATTACATTGAACCCAGATGGATAATGCAGGCTAACGTTAAGGCCAGCCGATTAGCAACCTTACTTCCAGATGCAACCTAATTCCTCCTCACCATGTAAGATAACATATTCAAAGGTTCCAGGGATTAGGATGTAGACCTCCTAGGGGCCATATTTTGCCTACCGTAGAAAGTAAGCATGGCTGTCATAATGGGGTGGCAATCCCATTCCACTCCCCCTGTATTTCTCCATCCCCTATCCAACACCTACTTCTATACCACCATCCTCTATTATAAGATTCTGCCTTTTGATACATTTCATGTTTTGTTTCATGTTCTAACCCTTTCTTTTCATCCCCTGTATCATAATTCACACGTTGATTTCCCTCATTCATTTGGATTTCCACACATGCTTGTCTCAATGAATAGGCTAAGTGGAACTAAAATGTATGTAATGGATAATAGCTTAAATGTATTACTCCTACCAGAAAACACTGACCTTTTAATAGTTTCCCCACCCTGTACCTTAATGCAAAAGAAAAAGCTAAGTCAACTTGATTATAGGCCCTTTCAGGGGTTCTCTGGACATACTCTGGGAGCTCAGGTTTGAATAGGAGTCGAGTTTTATTTCAATCTGTCAACATGCTCACGGGCTGTATCAGTTAAGGTTTTTTGTTCTTGTTCCAAGCGACAGAAATGGGTGTGGTAGTGTTTTGTTTTGTTCTGGTTTTGCTGTGGCCAAGGAAAAGGAAAATGTATTTATAGAATACCATAGCTATGAGCCATGATTGGAAATAAAGCAAAAACACGGGGAAAAGAAACTATTGAAGGATCTTGTTAGGACAGTTTTATTAGAAGGAAAAAAACTTCAAAATATCAGGGTATTAGTCTTTCCCTGGAGGAGAATAACGTAAGGAATAAAAGAAAAACAGTTAAAGTCACCAGCTGGCCCAGCACTACTAGGCATTCCTTAACGGTCATTTGTAAGAAAGCAGAAATGGAAAGGTGTATCAGTTTGGGTTAATCCAGAGAAGCAGAACCAATAGGAGATCTATATTAAGAGATTTATTGCAAAGAATTGGTTTACAAGGTCAAGGAGGCTGGCTAGGTAAGTCCAGACTCTTCAGGCCATCGGGAAGGGCAGGATGAAATTCTCAGGCACAGTCTAAAGTTGCTGTTCATAAGCAGAAGTATTCTTCCCAAGGGAAGCCTCAACTCTGCTGTTAAGGTCTTTCAACTGATTGAACTGGGCCCACCCACATTATTAAAGGGAATCTCCTTAAAGTGAACTGATTATGGATTTTAATAACATTTATAAAATATATCCACAGCAACACCTAGGTCAGTGTTTCATTAAATAGCTGGGGACAGTAGCGTAGACACGTTGACACATCAAGAGACCAATACACTAAATAGAGTATGTCTATTTAGACCAGCAAATATTATCCACCATGTGTGAGAGAATTCACCTGAAGACAATGATGGGGGATATCGAGAAGAGTAAGGGGCACCTGGGTGGCTCAGTCGGTTGAGTGTCTGATTGTTGATTTCCACTCTGGTTGTGATCTCAGGGTTGTGAGATCGAGCCCCATGTAGAGGTCTGCGCTCAGCAGAGAATCTGCTTGAGATTCTCTCTCTTCCTCTACCTCTCTCCCTCCTCTACCCCATGCTTACTTATGTACTAAAATAAATAAATCTTAAAGAAAACAAAACCAAAAAAAAGAGTGAATGGATCCTATACAGCCAAAAACAAATGCCCACTATAGACGGTGGAGAGGAGGTTGCAGAGAGTGAATAGACAGCTCATGGTGGCAAGGGGGGGGGTGGTTCTTCTGCCAACCTGGATCTTCCTATCAAATCTCCTTCTGTCATGTGGCCATCCCATGAGCTACAATATCTATGAGACTATCCATAGTCTTGTCATTTTTAATTCCTGTAATACAGACAGTTGTAATTTAATTGTAATTTAGTATCAGGTACATGGTGAGTTTAGTTTTAAAAATTGTTTCCAAGGTATAAACGCCTGTGGAAACCCTCAAATGACAACATATTAGAAGTTTCTGTTTCAGCCTAAAGTCAATTGCTAACTTGAGTTGGAGTATCATCAAGTTGTATCAGTCTTTCTGTTTATAGCATACCCATAGGGACTGAGAAAAATTCACCACATTCAAGGAGAACTACTCCATGTTATCAACACAAAACAAGGATGTGATGAAGAGATGATAAACTTCAAGTCTTCAAGAAGTAGGTCTGTCAAATAATAAATCCAGTTGACATCTAAATTCCTCAGGATTTCTGAAAATGCGGAGGATAAGGGAGAGCTAGAGCCTCACCTTTGTCTGTTTCATCACCTGAACTGTTGGTTTTTGCCTCCCCTATCATTCCTTTTGCAAGTTTGGATAAACTCTTTCTTTCTTGGTTGCCTATCATCTTTCCCACTTTCATCCCTGTATAAACACCATTTCTGCTGCATCTTCAAAAGCTTATCTCCTCTCCACAGCTGTCTGTTCAAAGTTGAGAGCCTGACACTGATTTAAACAGCTTGAATTGCTCTGAAATAAATTCCTCAGGGCAGAGACCAATTTCTTATGCATTGTCAATAGCTGCATACAGCGCTGGTGCTTCATAAACACAGTATGAATATAAATAACAAAAAGTCCAAAAATAGGGTAGCAATTTCTATATATTATACAATTAAAATCTGATGCTTTGGATTGAACTTTGAGCACACACACAGAAAAAAAATTTGTAAGGTAGATGCCCTCATCTACTATATGGGAGATAGATTTAAAATGGAAAATTGTCAACCCTTTCAGCATTTTATGAATGCCCAGGAAAACAATTCTTATTCTGCTCTGCCTAGACCCTCTGTGGTAGCGAGTATTCCTTGTTCACAATTATTCCTTTCTGCCATGGCCTCCCTGTAGGTAGAATCCATGTCCCAGCTCTGTTGACTTTGGTCTAATCCATGTGGTTTGACTTATCTAACGGAATTTAAGCAGACATGGGATGAGTGGAGGTCTTAGATGTTCTTGCATGCTCTGCTTTTTTTGGCCTCTAGAACTCTTCAATTTTATCTGAAGCTCAGAATGGAACTGTATCATGGTTCCAGAATGAGAACACAGGTAGGACATACCTGGACCCACCCACGGCCTGAAACTTGGTCCAGCTGACTCCAAATAATGTCAGCCAAGCCCAGATGATCCACAGCTGGACTCATAAACATGAGAAAAGGAAATAAGTATTACTATAAACCACTGAGATTAAAGGATGGCTTTTTATATGGTGCCATCTGAGCAACGGCCAAGTAATATATTCCAGATCCTCAAATAATTTCAATTAGAAGAAATTAAAAATAAGGAAATATTAAGTCTAAAGAAGAGTCTGCTCTTAGTTATACTTTCTTGGGATCTCCCAGGCCACAACCATTCCAAAAATGCAATCTCAGAAAATTTCAAGCCACTCCATAAAATGAGTCTGTAATTATTTTTTCAAGCACTTTTGCAGTAAAACACCTTGGACACATCCCCAAACTAGTGCACGGTCTGCACACAGATATGAAGGAATAACCATGGCGGAACCACAATTATTCACTGTGGTAGCTTGTCTCCAAAATAACCTCACAATGTATCATGCCTAATAGTGTTCATGTACTTGATTAGTCCCTTTCCACACTGAATATGAGCCAGTCCTCCGAAACCAAAAGAATGTAGTACATGTGACACTGATTGCTCAAGCTGTGATGTAAGAAGCCTTGCCACTCTTTGGTATCTTGGAACACTTTTTCTTGGAGTCCTGAGTTGCTATGTAAGTGGTCTATCTTGCTGGAGAGACCAGATGGAGAAGACCAGGAAATATATGGGAAAGGAGACCAAGTTGATACCAGTACACCAGTCTTGCAGCTATCCCTCTCAAGCCACCAGACAGTTGGGACCCCAAACAAATGAGGCTTTCTTGGACTATCCAAGACCATCCTAGCTATCAGTTTTAAATTTTTTTTTAAAGATTTTATTTATTTATTCGACAGAGATAGAGACAGCCAGCGAGAGAGGGAACACAAGCAGGGGGAGTGGGAGAGGAAGAAGCAGGCTCATAGCGGAGGAGCCTGATGTGGGGCTCGATCCCAGAACACCGGGATCACGCCCTGAGCCGAAGGCAGATGCCCAACCACTGTGCCACCCAGGCGCCCCTAGCTATCAGTTTTAAATGACTGAATGAAACCAGGTGGTGCCATACCGACCAACCCCCGCCCAAAGTCTCACACAAAGTCATGAACATAAAATGATTTTTGTTTTAAACCTCTAGGTTTGGTACAGTTACACATTGATAAATAACCAGAACACTCATTTACATGATTTACTGAAGGGACATAACTAGTTACAACAATAATCAATATTTACTAAATGTTATATGGATGCTATGTAACACGCATCATTATTTAATTTCTTCCACACATTAAAATGAGTCCTATGAAAAATTTAACATCATTATTGCTGTTTGGTAAGAGAGAAAGTTTAGATATGGTGGTATTAATTAAATTGCCCAAAGTCACAGGGCAACTGAGTGGCTCAGTTAACTGGAGGACTTTTGATTTAGGCGCAGGTCATGATCTCAGGCTTATGAAATCGAGCCCCGCCTTGGGCTCCATGCTCAGTGTGGAGTCTGCATGGGATTTGTTCCCTCTTCCTTTCCCCTGCCCCTCCCCCTTGTTCTCTTGTTCTCTCTCTCTAAAATAAATAAAATCTTTAAATTTGTTTTTAAAAAATGTCCAAAGTCAGATGGATGTTAAAGTAGTAGAACCAAGGACTTATCTAGGAAATATCACAGGTCCTGATTTCTAACCACACTAATTGAAAAGCTGGGAAAAAACCCAGGGCTCTGGTTTCCTGGCGTGGTGCTTATTTCACTTGGCCTGTCCACAGCAACCAGGCAATCACTCCATAAGCATTTTGATATACTTTACAATGTTAGCATTTTGCAAAGGAAAGGCAGAAAATTAAATTACATGTCTTAAAGACTGGTTTAGACCAACTGAAAATCTGGCTGACAGTCTTTGAGGTGTTGGAAGAGTGGCAGAAAGTCAAAAGAATTTACACAATATAAAACACTGTTGCCAGCTGACAAAATAACAGTGTTTAAAACAAAGACAACCACTACCTGCCAATTCAAAAAAAAAAAAATCAGAATTAAATAAAAGTACAAAACTACTTTTCCTTTCTATTTGTCTACTTCTCCGCCTTGTCATCAGAGCCTGATTAAGCTGGATATAAAATTTCATTACAAAGTTGACTAAGGTTTTCATAAAGGTATTGCCTCATATATAATCACCCTTACGACCAAGAAGTAGGCAAAAGTTATTCTAGTCATTTATAAACAATGTGAATCTAAAAGAGTACAGGGAACCTAAAATTTCCAAGTAATATGGAAATGATAGGTTTTCTTCTATTGGCTGTGGCTGATATCAGGAGGTTTTATTGTCATTAGCAAGTGGCTCTGAATGGTAAGACCCTGAACCAGAGGTCCATCCCACTGTTGCCACAGAATAGCCTCAAACCAGTAGAATAAGCCACTGTTTGAAAGTCATGATAGAATACATCAATCAAAAGGCATGGTTAAGAATGTCTTTAGTTACGTCATATCAAACTGAGGGACAGTCTACAGAATAACTTCTATACTCCTCAAAAACATCACGGTTATAAAAGCCAAAGACTTTTTAATTAGAATTGCCTAAGAAGTCAAAGACTGAGGAATTCTTCCAGAGTAATATAAACTAAAGAGACAGGACAACCAACTACAACAGGATATCCTGAAATGGATCCTATACGAGAAAAAGCAAATCAGTATTCCCTTTTCATTTAACATTAGTGGGACAATTGGTAAAATCTGAATTTTCCAATATTGTAGATGACATTGCATTAACTGTAATTTCCTAATTTTGATTGTGATTTTGATTGTATTGTGATTTTTTCTAGGAGATACACACTGAAATATTTAGGGGTAAGAAGACACCTTGTCTACTTTCTCTCAAATGGTTCAGGAAAAACAGACCTTTATTTAATCCATCTGAAACTTATTTTTGTATATAATGTAAGATTAGAATCTAGTATTTTTTCTTCCATATACATAGGGCATAGAGTCAGCTCAGTTTAATAATTTATCCTTTCCCACTAAATTATTACCTTTGTCATACACTATATTCTTACATATAACTAAAATCTATTTCTAGAATGTCTTTTGTTCCATGCATTTACTTTCCATTCCTATGCCAATAATATAATGAAAAGACTTTATGGTGTACTTTAATATCTTGGAAGTCAAGGTCCATCTCACTTTTCTGTGTATCTTTTCACATATATAAAATATATGTCTATAAATGTATATATATAAACATATGTATATCCATATATATGAATATATACATGTATGTATATCTATGTACATGAAGTATATGTGTGTAGACATATGTAAATTTATGTATACATATTTATGTACTTCTGTATATGCATTTGTGTGTTCATGTATATGTGTATGCATACTCTGTATACATATGTGTATATACGTATATTGCATACATATGAAATAATGTATGTGTATGACCGTAATTGGACATTTCCCAAAAACACCTTTGTTGTAATTCTAATTGCAAATGCATTGAATTTACGTATTCATTTGAGAGAATTACAATTTATATTATTCTATTTTTATCATCCAAGAAAATATTTTGCCATTTAGCTCTTGACATATCCTCACATTAGGTTTTATGATTTTTCTTCATGGAAATCCTTTGTGTTTTCTCTTAAATTCATTCCTAACATCATAGGATTTGTCATCACAAAGAGAGTATCCCCAAGACTGTTTCTAGATGCAAATCACTAGGAGAAAATGGACTTAGTGCCACCTTACCAATTTTATACATTTGTTCTAGTTATTTTATACTCTTTGGTTTTCTAAAAACACAATAAAATCTTAGCAAAGGATTATATCAATCAAATCTTGGCATATCATTATCTTTTCCAGTGTTTTTATCAAATCATTTGTCTTGCTTCATTTTCTTGAACCTCTAATATAAGCTAAAATAAACAAGTCTCCCTATCTAAGCCTGACTTTAATTATTTTAAGTTCTGTTTAATTGTTTTAACATTTAGGATAACATTTGCTATTGATTTTTGGCAAATAGATTTTCATTACATTTGGTTTCCTTCTAATACTTTTGCAATTAATTTTAATAGAAATGGCTGCTGGATATCAAATATTTGTTCAGCAGTTTTTGCTATAATTATGTATTTAATAGGATTATGATGGCAACTTTCCTAAAATTGGAAATCACTATTTTCCTATATTAACACTACGTGGCAATGATACTTGAAACTTGCATCTATTACTAGATGATATGCACAGATATTTTATTCAGAAGCTTTACATTTATGTTTGTGAATATAAGTTTTCTTCTTTAGACTAGTTTCCTTATCAGGTTTCACTACTAATATGATGCTATCTTCATGAATGAAATGGGATAGTTTCTGTCTTAAGGGGATTACCTTAAATAAAATTGGAACAAGCTATTTTTAAAGATTAGATGCAACTTACCTTGGAAATCTATCTAGACTGGTGGGTTGGTTTTTTTTTTTTTTTTCCCCAATGCTTCATCTCACACCTTCTCTCACCTTTCATCAACTATTTAGTTCTCTACTTTTTCTTGGGATCATTTGGTAATTTATAATTTTCTAGAAAGGGACATTATTGTCTACTTTATCAAAATTGCTACTGGAAACTTTGTAGACAGCCCTTAAGATTTTTCCAATTGCTCTCTGAATCCTTATTCCTTTCTGTTTCATGTTTTTCTTTTTTTCCTTTCTCAATTTTTCCTGTAAACTTATGATTGGTTTAACTAATTCGTCGCTTCAAAAATTAGCAATGAGATTTCCTTACCCTTCCCTGTATTGCGATTTTCCCCCATACCTTCATTTTTACCTTTATTCCCTTTTCCTTCTGATTTTTTCTTATCTTTTAAAATTGGTAGTAAGTTAACTTTAATTTTCATCTTTCTTCTTTAACATTGAAAGCATTCAAAAGCCACACTCTTGCTCAGAGTACAACTTTGTCTGTGTCATGTGTTCCCAACATCATTGCTTTCTATACACTATGCAGTTTTGATTCCCAGTTTCATCCAATTCTTATGTAGAAAAGCATTTTTAGTTGTTACGCATTTAATATTTGGCAATTACCTTCATGTCATTTACATCTAATTTTTAATAACTGCTTTGATTTCTAAAATTTGTTGTGTTATGATCAGAAAAGGTAGCCTATAAAATATATACTTCATAGAAAAATTTCTTTGGGCCACGTACATGATCAACTTTTGCAAATATTTTATGGATACGTAGAACAGAATACATTCTTTTAAAAAATACAATTAATAAAAGGAGATCTTTTACATTTTTCTATGGTAGTACCTTTTTTTGTAAGATACGCACAATTCAGAAAGAGATATATTGAAGTAACCCACTATATTTGTATTTTTATCAATTTTTGCTCATATCAAGTTTTGCTTTACCTGTATTAAAAGCTGTTCAGTTGTTCAAATGCCACTTCCTGGCTGGTATAGGTCTTTCATAAGCTGTGCCTTTACTTATTGCCCCTCATGACATTTTTAGTGCTTTTAATCTGAAATTCTACATTGCCTAATATTCCTTTTGCCTTTTATGCTTTCCATTTTCTTCCTATTTTCATGATATTGCTATTTATTTTATTTATTCATTTTTTTTAATTTACTTATTTGACAGAGAGAGACAGCCAGCAAGAGAGGGAACACAGGCAGGGAGAGTAGGAGAGGAAGAAGCAGGCTCCCAGCAGAGAAGCCTCATGTGGGGCTTGATCCCAGGACTCCAGGATCGCGCCCCGAGCCAAAGGCAGATGCTTAGCAATTGAGCCACCCAGGCGCCCCCATCATTTTGCTATTTTTAAATCATTTGTGTTTTTCTTATGAGTAGCAGTGAACTGTATTTTAAGTCTGTTTGACACTTACCCAGACAATTCACCTTTCATATTTAGTGAAGTCACTGACATAAAATGAAAACAAAGGAATAAAATTCTGTTTATTAGTTTTCTGTTGTTTTTGCTATCTACTCTTTTCCTATGCTCATTTGAAAATTTTACTAATAGATTTTTCCAATTCCTTAATGATTATCTTATCTTTTATTACCAGAAACCCATTCTTCTACATTTTAAATAAAAATAATAACCATTCCCCTCCAATAAAATGCTCTATCATTTTCTACTTTTCCATAAAATTACCCATTTAACATAGATGCATTTCTTTCCTTGACCAACCCCAACAAAACTGAGGAGAAATTTGAATGATTCTGCTTTACTTATCTTTTCCTCCTACTTCAAATCCTAGGATTTACTAAGAATTCATAATTAGTAAGTTTCCATTGCAGTGTGTCACCTTTATTTAGTATCTTTATCATACAATGCTAAATATGCTAAATATCATGTATTATCGTCTATCGTCCAGTTAAATAAACATACAAACAAGCACATATTCTAGATTCATTGCTCACAATTTTCACTTCATTTCACATTTCCTTGGCTTCAGTACTTATTTCTCCTTCACTTGTCTACTTACAATCTCTTCTAGACCATTTTGTTTTTCTTAGGGATATACTCTTGAATCTTTTTTTTTTTTTAATCTTAATTGAACTGTTGGCCTTCCAGGTGAATTATAATTTCAGGGGTAAGAAATTCTCAGGTTGAAGTTCTATACCCTCTGTCTCTAGGAACCATACTACTGTCTTCTAGACTCCAGTACTGTAGAGTAGAAATAGGGAAAATAATTAGAATGTTACTCTATGTGTAACTTGATCTTTCCAATAGGAAGTTTGTCAGGATTCTTGATCTTTCAAGTTCAGGAATTTTCCAGGTTTACTGGTTTATGTTTTTCTCATCAATATTCCCTTGACCTCAATATGCCCTTTCATTGTGGTAGTCAGGCCTTTCAGAGAAATCTTCTTAAATTATATGTGCATTTATAGATCCAGGTTCTGTCATCCATTTCTCTGATCTTTTTCATCCTAATTTCTCTCTTTATGTTTTTGTTCTGTGCTTTAAGATATTTATCCCAATTGATTTCCTAGATCATAAGTTCAGTCTCAACTCTGACCTTCCTCTCCTTCAATTAAACCAAGAACTTGGACATAGAAATTGTTTTTATCCCCCACAAAACTTATACTGCCTTGAATGTTTAAGTTTTTCAAGTTGGCATTTGTCTTCTCTAGTCTCTATATCACCGGATGTGCATTTGGTTTGATCTGACTGACCATCTTTCTAGCTTCTGGGCACCTTGTTTTTATTTTTCCATGGAGTCTAAGGTTTGATTCCTGAAGTACCCTAAGCCCTGTAAACAGTAGACAGCTACGTGTTCTCAGAGACTCATGGAGTAGAAGCAGCATCGAAAGGAATCCTTTCCCTGGTACCTGGCCTGCATTCACTCTCTTAGCTTCAGGGGCACAGAGGACTCCAACCACCCAGTCAGTTATTTTCTGGCCTCTTGAGTACCAGAGACCAGCCATATGCACACTGCTAATGCTGACCACACTGTATATGTGAGGTCCATGGTTCTCCCAAGACTTAACACATCTGATCCTCACTACAGTTCCCTCTGATGCTGGTCTTCAGGATCTCACCCACCCATGAAGGCAAAGAAACTCCCTATTCCTCTGACCTACCACAACTCCCACAGGATTAAAGTAACGCTTCAACCCCAGTGGTCACTGAGCTTACCTGAGAAAGACAGATTGGAAACAGGATTATAAGAAAAGGAGCAGTCATGTTTCAGGAACAGCCCCCTTTATTTTCCCATTTTATCTTTTTGATCCTTACAAAAACACTACGTAGTAGAGGTTCAAACCCAGAAATTACAGGTACAATGCTATTTCTCCTTAAAAAAAAAAAAAAAGTAGCAAACAGAGATAAAAACAAAACTTAGTTTGGCTCTTCTTAGGTGTGCATACTTACATTCCAACATAAATATACCCAAGTTTCAAGGCCTACAATCAGCCATTATATCCTCGCAATTTTTTGAGAACACAATCTCCAAAAGGAGAAAAATCTGAGGTATGGGTAAGTGATGAATAGAACAGCTCACACAGTTTGGGGCTATGGGTTCAGTACCATTATGATATGCTCTCCTGTCAGGACTGCACCAGCTGGTCACAGGTAACTTTCCTTGGCATCTTTCACCAAGCAAAGCTGGTGGTACATATACAGGCACATGGGCCACTCTCTGGGTAGAGGAGAGTAAAGACAGGTACTGATAAAGATTCTTTCCTCTCGATGTTAAAGGGGGATGTATATTCTTTTCCAAACTCCACACACCATCTAATGAACCCTGAATCAACACAATGTACCTAAAAACATGTGTTGGTTTTCTCTTCATTTATTCTTCAGTTAGGGTCTACATGTTAAAATCTGAACATAAAAGTAACTCATGTATGCACTGCTATAAAGTAATTAACAGAAACTGCTTTCTCTACACAATAAAACCTCAGCTATTTTTGATATGCTGTAATGTTTAAGCAAGTACCCATACTTTATTAAACATCCCTTTCTTTTTGAGATATACTTTTCACTGGTGACTTGAATGGTGTAATAACTCTTGGTGAGCTTGCAAGTTTCTTTTACCCTCCTCTTTTCCTGAATTCCAGCTCAGAGTTATCACCCTGGAGAACTGACATTGCATGCCCAAGATTATAACTTGCATGCTGGTAACAGCTTAAAAGAGAATGCCTCTTAGTAATTTATATTCTAAAATGTCCTCCCCTTTCTTCTCACAGGAAACCTCCTTTACCACAGTCCTACAGAAAACACAACATCTTTCAGGTTTATGAGCAGAATACTACAAGTTGCTGCCTTCACCAAGTAGCTCTCTCTACTCACTTATATAACTTACTATCTCACCGGAAAAGAAAACCTAAGATGAACAGCAACCTCAGACAGTCTTACAACAGACCCAGGGTGCAAAAACATTCACTCTTTTTGCAGGGAATTCACTAATACAAGCAATCATCCATCATCTTCTTGGATTTTTTCCTCTTCCATTCTTTTTGAAGTAATGGATACAGTCGCAGACTTGGCTCAAGAAGATCCAAATTTTCCTGTTTCTATTCTCTAAACTATAGTTTCTTATAATTGTTGTCTACCTGCTGAGTTATCAGGCATGCAGAAAGCTCAACGCAGTGTCGGACATACAGTAGGTGTTCAATCAATGGTGGATTTTTATAGTACAAGGCTGTGATCTCAGTGTCTCCCTGGACTAAAGCATGCATGTACATATCTTCGAAGGGAGGGAGAACCTTAATGAAAATAAGGCTGCAGTTCATGAAAATTTACAGTTCTATAGTGCCGCAGATTTTTCCCAGCATTCTTTGTACCACCACTCAGGATCACTTCAATAGATAAAGAGTCAGGGTAAAAGCCTTTGGGATATATAGAAAACAACTTGTCTATTTTCTGTATAGACAATTTGTTTCTGTCAGATTTAATTGGTGTATAATTATATGACATCAAGGGCTATCAAGGCACATCTTCCTTCTGAGCCTGTCATGACCTGAAATATTCCCTCCCGAGCTAGGCCTGGTGTCACAACCCATCTCCTACAACCCAAACAGAAATCCTCTTATAGACATTCTTCCACATCCAACAACAGCTCTCCTCCCTCATCCCCATTAAAGACGAACAAGCTATGAAAAATGCTGATGACAGTAAGAATATTCCTTTAGCACTTAAGAGTTCTTTCTCTACAATGAATTTGAGGCCTGGCACATAGAACTCACAAGTAACAATTCAGTGGGTGAATGGATGGATAGATGGATGAATTTATGGATATATGGATGGCCTAGTGTTTAATATCATTTTAGATAGCAAAGATATCTTTCAGGGATGCTTCCATAGTGGCCATACTCTTCTTGGATTACTGTGTATTTTCATCAGGGTCTTAAAGACCCACCTAAACACTTTTTTTTTCAATTTTTTATTTAAATTCAATTTAGTTAACATATAAGGTATTATTAGTTTCAGGGGTAGAATTTAGTGATTCATCAGTTGTATATAATACCCAGTGCTCATTCCATCAAGTGCTTTCCTTAATACCCACCACCCAGTTCCCCCATCTCCCACCCATCTCCCCTCCAGCAACCCTCAGTTTGTTTCCTAGAGTTAAGAGACTCTTATGGTTTGTCTCCCTCTGTTTTCATCTTATTTTTCCTTCCCTTCCCCTATGTTCTGTTTTGCTTCTTAAATCCCACACATGAAGAACCCACCTAATCTTATCTTCAGTGAAAACAAACTCAATTATATAATATCATATACTCTGAACACTACAGGAACAAACAGTTCAGGGAAGAGAAGTATGATACTAATAATAAGGATGTCACTACTACTGCTGCTGCTGCTGCTGCTGCTACTAATACAATGTACAACTAAAACTTACTGCAAACTTAACATGGAAGTCACTTTCTTAACTCCTTTACTTAGGAAAACACTTATTTAATGCTTTCTTATTCCCTTTTCTTATGGTTAGGGAAGTAAAAGTCCCGAGATAATTAAAACTTGCTCAAGGTACCCAGCAAGAAAGTATGGAATTTGAACCTCAATCAGTCTGACAATGGAGCCCATGCTCATATTCACATATAGTCACTTAGTACTTGTCACAATTTATCAGTCCACAGTTTCTTGATGCTCTGACAGCCTTCACTAAATATAAGCAATAGGACTGTATTTGCTAGTAATAGCTAACTTAAATTTTTTCTGCTTCTACTGGTAATTAGCTCTAGGCCAAGACCCAGCTTCTGAGCCTGGATATGCCCCTGTGTAAAAGAGCAAAAATTGCTACTGATCTCCAAAGCTCCCTTCTACCTTTCACATACTATGATTCTATGTCATCAAGGATCAATATGGTAAGTTTACACTGATGAATCATGATGTTAAACACAATTTTGACCATAAACAAGGAAATATGAAAAATAAAAAGCTTTCTTTCTTAGGAAATGGGAACGCTATATACGATGTATTGTATATACATTTCCTAGATTTTAACTATCCTTGCCATGCTTTATCTATGAGCCAGAAAGCTATAACCTAAAAGTCTAAGAATATAACGCTCATAGTGAAGTTCAATATGGTATTCAAACTATTAAAATCAGATGCCACTTTGTTGTTATACTGGGGTATACTATGATCAAAGAGGGAAGATTTCCAGGCAGAATTACCAAAAGCTCTCAGTGAGAGACTGAAAATCACAATCAGATCAACTTTAATAATAATTAAAAATCTTTAGAGACTATGCTTACTCATTGAAAGGAGCCACTATGCTCCATCATTAATTTTTCACTAAGACCTACTGACAAAATTTAAAGAAAAAGGATGACAGGAGCGATAAACTGGAGGAGGAAGGAAGGGGAAGGAAGAAAGAAAAGGAAGAGGGGGATAAGGAGGATAAATCAAGTAGAAAGAGAAAAAGGAAGGAGGAAAAAGAGGGGAGGAAAGCAAGGAAAGAAGAGGGGAGGCTATGGAGGGAGGAGGAGGGGAGGGAGTGGAGAGAGAAGGAGGAAAAACTTGTGGCCATGGTTATAAAATTCCCATTTACACCTTTCTCCAGCTCTAGGTGTTCTTGCATGCAGATTAGTCCTAGATCTAAAATAATATTGTCTGCTGCTGTCCCACCTTTTTACATATGTCAACATACCAATTGAGAGAGCTATACTATTTTTTAAAGATGTATTTATTCATTTGAGAGAGAGAAAGAGCATGTGTGAGTGGGGGAAGGGGTGGAGAGAGAGAATCTTCAAGCAGACTCCCCACTGAGTGCAGAGCCCCACATGGGGCTTAATCCCACACCCGTTGAGACAATGACCTGAGCCTAGACCAAAAGTCATATGCTTAACTGACTGACTGAGCCACCCAGGCCCCTGAAAAAGCTGTACTATTTAACACTTAGAGAAAAGCGGAAAAAAATCTTACTAAAATACACATGCATAAAACATACATTTAATAGATACTTGACAAGAAAAGGACCTCCAGAACTATATTTCAAGCTGTCATCACTATGAAATTATCCATCATCCATGGGGTAATAGAAAAAGGCAGAGATTGTCAAAATTCCCCATTTCAGGTCTTTTCTTCAGATGTCAGCTTTGTAACCTAGAGCTTCCCCTTGACTGTAAATTAAGACATGTGTCAGTACCACCCAAAACAAATGTGAAATATCTGTTTTAGCGATGTCTCTTCCCATTTCAAAAAAAGAACGTAAAAGTCCTTTCTCTGTGTGTCTCACTGCTCCAATAAGACATGGGAAGAATCCCTTGTGGAAAAAAAAAAAAAAAAAACAGCAACAGTGTCATTATTTGTTTAGGAATAAGCACATTCAAAGGGATAAAGAAAGGGGGGATAATCAGAAGGGGGAATGAAACATGAGAGACCATGGACTATGAGAAACAAACTGAGGGTCTCAGAGGGGAGGGGGGTGGGGGAATGGGATAGACTGGTGATGGGTAGTAAGGAGGGCACGTATTGCATGGTGCACTGGGTGTTATACGCAACTAATGAATCATCGAGCTTTACATCGGAAACCGGGGATGTACTGTATGGTGACTAACATAATATAATAAAAAATCATTAAAAAAAAAAAGGAAT
This sequence comes from Ursus maritimus, assembly GCF_017311325.1. Classification (NCBI taxonomy): domain Eukaryota; kingdom Metazoa; phylum Chordata; class Mammalia; order Carnivora; family Ursidae; genus Ursus; species Ursus maritimus. Next base: position 38,101,639 of record NW_024424453.1, read on the forward strand.
AAGCACATTCATTTTCTTTTATGGGACTGATGCCAGCAGGGGTTAGCTAAAAATGGGTAAGAAGTAAGTTCTGAGGGGTGCCTGTGGCTCAGTCCTTAGGCGTCTTCCTTCGGCTCAGAGCGTGATCCCGGCGTTATGGGATCGAGCCCCACATCGGGCTCCTCTGCTGGAAGCCTGCTTCTTCCTCTCCCACTCCCCCTGCTTGTGTTCCCTCTCTCGCTGGCTGTCTCTCTCTCTCTGTCAAATAAATAAATAAAATCTTAAAAAAAAAAAAAAAAGTAAGTTCTGAGAGAAAGAGGCAGAAAGCACAACAAGAAGTCAATTTGGGACCTTAAATATTTAAAGGTATATGGATTGAAAACACTACAAGGTGTTTTCAACACTAAATACATGTCTATAGGAAGCAAGTATATCCAAGCACACTCATCTGCTTTTCTTTCCCTGATGAGCCATTTTTATCCGATCAGCTAAGTGTGCTCATGTATTTATCCATTCAGCAGCCATGATTTGGGAATTTGCAACACAGATCAAAGCCAGAGCCATGATAAATCAAACCCAGATCTTCTCCTAGAGAATTCACATACAAAGGAAGGAGAGTGCTCAGTTAACCACATACTTAGAAAAGTGTTTATGTCAGGCAAGTAGGTACTGTAATTTTTCCCATTGCAAAGATGAGAAAGTAATTGTTCCTGAATTTGTACATCTAGTAAAAACCCAGCATATCAACTTTAACCTTTAACTCCCACTTTAACTTCTCTGCTACAATCCATTAGCATAAATGATTTGTATGGTCAGAAAACCACCAAGCATTATGTGAATTTAGATGAATTTTGGAACTTAGTAGGATCAGGAAAGATTTCTGAAGGAATAGCAGTTAGCCAGGTAAGGTTTGATTCTTTGATGAAAGTGTTCTAGGAGATCATTCCAGGGAGAGTGATTCTATCTACCTATTTTATCTACTGGTAAAGAATTCCCTATCATTTCCTCCTCGGGGACGTATCAGAACCGTCTATACTTTTCGTGTTCTCTCAGAAATTTGAGGCTCACGGCTTCCCATCTTCTCTCCTCCCCTGCCAACACCCCTGCATGGGAATTGCATCTCATTGTGAGTCACTGCTGTGGTAGCAATGTTCAGGGGTGCCAGGCCTGAGAAGAGGAATACCGTGTTACCACAGTGATATGCAGAATGGACCACAGCAAGGAGGTGAGGCTGAGGACACCACAGCAGGAGGGCAGGCCAAGGACAGTGACAGGAGACCTCCCAGGGATGAAGTACCCAGTAGCAGTGCCAAGTACATAGTAAGATACTTAATCACCCCATCATGATCAGCAGGTGTTTTCCTCACAACATGGGAAGAAATGCAGATTCCTATACAGTAAGCAACTTTATGAGACTCACACAGAGAGTGAAAGGATTTGAATCAAGATCAGTGTGACACCAACAACCAAGGCTTGTACTTCACCCACACCAGGGCCTCCATCAGGTCTTGGAAGGAGAATGGAAAAAGCAAACCCATGTTGGCTGTTGTCAAGAGTGTGTCCATCCTAGTTGATGAATGACTTGGCATAATTCTTTTATCAAATTTCCTACCCATTCCAGCTTTAGATCAGATATAGAATAATAATGAAAATTAAAGTCCAAAGATAAAATAAGCAATAATGACCTAGAGGAGATAAGAAGAAACGGAAATGTATTCAGTGTGAGAAATGCTTAGTAGAAAGAGCTGAGGGCTAATCTCAAAAAACCTTGTACCTTTCTGGACTTCATCCTTTAAGAACAGTCCAATCAGAAGAGCACTGAGTGTGCAATGGAACAAGAAGTTTAGTATAGGTGTTGGAACTTAGACAAGTATTGCAGGCTCTGGAGAAGGAAAATTCCAAAGAAAGGAGAAAATCCCTCAGCAGCCATTGTACCAATGAACAAGTTTCTGTTTTCAGAGAAACCTGGAATTCTGGAATGAGCAAGGCTGATGCTATTTAAAGTGTTAGTTTTCTGTGAGTTCACAGTCAAGTGTCTCATAGTGGGTCACGGTGGGACAAAGAGTTGTCATTAAAAAGAGCTGGATACTCAGCAGGATGAATTGGAACCCACCCGTACCTCTCCCCATCTCTAACCACCAAAGCCCTTCAGAGTTTGATGGATGCGGCTTTACTTTTGCCTCCCAAAATCTCATGCCAACTCTAGCCTAACAGCATCCTGGGATAGGTTTGTGAGAAATGTATCTCTCATGAAAGCCAAACAGACAGCAGAAAAGAGTTCAGCAAAGTATGGCCTATAGGCTAAATCCAGCCCACCTCCTGTTTTTGTAAGTAATGTTTAGTGGACCACAGTCATGCTCCCTCATTCACGTGATGTCTTTGGCTTCTTTTGATCTCTGGTGGCAGAGCTGAATATCTGAAATGAAACCATAAGCCCACAAAGCCTAAAATATTTACTCTCTGGCCTTTGAAAAATAACTCTGTTGATGCAGCAAAAAACAATCCAGAAGAAGAACCATCATCACACTCAATCATTTATTCAGTGGCATACTTTCCTGCTAAATAGTAAACTGAGAACTCCTCATTGGCAGGGATTGTGTGGGTCTTCCTCCCACTGAAAATCCAGCTCTAAGTCCAGAGCTTGCACCATGAGACACTCAAATAAGGGTTCCTTGGGCAACAAGTCAATTGAGCCCTCCATCTGCAACTTGGGGTCTGACTTGAGGTGTTAGAAACCTGAATAGGATCCCCCTCAGGACAGGAATGCTGTAAGTCAAGGCAGGGCCCAGGAATGGGACTCTAGCCCTTTACTAGGGACAACAGGTGGTGGCAAAATAGGACTCCAATCATATATCGATCCAGATGCAACAATTCCCAGGGCAGAAATTCCAGCCGAGAGGAGAAAGGCAGATGTAACATGAGAATAGGGCTAGATCAGGAAAGCAGTAGCACAGCCTCGTGGCCTAAGTAATCACTTACGGTGGAACCACAGCTTCATGGCTACTAGTTGTGTGAACTTTAGTAATTGCTTCACCTCTCTGGGCCTATTTCCTCTCTAAAATAACTGAAATACTACTTCTCTCCTAGGGCTGTTTCGAAAATAACATGAGATAATGCTTCCATATAATCAAAATAAGTTAAAACATTGGGCTCGCAATAAATGGTCATTCACTAACTTGTTCATTTACTCAAACAGTTATTGAGCATGCACTTTTTACCCAAGCACCGGACTGAGTCATGGGAATACAAACTATATTCAGTCCTTGTTCTCAAGAAGGTTTCTTTCTAATGGGAAGCAACCAAAAATAAATACACAAACAAGTGAACATTTGGTATTTTGGAAAATTATAAGTGCCCCAAAGGAAAAAGAAACCAGGTTAAAGATCTAGGGAGTGCATCTATGTGAATGTGAGTATGAGCATGGAAGGGGTTGTTCTTTTATCTCAGGTAGGTGGGAAAGGTCTCAGTGATCAGAGACCCAAAGTCAGCATGCAAACACTTAGAAATGACGTGTTTTCAGCAAAGGGACCAGCACCTGCAAATAACATGAGGTCAACTTCTTTGGCAAGTTCAAGAAACAGCTCTGTACTTTTAAATGTTGGTGGTAGGCCTTAGCTTTGAGATAGATGTACTTTTTCTACTTGCCTAAAGTAAGAATCACGCTCAATTTGGGAGACAGGGTGAAGGGATGTTAGTCAAATGATTACAAGCTTGCAAGATGACAATGCGCAATATGCTGAAAACAGAATTTTTTTGCTTGGAATTTCTAAAATGCAAGTTGCTTATTTATCTGAAATATCAGCTCTAGCTATTTTATCTCTTTTTAAAAAATAATTTATTGATTGCTTACAATATATCAAGCAATTTCAATTGGCAAAGTCAGGAGAAGGTTGTTTTAAGCTCCTTAAAGGCAGGAACCCATAGACCCATGAATATTTCCAAGTGAGGAAATGAACATTTTCCCTTTTCCCTAAAGACTAGTGCATATAAGTTAGTCTCATCTGTATTTATTCTTCAGTGAGGAAGACCTCTAACAATATTTTTCAACTTTGGCCTCAGAACATTGCCACTTGACTATTATACTAATGTTTCCAGATTCTTCTGAGATAGGCAAAATATGCATCCTGGCAGTGTGATAGGAGTTTATGGCCTCCTTTACTTTAATGGCCCATTAAATTATATCACTTGCAGTCAAAACTGCACTACAAAACCATCCTCCAATGCTCTTAACCCCTATCCCATCCTTGGGGAGCTCTAGAAGAAAAGATTCTAGAATCTTTGATATACCAGCACCACATGGTCAAAGGTATTTTCAACAGCTCTGACCTGCCCTTGCAAAGCACAATGGACTACAAACGTTCTTTGGTTTTTTTTTTTTTTTGGAAACTCCAAAGGAAAGAAAGCAATATGCTCAGAACAGTACAACATAACTTTTAAACTATTTGTCATTGCCATCTCTAACTCTCTCACACTAAATTTGATGTATTCAATAAACACAGAGCATCTAAAATAAACTGAGCTCTATTTTATGTGCTTTAAAATATTAGCTTAATCCTTACAGCAACCATGTGGTATAAGAATTATTATACATTCATTTCGCAGATGAGGAAATTGAGGCAAAGGAAGGCTAAGCACTTGCTCAAGCTCATATAGCAAGGAAGTATCTGAACTGGAACTTGAACTCAAGTAGCCTGGCTCTTGATTAAGATTCTCTAATATCAATCACGTGGTCACTATTCTTTGCATTTATTCTTCTGACTCCAGTTTTTGAAGTTTGAGAGGGTAGTACCCAGAGGGGAAAACTCCAAGGGGAAGAGGAGGAAAGGATGTTAAAATAAGCATTATTTTTCTAGTTGTAAAAAATCATTTATTCATGGCAGAAATTTCCAATTATAGAAGAAAGATCATTATTCTAAATAACTGCCATCAACATCTGGTTATGTAATCATTCTTTTTCCTATGTCTGTAAACAAATAGGAGTTTTAGAGAGGTGGAATCACACTACCTTTCACCATTTTATAACGTCTCTTAGACATTTACACCATGACTGAACATTTTTTTAAACATTTCCAGTGGCTGCACAGATTCCATTTGTAAGGAAGGACATACCATGGTTTATTGGACTATTAAATATTTACATTGTGTCTATATTTTAGTTTTTGCAATTATCAATACCATCACAATAAATGGTTGATCCCATCTCTGCTTATTTCTTCAAAATATGTTTCTAAGAATGAAATTACTGGGTTAAAGGATATACAAATTTTTTAAGGCTTTTTATAAACTCCCTAATAACTGCTTTCCAGAAAGACTAGCAATTTAGAGAAGATAATTATTTTCTCCTGCCACAAGCTTCTTTAGATGGGGTCACATCCAGTCTAAGAGACATCCCAAGACAGATAGCTCTAGGAAAGACACCTCTATAGAATCCTCTTTTCAACATCCCCTCTCTAGAGTGAGTCAAACTACTTATCATTCTATGGTAGCAAACTGCAAAAACAAACAGAACATAGAAGGTGGAGAAAAAACACACATAAGGCTCAGTTCTGCATATTTAGGGCTAATGGTTTAGAAAAAGAATTGATTCTGATTAACCATCTCCACTTTATGAAAAAGTTTGCGTTCATTAATTTGGGGTTCTCAACTAAAATTTCTACAGGATCAAGGCAAATAAAGCAGACCAGCAATGTTGACTAGGGGTAAAGAGAAAAGAAAACAAAGAGAAGACACACCATTAAGAGTTACCTTTTGCCTTTGTCAAGACTTAACCCATCTAAAAGGGCAGAGCCTGTTAGTAACAGCTGGTTATGGTCATGTACACGTCCAGCTCCAGAACGACAAATTCTTAAAGGAAAGTTGAGCAACTGGGATTTTCTGTATTCTATCTTCCAATTTAAAATATTTACGATTGATTCAATTTTGAAAAATACTGCACTAGGTAGAAAGCATATTGTTTCCAATTTAACTTTTTTAGGGTGTATTCTATTTTGCCTCACATCCTTAGTTTTATACCAGAATCTTTAACATAGCCAAGGAAATGCTATAGAAAAGCAGCTTTTGTAACCAGCACTCTGCCTAGAGAGCAACTGATACAGGTACTTAAGAGGCACAACCACCTGTCTTCCTCCCAGGTGCTGATTATTGAGATGAAATGGGCTATAAAGATGGTAACAAACTAGACTGAGTAGGAAGAGAAATTGACTTACAAGAAATCAGTCACCACCTACAGGTTTATGAATAACTGACACTTTGAACCTATCTAGTTAGAGCTGAAACTTCCTCCGAAAAAGACCCATATTATCTATGACATGCTGCTGCTGGCTTATCCGTGACAGTCACTGGAAACAGCCTCACCATGATCTATTTTAATAGGTCTTTTGACCTATTTTTATATTCCAGCACTGAAAAGTTAAACTGCTAACTTACAGAGCCTGGGCATGTTATTTTCCAATAAAATGTATTTAAGTATCCTTCCATCCCAGTTTCCTTTTTACAGGAGAGTGTCCATTGTATGGAAGTACCAACTGATCTGCAGCAAGTTGAGAGAGAGAAAAAGTCTTTAATGCATTGTCGCCCAGAGGTGATCCTCAGCTTCTGTCAGAAGCTCGGAAATCACTTACACTCACAGTGCGTACATGTTCTCTGATCTTAGCTTTTTTCCCCTTTTGTGGGAATAGTATTATGTTGGTTATAAAAACAAATGCTCAGGATAAAGTGAGCACCTCCACTTTAATTGTTTGCCATAGGAACTCTTTCCTTAGCAACCTTCCAGATTATCATTCACTCCACTTGCACCTCCACTACAAGAATACCCTTCAGATACTGAACTGTCTTGCTTCCAAAAAATGAATAGTAGGGTTTTAAGTGTCCTAGTTACTACACTATCTTACTCATTTATCTAGCCTTGCCTAAAAGCCTCATAATCTTGATTGAGGCAAGAGTAAAACTGACCTAATGTAACATAAAATTAGCTGATCAAAAGGGAAAGCTATTGAAATCAAATTTTCTGGTGTTGGTTCCTTTACACAAAATGATCCGACTCATTGAAAAGGCTAGGGTTTATATATTCCTTGGTCTTTGCTAATAAAAATCAAGTAAATGAAAAATTCAAGCCTTCCTTGAGGTTTTAACCATACTTTGCTTTGCAGAGGCGCAAATGGTTGATAACATGTCCCAGGCCAGTAGGAAAGTCATAAGTAATGCCAACAGGTAAAAAGGACTCCCTCAGCAAAACCATAGCACAACAAAAGAGCCATCAGAATCATCCCCAAATTTTAAAACATCCACGTGGCCCTCAAGTGACTTTCCAAAGCAAAGGGTACATTTAAAAAAGATTTTACCCATTGAAGGCAGCAATAAAACCTCTAATGATTAAGCCATGGTCTCCTTGTATCCAGAAAGGACAGGAGAAGCAACACTACCAAAATACACCCTCTGTTTCCTCTTCTGCTAACAGTAACACTGACAAGAAACCATCAACAAAATAGGCAACTGTCAGAGCAAAGAAGAAACCAAGTTGCTTGTTTTTAGGTCATTCAAGGTTCTGACCAACCATGTGGCCATTAGTCCTATGAGATATACCAGGGCCCACAGAAATGGAAGTTGCTGGGTGGGTATACAATGTTCTTAGACTCCCGTTTACAAACGATCCATTTTACTGGCTTCCATCTGGCTCTTCAAACCTCCCCTTCCACATTCATTTCATCCCCAAGAAATGAGATTTCACATTTCTACCACCTTAACCCAAGCTACCCTTACATCTTACCCAGACTAGTGCAATCATCTACCCAGGTTCCTTGCTTCAGTCTTCTCTCTGCAGACAAGCCAGAAAGAGCCTTTTCTTTTAATTGAGGTGAAATTCACATTACCTAGAGTTAACCACTTTAAAGTATATAATTTAGTGACATTTAGTGCATTCATATGTTGTACAATCATCAACTCCAACAAAACATTCTTCTTAGCCCAAAAGAAAACTCTGCACTCACTGATAGTTACTCTGCATTCTTCCTCCCCCAAGTACCAGACCACCACTAACCTGCTTTCAGTATCTATGGATTTATTATTCTGGTTATTTCATATCCATCACAAAATATGTTACCTTTTGTACCAGGTTTCTTTCACTTAGACATTCTCAAGGTTCATACACCTAGCATGTATCAGAGCTTCATATGTCTAAATAATATTCCATTATATATATATATATATATATACACACACACACACACACACACACACACACACACACACACACTTTGTTTATCCATTCTTCAGTTGTTGGACATTTGGGTTGTTTCTGCAGTTGGCAATTATGAATAATTTTGCTCCAAACATCTGTGCAAGTGTTTTGTTTGATTTTGTGTTTTCGGTTTTGGGTGGGGGTGGGGATACGTGTAGGAGTGGAATTGCTAGGTCTTAGGATTTAAACTTTGAGAAACTACCCAACTGTTCTCTATAGCAGCTACATCATCTTACATTCCCACCAACAATCTACCAAGGAGTCTACAATTCTTTGTATGATCTAAAAGAAGTCTAAAATTTCACCACATCCTTATCAACATGTGCTACTATTTATTTTGTTTTAATTTTAGCCAGGAAGATCTTTTTGTAACTGTAGGTCAGGTGATAGAACCCCCTCCACTGGCTCCCCATCACTTAGAACAACATTTAGAATCTTTACCGTGCATCTAAGACCCCAACTGACTGGGGATAGGATTCCCTCTCTTGTCTCATCTCCCAGTACTTACTTTATGTCGTATGTCATGTTAGCCACATTATCCTTCTTGACAATCCTCAAAAGGGCCAAACTTGCTCCCACCTTAGCACCATGCACTTGCTGTTGATCTGGAATGCACTTCTCAAAAGTCTCTCTATTCAACTTCCTTATCCAAGCTTCAGCTCCCACAGGATCTCTCCTAAAATGTTGCCCTAAACAAGTATCTACAGTAGTACAAACCCACATGCCTGAGCAAGGGTTCCCTAGGAAACAAGGTTTGATTTAAGAGTCAAATACAAAAATTTGTCAAGTTGGGGGTGGGGGAGGTTGAAATTCTAAAGAAATAAGAGTGAGCATAAAAGAGAAGTGAGATCATGAGTAAGAAAAAGCATATGCCAGGGCAATGTATTATTCCACTGGCCATAGTTTCTCAAACAAAACAAAACCAAAAGATACAAAACAAAACAAAAACAGCTAGTTACTTGTTCCCCAGAAGGGCTATGTGAAGTTACAGAGTCTCCAAACTGTCACTGGAAGGGAGAGAAAGAGTGTGCAATTTATCTTCTAGCTCTTTTCAATCTTCTGTCCATGATTATTCAAGTCTACCTCCTAAGGTTGTGAAGTTTTTTTAATTGTGGTGAAATACATATAAAAGCTGCCATCTTGGCCATTTTTAAATGTACAGTTTCATGTTAAGTACATTCATATTACTGTGCAACCAATCTCCACAACACTTATCTTCTTGCAAAACTGAAACTATACCTCCCCCATCTCCTGGCAACCACCACTCTTCTTTCTGTCTCTATGAGTTTGACAATTGCAGGTACCTCAGATAAATACATATACAGTATGTATCTTTCTGTGACTAGCTGATTTCACTTAGCATAATGTCCTCAAGTTTCAACCATGTTTTAGCATGTGACAGAATTTCCTTCCTTGTTAAAATGGAGTAATATTCCATTGTATGTATATACCACATTTTGTTTTTCTATTCATCTGTCAATGAACCCTTAGGTTGCTTCTGCCTCTTGGCTATTGTTAATAATGCTTCTATACACATGGGTGTACAAATTCCTCTTCAAGACTCTCCTCTCAATTCTTTTGGATGTACACACGAAGTTGAACAGTTGAATTATATGTTAATTCTATTTTTATTTAATGAACTGCTATTTTCCACAATGACTATAGTATTTTACATTCTCACCAATCATGCACAAGGTTTCCAGTTTTCTCAACATCCTTGCCAACACTTCTGTTTTTACTTTTTTCAAAATAACCATCCTAATTGATGTGAGGCCCTTCAAGCTTTTAACTTTCCAAGCTGTATAAAGTGGCTCTTCCAGGAAGCCACTGAACAAGCCATAGACATCAAGCATCCATTCCAGATAGAGAACGGCTAGGGACCTCTCCTTTCTGGCTGGTACCAAGAATGGGGCCTCCTTACACTGTGGTGGTGGCTGGAGTAGCTTTATGACTACAGAAGTGCTATAACCAATTGCTAGGTCCAATCTATCCAAACTCAACACCTAGGGTGAATATATAGGTAGGTAAGGCCAGGCAAATCCAAAGTAGTGCATAAACTGGGTCTAATGTATCTGTCTAAACCTGCTTTATTTCTTTCAATATATTTGCTATTATCTAAAACTACATGTTTGAACATATTTCCTTTGGTTCATTTCCCCTAAAATATGTAGGTTTCATGAGGGCAAGGAATTCGTCTTGCTCATTCCTCTATTCCCAATACCTACAACAGTTCCTGACACATACTAGGGAGAGGCAAAATTACTTGTTGAAAAAAAATAATAATTTATCTAGCTTCCTTATGCCTAAAATACAAACTCACCTAAGCTTTTTTCTACCAGTTAGGTCTCATATTTGGATGTAAGACTTCCACTTCCAATTACCATATAAAGAACCATAAGAAATCATCCCTCTTATCCTGACAATAAGAACAAATCTGAAAAGCTACAAGATCATAGTTTTGAAGAACTGAGGATGCAAAGAATCAAAAGGGAACTCAATTTAAGGAAGTAAAAATCCCTTAGGAAGAGAGAAGACAGACACATTTGCTTTTATCCCTGGAGAAGCACTGGGAGAAGGAATTCACCATAGGACTAAGAAGAAACCAATGGAACTTTAATGGCTATGCATGGACCAGCATGACAGACTAATGTGCTCAAAGTCTTGCAACAGAACAAACCTCTTCAGCTCCTTGCCATGGCTCTTCACCAAGTACACAAGGGTGGTATGCCAAAGTCTAGAGCAGAATTTCTGAGATCTCCCTGAGGTATATAATGCTGTCTCCAAATGCAGAGCAAAAGAAGGCCTGCTGCAGGCTTATCATGCCAGAAGAGCTAAGACAAATCCCTGAGCACAACTTCACAAGGGTCAGGCAACAGTAGCAAAAGGCTGGGATTGAGGCAGGAGAGCTAAGAGACATTTATCTAAAGCACCATGCGTCCCTCTGAAGGCATGGGGCAGAGCATCAGGGCAAAGAGATATTGTCTAAGATACAAAAGTTAGAGGCAGGACTGAAAAGCAAAAGGAATGAACCAGTTCCCAAGAAAACTACCAGTCTGGTTATAAAGCATAAGGGAGTTTTTAAGTTTCCACAGGTGCTCAGATCCCACAACCCGCTGAAGAGATAGTCCTGATTCTAGCCTCAGAACTGAGAGTAATGGTGAGTTGAATCTAACCAAAACTTCAAAGTTCAAACTCAAATCATCTATATATTAGATGAACTCAGCATGTCTGATACCTGACAAAGATGAGGCATGCCCTTTTATGGTGGTAATATTTATTTTACTCTCCACTATACTTTACACAAGATAGACAGCATGCAAAAAAACATATGTAACATGTGAAGAAGCAAGATAGTATCCTGTCTTGGCTATGGACCACGCTATCAATAAAAGAAGACCCCAAATTGGTCCAAGTTAAATTTGTTGAAAGATATAGTGGAAAAGATGATCAATGTGCATGAATACATGTAGAATTTCAACCTTTCTGATTATGAAAAGTAGGAAAAGGAAATGAGGAGATACACCACCACAAATAATTCCATGGGCTTATTCATAGGCTGGACACAACAGAAAAAGTAATCAGTGAACTTGGGACTTCCATACTTGCTCTTCCTTATGTCCAGAATGTTCCTCTCCTCTATACCATCTGACTTACTCACTGTCTCAAATGTCATTTCAACATTGAGGCACAGTCCCCAAACCTATCTCTTAATTTTCTCTGTAATATTTGTTATCTGAGCTTATATATATACAGACATGAAAACAAGCACATATGTGTGTACCTTCTAATGTAGAATTACTTTAAATTTGTCTAGTTCTCCCTGTCAGAAGGTAAGCTTTTGAGATAAGGTTGTGCCTTGTTTTATCCTTAGAACCTAAATTCTCTATTGAGAATATAGTGGCTGCTCAATTGGTATTTGTGAATTACTGAATTAATGAATATGTGAATGGAGCCAGGGAGCTTCTCTACTGTAATAAGGTACTTACAGTATAATGAACTTGAAGGATGAAAAGAAAGTTGTACCTCAACAGCTTGCAATGGTCAAACTTTGAAAATCATTAAGAACGTTTTTATATAAAGGCACAATTGAGAAATTTTGTGGTACAAAAAGATAATTCTGGCAGCAGAGTAAAAAGGAATGGGCAGGAATGAAATGGGTGAAAAACCAGTTAAGAGGTTAATATCTGCATAGCAAAGGAAACCACCAGCAAAATGAAAAATGCAACCTATGGGAGATAGTATTTATAAATCATATATCTGAAAAGGGGTTAATATCTCAAATATATAAAGAACTTACACAACTCAATAGCAAAAAAACCCCAAACAATCTAATTTAAAAATTGGCAAAGGCCCTGAATATACATTTTTCCTAAAATGATATATACATATGGTCAATAGGCACACGAAAAGATATTCAACATCACTAATCAGGGAAACACAAATCAAAACCACAATGAGGTATCACTTCACCTGTCAGAATGGCTATTATCCACAAGTTAAAAAATAAGTGTTGGTAAGGATGTGGAGAAAAACGAACCCTCGTGCATTGTTGGTGGGAATGTAAACTAATGCAATCACTATGGAAAACATTGGGGAGACACCTCAAAAAATTAAAAATAGAACTACCATATGATCCAGCAATTCTACTTCTGAGCATTTATCTGAAGGGAAAAAGACATAATTCAAGAAGGTAACTGCACCTCCATGTTCATTGCAGCTTTATTTACAATAGCCAGGATATGTAAATAACCTAAGTGTCCATCAATGGATGAATGGATAAAGAAGATGTAGTATATACACATAATAGAGTATTACTGAGCCAGAAAAAATGTAAATACTGCTTTTGGACAACAGGATGAATCTTAAAGGCATTATGCTAGCTAAGTAAAATAAGTGAGACAGAGAAAGGTAATTACCATATGAACTCACTTATACGTGGAATTCAGGAACAAGAACAAAAACCAAAGGAACCCAAACCCACAGATTCAGAGAAGAGATTGGTGTTTGCCAGAGTAAGGGATTGAGGGATGGGTGAATGGGTAAAGATGGTCAAAGGGTACAAACTTCCAATTATAAAATAAGCAATGGGGATACAATGTACAGCATGGTGACTACAGTTAATAATACTGTATCACATATTTGAAAATGGTTAAAATAGTAACTTAAAAGTTCTCATAAGAAATTGGTTGTGTGGTGATGGAGGTTAGCTAGACTTACTGTAGTAATGATTTCACAATGTATACATATACCAAATCAGTATGTTGTATACCTGACACCAATCTAATGTTGTATGCCAATTAAAATATTTTAAAATAAACTTTGACCTTCCCTCAGATATACGCAAGAGTTAACAAGAAATAGACTGCAAACCTAAGTGCATACAACAAAACTATAAAACATCTGGAAAAAAGAAAACAGCATCAGCCAAACAGGAGAAAGTCTTCATGACATGAAGCTATGCAAGTATTTCTTAGAACACAAAAGCAAGAAGCATACAAGAAAGTGAAGTCCAATTTATCAATTTAACATTAAAAACTCTGCTCTTCACAGATACTGTAAGAGAACTGAAAGGCAAGTCATAGTAAACATGTAAATTTAGAGAACAGAAAAAAAAAAAAGGTTATTGCTATAACCAAGACACAAGTTGATGGGAGTCTGAACCCACACTGAAGTACAAAATAAAATAAATCACTGGCTTTAAAGGTATATTGGATCAAGAACCATCAGGTCTTTGTGATAGTCCTGTTGGGTAGTTGGGTTAAGTCAAACAAGCATTCTAAGACAACTGTGAGATTCACAGTTTTGGCAACTATGAGAATTGCAATGACATCACAAAGACGAATGAAGAGGTCAGATGAAGGTCTAAAAGGTAGTTGAAAATACGAAAATGAACTCAAGGCTAAAAATAACTTAGGAATCCTCCCATTCTGGATAGTGTTTGAATCTGTGAGAAGGGGGTAGAATCCTCATCAATTACCACCTGTGCCTCTCTTTGGGCTCTTAGCATGTCCCATGTGCATGTTAGTTTTACACAAATAAGGCTCTTGAGATAAAACTTTCATTTCCTTGAAAGTAGAAATTGGGTCTTAAACTTTGTGTATTCTTCTTGATCCCAAAGATTTCCTTGACAATAGAAGGATTCAACAATGTGGTAATTCATCTGTTGAGTTATTTATATCTTACAGCCTAAAGTAATTCAGTGCTCTAGACTCTGAATATTTTTACATAGCTAGAAATGAAATTTATCTTACAATGGATATGGGCAGTCAGTGTGGACTTAAGGTTTTTTTCCAATAATGATTGCTATGTTTTTCTGATACATCTTGTTTATGCTCATCCAAAGCAGAAAACACATACACACAAGACTGGAACTTGAGAGATTAGCATTTGAACTCAACTCTCCTAAGCTACGTTAGTGGTTTAAAACAACCCAGAGGGAGGAGAAAAGATGGCAGAGGAGTAGGGGACCCTTTCTTCAGCTGGTCCCCTGAGTCAAGCTGGATATCTACCAGACCACCCTGAAAACCCATGGAATCAGCCTGAGACGCAGGAAGATACATCTGGATCTCTACAATGAACATCTCCAGAGCTGAGTATTGAGGTACAAAGCGTGGAGCCATGAATCCACGCACAGATATTGGAAGATAAATGGAAGGGGGAGGGAGCCACTGCGCTTGGGCACTGGGAAGCAGTAGCCACCTGCACTGGGGAGGCGGCCGGACTCCCACGAGAAAGCAGACTGAGACCGTGAGCCTGGGAACACGCGAGTGACCAGACTGAAAACCAGAACTCTGGAGTGCTCACTGGAACTGGACTAAAACCGGGAGCTCAGGAGCCAGGCGCATCCAAACTGAAAACCGGAGCTCTGGAATGCTCGCGTGACCAGACTGAAAACTGGTGTTCCAGAGCACGTGTGAACCACACTGAAACAGGGAGGTCGGGAACGCACGCGGGAACGGGGCGGGGAGGGGCTGGCGGTGTTAAAAGCACAAAGGACAGAGACGTGCGGGCCCTGGAAGTGAGGGCTGGGACAGGAGCTGTGGGGCACACAACCCAGGATGCTGCAGGTTTTTGGCAGCACCGACAGAAACAGAGTTAAAAGTGGCCAAGAGAGCTCAGTGGAGAGCGGACGGCGATCTGTCTGATCTGAGACAGAGGCTAGGATACGGCCACTGCTGCTCTGACTCTCAGAGGAGTCACAGAAAACCGCCAGGGAAAGCCGCGAGAGAACAAAAGCCCAGAAATACCAGCACACGTTGTTCCCATCCCCATCCCCCCTCGCAGGGGACAGGGCGACTCTACCCAAAAAGGGTTGCCTGACTATCAGTGCGGCAGGCCCCTCCCCCAGAAGACAGGCTGAAAAAATCAAGAGGCCCACATCCCTAAGGTCCCTATAAAACAAGTGCACACGGCCTGGGTCCTAGTCAATAATTTGGGCTGTGGGCATCCCCACAACCTTTCCTCATCAGAATGACAAGGAGGAGAAATACCCCCCCAGCAAAAAAGAGATAATGAGTCTGTGGCCTCTGCCACAGAACTGATGGATATGGGTATAACCAAATTATCAGAAATGGAGTTCAGAGTAACAATGGTCTAGATGATGTGTAGACTTGAAAAAAAATATTAATGAAAATATTAACGAGAACATAAAACCTCTAAGGGCAGAAATGAGAGCGAATCTGGCAGAAATTAAAAATGCTATGAATCAAATGCAGTCTAAACTAAACGCTCTGATGGCCAGAGTAAATGAGGCAGAAGAACAAATTAGTGAATTGGAGGATGGGATGGTAGAAGAGAAAGTTAAAACAGAAACTTGGCTCAAAAAAATCCATTCTCAAAAATGTAGATTATGGGAGATTACTGACTCAATGAAATGTTCCAATGTCAGAATCATCGGCATCCCCAAGGGGGTGGAGAAAGAGAGAGGTCTAGAAGAGATATGTGGACAAATTGTTCAACTGAAAACTTCCCTAATCTGGCAAAGGAAACAAGCATTTGTGTCCAAGAGGCAGAGAGGACCCCTCCCAAGGTCAATCACAGCAAACCTACACCACATCACGTCATAGTGCAATTCGCAAATATTAGATCCAAGAATACCGTATTGAAAGCGGCCAGGGGGAAGAAATTCCTTACGTACAGAGGTAAAAATATCAGAATAACGTCAGACGTGTCTACAGAGACCTGGCAAGATAAGAAGGGTTGGCAGGGTATTTTCAAAGCTCTATCCAAGAAGAACATGCAGCCAAGGATCCTTTATCCAGCAAGGCTGTCATTCAGAATTAATGGAGAAATAAGGACCTTCCAGGATCGGCAGAAACTGAATAAATACGTAACCACCAAACCAGCCCTAAAGGAGATATTAAGGGAGGTTCTATAAAAGTAAAAAGGCCCCAAGAGTGATACAGAACAGAAATTTACAATCTATAGAAACAAAGACTTCACAGGCAACATGACATCATTAAAATCATATCTCTCAATAATGACTCTCAATGTGAATGGCCTAAATGCTCCCATAAACGCCACAGGGTTGCAGATTGGACAGTAAGACATGACCTACCCATTTGCTGTCTACAAGAGGCTCATCTTGAACCTAAAGATACACCCAGACTGAAAGTGAAGGGATGGAAAACCATTTTCCATGCCAATGGACCTCAAAAGAAAACTGGGGTAGCAATTCTCATACCAGAAAGATTAGATTTTAAACTAAAGACTATTGTTAGAGATACAGAAGGACACTATATTATTCTTAAAGGATGTAGCCAACAAGTGGATATGACAATTATAAATATCTATGCCCCCAACAGGGAAGCAGCTAGATACACAAGCCAACTCTTAACCAGAATAAAGAGACATATAGATAAAAATACATTGATAGTAGGGGACCTCAACACTCCACTATCAGCAATAGACAGATCACCTAAGCAGAAAATCAACAAAGAAACCAGAGCTTTGAATGACATGCTAGACCAGATGGACCTCATAGATATATACAGAACACTACACCCCAGAACAATAGAATACTCATTCTTTTCGAATGCACATGGAACTTTCTCCAGAATAGACCATATACTAGGTCACAAAACAGGTCTCAACAGATACGAAAAGACTGAAATTATTCCCTGCATAGTCTCAGACCACAATGCCTTGAAACTGGAACTCAATCACAAGGAAAAATTTGGAAGA
Source organism: Ursus maritimus (assembly GCF_017311325.1). NCBI lineage: Eukaryota > Metazoa > Chordata > Mammalia > Carnivora > Ursidae > Ursus > Ursus maritimus. Next base: position 38,119,037 of record NW_024424453.1, read on the forward strand.
AACTCAAACATTTGGAAACTAAGAACCATCCTGCTCAAGAATGATTCGGTAAACCAGGAAATTAAAAATCAGTTTAAACAAGTTTTGGAGACCAATGAGAATGAAAACACATCGGTTCAAAACCTATGGGACACTGCAAAGGTGATCCTAAGGAGAAAATACAGAGCCATCCAAGCCTCACTCAAAATAATAGAAAAATCTAAGATACAGTTTTTATATTCTCACCTGAAGAAGCTGGAGCTGGAACAGAAGAACAAGCCTAACCCATGCACGAGAAGGCAGGTGATCAAGATTAGAGCAGAGATCAATGAATTAGAAACCAGGAGCATAGTAGAGCAGATCAACAGAACTAGAAGCTGGTTCTTTGAAGGAATAAATAAGATCAATAAGCCACTGGCCAGACTTATTCAAAAGAATAAAGAAAGGACCCAAATTGATA